>NC_080400.1:31650714-32254285 GCF_030265065.1 Corythoichthys intestinalis
AATAACGGGAGCAATTTTAACAACTTTAACAGTTGATTCGCAAAATTAAATGAATTGAATGTAGTTTAAAGCTGCTGATACAAAATGGGGACTTGAGTATTTTATTTACTGTTTTAAAATGTTAACTTGATACTGAAATAGTTGTTTTTTTAAACCTGAGAGGCTTTTTATACAATTATTGTAACTAATGCAAGAAACATTAAAAGCATCGAATAGCTTGGGTGGTTTGTGGGATTTTCCACTGAGGTTGTTTGTGTGTTTTGCTTTTTTAAAACGGTTTACAATATTATTTGCACGTTTTACTGACTGACTATGCCATTTCTGTTTGTTATTTATAATGTTTTGTGTTTGTCACTGAATAAACAGGTCAGTTTCTTGTTACCAACCGTTATGTGTTATTCAAACTCACCTAATTCAGCTGGCTAGTTGTTATCAAGAGTACTAAAACCCTTTTCAACATGAGATGAGTCTGACAACTAAGTAAGGAGGCTAAATAACTGTTAACTTTAACACATGCTCAGATAGGCCGGTATCGGTATCGGCCAGTATCGGTATCGGATCGGAAGTGCAAAACAATATCGGTATCGGATCGGAAGTGCAAAAACCTGGATCGGGACATCCCTAATTTTTATACTCCTGTTAAAAAGATTTTAATGGGTATGCGTTCGTTCCCATAGCAACCAGTCCATTTCCTGTTATTGTCCTACGTCATGCGCTCTCCATATTCTGGGACTGAGAATAGGCGTAAGGTGCGCATTTCGAGCAGAGAACGGCCACCTTTTAGAGGAAGTATTCATTTTTGTGCATCCATGAACAAATGTAAGTATTTCCTCTTCATTGCATAAAGTTCTTATGATAAATTAGAGCCATTATCAGCGCGACCGTTTCGTGTTTTTACTGTCAGCTGGTTGCTCCGCTCATCCTCGCTGCGTCGAGGAGAGTGTTGTTTACATTACATTCGCGTTGCACATTTGTGTTAAGAGGGAATGTGTTAGTTTAGCATCTTAAGATGATGTTGTACATCCATATGAGTGTACAGTGCTTAGTATTCGCGACTTTTATGGTCAAGATGACCGCAAGTGCACGCAGCGCGCTTACGGGTTGTGCGCGCACACTCGCGCCCTCACCATTATATTCGCGTTGCACATTTGTGTTAAGAGCGAATGTGTTAGTTTAGCATCTTAATGTGATGTTGTACATCCATATGAGTGTACAGTGCTTAGTTTTCGTCACTTTAATGGCCAAGATGACCGCACGTGCACGCAGCGTACTTCCGTGTTTTACGCGCGCACTCGCGCCCCCCCCCCCCCCTTTGTGTTCATTACACTGCGAGTCATGTATGTGTATTATTGACTGCTTTACAGTCAATTTGCATTGTTTATTGCATTCGCACTAATTTTCTTTCCTTCCACACCACACATTCCAGTCTTTCACACACATACAAATACATCATCATCTTTCCACGCTTGCTCCCACCTGGTCATTGTGTGATTTTCATATGAAGTGCCATTGCCTATACATAGTTGTGCCTGTTGCTAAGTTGTATTAAAAGTGCCAAAGACCAACTCCACTCATTGTGTTCTAACCGACACCCCGAGGCGAATGAACCATAAAATGTATTGAACCCAGAACCTCATACAGTCCATTAGTCCAAATTAGAATCGATAAAGAATCGAATCGTTAAGCAATATCGATAATGGAATCGGAATCGTAAAAATCCTATCAATTCCCATCCCTAATTTTTAGTACCTGTTTTGACGCTCTGGGTGATGACGTAGATTGTCACTATCACTCGACGAATATTACCGGGTTACTGCAATTCTTTCTACGCGGCGAGACGTCCAACACGTGCGCTTATCGGTTAAAAGCTATGAGTACTTACTTTTCATGTTTTGAGTCTTATTACCTTTTCATTGCCTCAAAATACTTTTTGCATGTGTTTCCCTCATATACTTTTAAGCATTGTGTTTTCTTGTGGTAGCTTTAAAGCAGATTGTTGATCTGTTGACCGCATTCGTTTTTATGTATTTACTTAAGGCATTGTTTGTATGTTCTGTCTGTATGCATCTAAACAACACAAGCTGAAAGCGCACGGTAGAACTTTGGGCGTCAAATTCGCTTCGTGTAGGACTCTTCCCCAGTGTAGCACATTTTGGGTTGAATAGATGACATGTTTATGTCGCGTGAGTCATACTCTGGAAGTCCGGCAGCGTAACCACGTGGCGTCACTGTCCTGCAACGTCAACAACAATAGCGACCTACTAGTTGAACTAATTTTACAAATTGTATAAAAAACGAAAACATCTAGAGGGGTTTCAATATCAAATTATTTTAACTCATAATAACATTTATCTTTTAAGAACTACAAGTCTTTCTATCCGTGGATCCCTTAAAAGACCTACCTGACACTGGTTCTGGTACTTCTTTGACGGTCTTCCCACTATATGAATCTGCGAGGGCCCAAGACCAAGCATGTTGTAAACAGAGATGTCCTTCATGGATCCATAAGCAGAGTTGATCTTGATGTGACACTACCCACAGAGGAGAATAGGTAATGTGACATTGATGCACAACCCTGATTTTTCTTGAGTTTAAGGGTCTCGTGTACCTCCTGTATGAGATTCCTGAGGAAGATAGTCTTCTGTCGTAGTGGGTCGTGAACTAAACCTTCAGAGAAGAAGATCATGCCATGAGGAAAATTATGCTGCGACAGCCAGGATACCACGCGCTGTTTCTGCATGTCAGGGCGACCCGTGATATAGATAATCAGGTAGCCCAAGTCCTGCCAGTGCCTGACCAAAAGAAAAGTTACCGTCATGGGTAAGGTTTGTCTAATAAAGTTCTGGTGGGTAAAATAAGAGATGAACCTGACGACATCCACGGCTCCGGGGCGGACCTTAGGGTCACTGCCCATGATAGAAACACTGGCTGCGAAGGAGCCATCGATGCTAAAGACCACGCACTCCATGCCGCGAGGTAACACTGTCAGGTAGGCCTCGGCCGACGTTTGATCACCCCTTGAGGAATGAAAACAAAGAATTGCGGTTGAGTTTCATATTACAATAAACAATATAGGATTTTATACAGTGGCAGAAAAATGTTTGTGCATATCCTGGGTGCTAAAACATTTCTGAGCTACTGTCAAAATGAGGTCATTTGAACTACCGTAATTTCCCGAATATAACGCACAGTTTTTCCCCCCAAAATCAACTTGTAAAATCATGGTGTGCATTATAAACGGGTACATGGATGGAGACAGAAATATATATACATACATATATAAACCGACTTTTAAAATTTTTTTTTATTGACACGGCCACATTGTGCTGAAGAAACGTATGCGGCGATCCGTTGCCGACCATTACGGTACGTGACGCCACCATTTTGTCTCGGTAATACTTCACTCTGATCGGCAGAATGATTCCATCTGTGTTAAATTCTGCTTTTTTCACCTTCATAAAGCACAGAATTTAGTTTCTTGAACTCATTTGAGTCAACGTTTACTGTAGCTCCGCAACTCGGACCATAAGAAACGTAACAACGCAGACTTCCTGTGTGTGTCCGTCAACTATATCCGTCCCTCGGGAAACTCAAACCCAAATAACAATAGTACCTATTGTTACTGTCGTGTCGACAGCGATGAGCTCTCTCAGATTTCCGACTTACTTTCTCACTTTCATTTTACCGTAACAATCCATGGAAGAAACATTTATTCATCATGATGAAACGAGCAAGTTATACAGCAGCCTTTCAAAGAAAAGTCACATCTGTTATGTTTTCTCCTAGATTCTGGTAAGTTGGAGAAGTTGTCAAATCATATTATCACCGTAAATATTGTAAGTTTATGGTAATATTTTGAACTACCAATATGCTATGCTTGTACTGTGTTTCACCAGTCAGTAAAATGACATTTCTGTATCTGTACACGAGGTCTGTTTTCTTGTATTCTTCTATTTATTGGTGCTAAAATTAGGGTGCGCGTTATAAACGGGTACAATAATTTTCCCTAGATTTTACAAGTAAATTTGGGGTGCGCATTATACACGGGTGCGCCTTACATTCGGGAAATTACGGTAACTGTAAATTGGTGCTATAACCCTGAACACTACACAATTCAAGGTTAATATAGCCCCAAAAATACATAACAGTATAAAAAAGAGCATTACTTAATGAAAAAAATATTAAGACCAGTGTTGTTAATAACGGCGTTACAATGTAACGGCGTTACTAACGGCATTATTTTTTTCAGTAGTAAGTAATCTAATTAATTACTTTTCTCATCTTGGCAACGCCATTACCGTTACTTAGGACGGAAAGATGTGTGTTACGATGCGTTATTATATTGGTTGAATGACGAGAGAAAAGTCTGAGGGAGACGGACTCACCGAGATGACAGAGCACAGCAGGATGGGGGGGGGGGGGGGGGGGGGAGTTGTGACGCCGAGCAAACGCGATGCTAGACAGCTCCAGTAATACCTGTTGTAGCCGATAGCCTACAAACTACGCCCACATGATATAGTAGACATGGTAGATATCACATCACATATATATATATATATATATATATGTGTGTATATCAGGGGTCGCGTTAACCGAATATTTTCCATCGTTGACCGATTTTTTAAAACGGTGACGGAAAAAACTGAAGTCCATCTGTCTTTTTGACAGGGTGGCGAGTGAGGATATTAATTAGCTATTGTCTCTCTTGATGCATGATGTCGTTGGCCTTACTCGGATAAATGTCAAGGCAACTGAGTGTCCGAAGTTTCTTCAAAAAGCCCCAAAACGACGATGGTGTTGATAAAAGAGGTGAAAAAAAGAGGGACTGCACAAGCGGGCGCGCAATTCAAGTCCATGCGCACCAGGAGGAAGGTGTGAGACTGCGTTCAGGGCACAGCAGGTGAACTGTTAATTTCATTGTTCCATATGTAGCCTACCTACTGGGGCCACAGTCAGCTGTTTTTGTCACTACGGAGAAAAAGTTACATATTCATCTGCTTGATGTGTGATGGCACGGTGTGGATTCTCTGTTCGGACAGAATATAAATTTAAAATGAATGAAAACTAAATACTATTGAATATGTTGAAGCGGTATGCAATGTTAAGAGTCTTGTTAGCTCGAATTGCTGTGTCCAGCCGCTGTAGCTCTGCTGCTCACTGTGAACTCTCTATTCAAGCCGGAACGCGCGCGGCTCTTAAGTGTCTCTGTCACGTGACTGTGTCGTAGCCGGTAACGCGCTCGGCCAAATGGACACACAAGTACGAAAGGTGAATTATGCAAAACAAAGGGTCACCACAATGTCATTGTTATCATTTAAAAATTTTAAGTGACGGGTAAAAATAGATTATGACCGGATTTTTATGACCCTGTCAGTCAAAATGACAGACAACGAAAAAGTCTAGCGCAACCTCTATATATATATATATATATATATATATATATATATATATATATATATATATATATATATATATATATATATATATATATATAATATATAGTTGTGGTCAAAAGTTTACATACACTTGTGAAGAACATAATGTCATGGCTCTCTTGAGTTTCCAGTTATTTCTACAACTCTGATTTTTCTCCGATAGAGTGATTGGAACAGATACTTCTTTGTCACAAAAAACATTCATGAAGTTTGGTTCTTTTATGACTTTATTATGGGTTAACAGAAAAAGTGATCAAATCTGCTGGGTCAAAAATATACATACATGGATCTGAAAAAGGAATCATTGACTTGAACAAGTCAGGAAAGTCACTTGGAGCCATTTCAAAGCAGCTGCAGGTCCCAAGAGCAACAGTGCAAACAATTGTTTGTAAGTATAAAGTGCATGGCACTGTTTTGTCACTGCCACGATCAGGAAGAAAACGCAAGCTATCACCTGCTGCTGAGAGAAAATTGGTCAGGAGGGTGAAGATTCAACCGAGGATCGCCAAAAAGCAGATCTGCCAAGAATTAGAAGCTGCTGGAACACAGGTGTCAGTGTCCACAGTCAAGTGTGTTTTGCATCTCCATGGACTGAGAGGCTGCCATGCAAGAAGGAAGCCCTTGCTCCAAAAGCGGCACCTTAAGGCTCGACTGAAGTTTGCTGCTGATCACATGGACAAAGATAAGACCTTCTGGAGGAATGTTCTGTGGTCAGACGAAAAAAAAAATCGAGCTGTTTGGCCACAATGCCCAGCAATATGTTTGGAGGAGAAAAGGTGAGGCCTTTAACCCCAAGTACACCATGCCTACCGTCAAGCACGGTGGTGGTAGTATTATGCTGTGGGGCTGTTTTGCTACCAATGGAACTGGTGCTTTACAGAGAGTAAATGGGATAATGAAGAAGGAGGATTACCTTCAAATTCTTCAAGATAACCTAATGTCATCAGCCCGAAGATTGGGTCTTGGGCGCAGTTGGGTGTTCCAACAGGACAATGACCCCAAACACACATCAAAAGTGGTAATGGAATGGCTAAATCAGGCTAGATTTAAAGTTTTCGAATGGCCTTCCCAAAGTCCTGACTTAAACCCCATTGAGAACTTGTGGACAATGCTGAAGAAACAAGTCCATGTCAGAAAGCCATCAAATTTAACTGAACTGCACCAATTCTGTCAAGAGGAGTGGTCAAAGATTCAACCAGAAGCTTGCCAGAAGCTTGTGGATGGCTACCAAAAGCGCCTAATTGAAGTGAAAATGGCCAAGGGACATGTTACCAAATATTAGCGCTGCTGTATGTTTATTTTTGAACGAGCAGATTTGATCACTTTTTTCTTTTCACCCATTATAAAGTCATAAAAGAACCAAACTTCATGAATGTTTTTTGTGACAAAGAAGTATCTGTTCCAATCACTCTATCAGAGAAAAATCAGAGTTGTAGAAATAACTGGAAACTCAAGAGAGCCATGACATTATGTTCTTCATATATATATATATATATATATATATATATATATATACATGCGTTAGTAAACAGCCGCCATCTTAAAGCAGTAGACTTCTTAGGAAGGCTGTGTTGTAGAGAACCTTCCTAGCAAACCTAAGTAACTTTTTATCTAAAATACTCCTCAATCGGCAAAACCTTGACTTGAATCTATCTTTAAATGATGAAACAGTTTTAAAACTTTCACATGTTGACAGCAGACAGAAGGGAACTAATGTAATAATGGGAGCAATTTCAACAACTTTTAACGGTTGATTCAGGGTAAAGGGTAAATTAGGGTAGGGAATTGGGCTAGGGCCAATTGTCCCAAAAACCTTTTAAAACTTCACATAGTGTGACCTATGTTTTTTTTTTTTTGAGGGAAAAAAAAAAAAACATGAAAATTATCACCTGTTACTTTGCCAAGTAACTAGTTACTCTTACATTCAGGTAACTGAGTTACGAACACAATTACTTTTTGGGAAAATAATTTGTAACTATAATTAATTACTTTTTTAAAGTAACATTAACAACACTGATTAAGACACAAACACAAAATAAAACAAAACAAAAAAAAACATACAAAAAATGTGCCCGTAATACAGTACTTTTCAAATAGTGGGGTGTGCCCAGGGGGGAGCAGAGCCATGTCAGGGGTTGCGAATGTGACTTTGGAGAAACATACTTTTTTGCCTTACTCGAATAAAGTGTACTTGCACACCCACTCAGTGGGTGGCAGTGGCGCTCTCATTTTCAGAGTGTGCGCATTATTTTTTAAGCAAACAAGAGCACACTGCAAAGACCACTGGAAAGCGTATGTAGCATTTGGCTTTTGGCTTTGACTTTTAATACAGCAGGAGACGAGGAAAGACCAGTCTGTTTACCGTTGCTAAAAATGTTTGCAGAGGACAGCGGAAAGCCAAATCAAGTAAGACGTCACTTAAAGACATTAGACCCCGATCACAGTGATAAGCCGCTTGATTGCTTTTCACTGGAAATGTGCCGAATATTGCCAACAATCGTCCCTCTTTGTCAGTGTTTCATCAGTAAACCAGGGAACACTGTTAACATGCTCGGGGCAAAATAACCCACGCCATAGCAAAGAGGCTGACTTTGCCTGCAGCAAAATAAAACTTGTCCCTCTGTCCAATGACACTGTTGGTTTTGTTCTATTTTTGTTTTTTCGGTCAAGCTGTTTGGCATATTGTCTTTGTAAGTTAAAGTGCCTGCAACAGCATTAAAAAAAAAATCTTAAATAGCGTAAGTATGTGAATTGGAATCATATATTGAGACAATTCGACTACTAGTATATATAACAATTTGGCCAAGCGCAGATGAGGAGTAATTAGTCTTTTAATCTGCCGTTTAGCAACGCCTGTCATTATAGCGCTCTGCGTCCCCAGCTGGAGGATGACGTTGGCAGGCTCACAGACCATTAAGAGGAAGGATTCAGAACGAGGAAAATACGACACAGAGCAGCAAAATGTCATCATTGTTTCAATCTCTCCACTCCAATATTTTTACAGGATATTCTTTTTAACTAGGTATTTTTCCCCAATTACTAAATAAATGGTATGGTCATGACAAATAACAGTCTTGTGCTAAATAGAATATGAAATATTAAAAATGCATTTGTTCAGTACGACACGGCAAAATTACTGCATAATGGTCAAAACTGTTGACTTCATGGACCTCCCGAACGGTATTTTATGCCACTGAAGTTAGTCCGGCTTTTGTCATTTCCCTGCCCCGGCTTCGGAGATGGATGAAAGAGGGTAAACAAAGCAGGAGGCGTGACAGCTAGCCGACATGCTAAACCGAACTGAGCGGTGTTTCCAAGTCTTATTCACGTCTTTTGAAAACTAAAAAGCACACAAAACTACCCCAGATAATTTCACACGGCGGCAGGGCTGACTATCTTCACCGAAAACTTGCGGCGAGCAAGTTAAAGCTCGTCGTTCACCTGCTTTGTGCAGGAGTGCTCGTAAAAGGGGGAAGCAGCTGGAGAAATCATCTTTTTCGCCCTTCAAAAAAGAAAAAAAAAAAAAAGCACAAAACTACCCCAACTCATGTCACACACGGCGGCAAGGGTGACAGCCTTCACTGATCGGTGGCGAGCAAGCTCGTCGTTCCCCTTCTGCGGGCAGGAATGCTCGTTGAGGGAAAGCAGCTGGAGAATGACCGCCGGACAAACTGGCTGACATCGGAGGAGTGCATGGCTGCCCGAGCCCAACCCGAGGATAGTGGTCTATTGCCGGGCACATGAAGAGGGCAGAGAGGGCTGGGAGTCTGGAAGATATGGCGAACCGCAGACAAATGCAGGGGGCTTCACAAGCATAAGCCGAGTATAGCGTTCTATCGGGAGCAGCGAAGAGGGTTGTGTGACAAGTCGCCCGTCGTCAGCCGAGTGGCCTTCTCGGTGGACAATCAGCCACAAAATGCAAGCCACCTCCTTATTAAAACGTGCCATGACCCCAGTATTTGACATAATACAAAACACGTAGTTACTCACTTCCTCGTAAGTCCAATGGTCCCACAGTTGTCGGACTTGTTTTGGCCAATCTCCGGGGTGAATGGGAAGTTTTAGAAACCCAAAAAGGCTCACACGTCTCTTCCTGGTGCAGCAACAAAAACCTACAGCACATTTGGCTGGCGTGATGCGAAAAATAAACGAATTAATCCCCAAAATCAGCTGAATCCACAGTCCATCTGCATGCTATAAAGCAGTGGTGTCAAACCGATTCCACAAAGGGCCGCAGTGGGTCCTGGTCTTTATTCCAACAGATCCAGCACAGACAGTTCAACCAATGAGGTTTCTGCTAAAATAAGCAATCAACTGATTACGCTTGTAAAACACCAGATTGGTGAAAAGGTATTCATCTTGTTTGGTTGGAATGAAATCCAGCACCCACTGCAGCCCTTTGAGGACCGGTTTGACACCTGTGCTATAAAGCAATGCTGTATTGTGAGCTGCTGACTCGCGTGACGTCACATTCGCATTCGTCCTCAACCCGAGACTGGAGCCGGAAGTCACTCATTTTCATGGCGCGGGATTAAAAAAATTGAATACATAAAACGATCGCTTCCACACACATCCAAGGGGTCCATTTCCTTCAGAGCATAAAATACCGTGTGAAATATGAAAGAAACATGCTTTTTGCTGTCAAAGGCACTTTAATTATCGAATTAGTTATTATTATTAATTGATTTTATTACATTTTGTTTTTCAGTATCAAATGGTCAAAAAATGTAACGAGTGTATATTTACAGTTTCACTTTTTTTTTTATTCAGGCAAATTGATGTGCTTTAAGTCTTTAGTCCGCAATTAATTTAACAGCCCTGATACAAAAAAATAAAAAATCAGGCTTCAAGGATCAATGCGTCTATATCCCTAGAATCAACCTACTTAACTTCAATATTATGCGTTCATGGGCAACAGGAACAGATAAAAAAATGATAGTGCGCACACCATCAACAATAGTAGCAACATGACCCTTCAGCCTGTAATCGGAATTCGATGCTTACTTGACCACCATTTTAATGGGATATACGCCAAGGCTGAGCTTCTTGTCGTCGGGAATGGTGTACGTCACCCGGCCGTTGCTGTTTGTAACCTCGGTGTCAAAGTGCACCCAGCGGCCTGACTGGGGTTGAGTCATCAGCAAAATGTCCACCTATGCGATGATGAAGCGCGCTTGTGAGCGAGTGGCAACTGCACGGCGACAGGCTGTGTCATTACCTTTTCCCCAGTTAGCGTCACCATGTCCAGGGGTCCGTACATGAAGCGGCCGACCAGTGTCTGTGGTCCATCTTCCGTGGCGATAACGTCATTCACCCGGTGGTTGGCGGTCACGTTCTAACGAGAAGATGATGACAATTTTCATCAAAATGTTCATTGAATAACAAAGAGTTGATTGATAAGGTTTTTGCTGTGAGACTAAAAACATATTTACTCCCAATTTAAATCTCTACAATAGGTGTTTTCAATTTTGGATTGAAAATATCTCTTGGAGCAATTTTCTTTTTGAAGGGCTGCTATAAAGGGCTAAAATTACCTTTAAATAGCCACTTCAAACAAAAAATAGCAGACTTCCTGTGTCTTTTCAGGAATTACTTTTTCTGGCCCTTTTTTAGTCTACTCATAATAGTCATGCCTACCATATTTCAGGTTGCTAAGGGAAACTGGCTCTGGAGCCTGAATTTCTTTTTAAAGAAATCTCTGCAAACAGTAAAAAACGCTTAAAACCAAAATAGCAGACTTGCTGACTTATTTGGTAAGTCCACTAATGAAGAACATGACTAAATTTAATGTTTTTCAAGGAAACTAGCTTCTGAAGCTGGCTTAAAACACACACACACACACACACACACACAAAGAAAAACAAAAGCTCAGTTAGTACCCGGTAAAAAATAAAACTTCGTATAATTCATGCTTTTTTTTTCTTTTTTTTTTAATGTAACCCCATTTTGTTGTTGTTGTAGGCATCCATAGGCATAATTTGACTTATAGTATGTGTTCTCCAGGTTTAAGTAGACATAACTAGAATTCTCGAACTTTCTCTAGTAATTAGTTATTTTGAATATTTCCACTCTGGCACCTACACACTAATTCAAGTCTTCAGGGAGACTCGGACGTACGTTTCTGGGGTCTCACCTGATTTTACCGCATCATACACAGAGAATGAGGGGTGTCTGGGACCGGTAAGTGTGGGGGTGGGGGGGTATAACGTGATAGTTGCCTCCCTGCCACAAGCCCCGCCATTTCTCGCACCTCTTTTAATGCACTCCATACTGTATATACATTTTAGGGTCGGTGGGATGTGCGGCTGGGAAGAACTGTGCGACGGTCCCACTGCCCTCACACTGCACTATCCTCCCCACATAATCCCATCACGGTGCTGGGTAATGGCTGCCAGTCATGGACCTAGCACAGGCCACAGTAATAAGGCGGTAGGTGGGTCCCACACCTTTTCTCTATGGCGTGGCTCCCAGGGCGTGGCATATTCTTTGCCTGGCTGACAGTTGCGGGGGTGGGCGTGGATTGGTGCTCTGGTCCTGCGCCCCCCTGCGGCGGCTTCTGGGTACCCTCGTGCTTCCACCTTTCCCTCTCTTTTAGGCCTGCATATCCTCTCTGGGTTTGCAGTTCACTGGCCGGGTGCCGGTAAGTCGGTGGGGTGTCGCCCACTCCTGGTGGGGACCCTGTCCTGCCCCGGGTCTAGTGGGCCGTGCGGGATTCCAGCAACCTCTGTTTCAACAGACCGAGACGCCAACCCAAGTACCTCTGTCTTGTTGTGCATCCGCCATATGAAGAGGGTGTGGAACCAAGTAAGCGCCAATCTCATCAGGAGCACGGCCCGTATTAAGAAGTTAGCAGATCACTACCAGTCACGCAACGCGATGCACAAGGTGGGTCAGAAGGTTTGGTCATCAACCCAGTGGTGGTATGGTTACAACTCCCCAGGACCATGAGGGTCCATCTGATCTTCCATGTTGGCCAACTCAAACTGGTCTGTGAAAGCCCTTTGGTTCCCCCCATGCCGCCTCTTCCGCCACGTCGACTGATTGACGGCGGCCCGGCCCATTCAGTGAGGAGGCTCCTGAAATCCAGACCACGGGGACACGGTTTTCAGTATCTCATGGACTGGGAGGACTACAGCCCCTAGGAACGATTGTGGGTTCCTTCCTCTCACATTCTGGACCCGGATCTCATTTGAGACTTTCACTGATTCCACCCCGACGCGCCGGGTCCGTCCGGAGTCTGTCTTTGAGGAGGTTACTATTACAGCGCAGCAGCAGGCCTGCGTGTTTTTCTCTTCCCCCCTGGTCATCCCACCCACCTGTTCTGTACAACCTGATCGTCATCATAGCCATATACTTATACATTCTCAGCCCTCTGCCTCAGTGCGAGTTTGTTAGCCATTACAAGCAACATACAAGCGTTTTCCTGTCGTCTTGCCTTCCCGGACATTGACATATGTTTTTGGCCTTTTGGACCTCTGCCTATAGCCCGTACCTTGCCTGTGCCTCTGCCTTTTTCTGTCCGTATTTCAGTGACCCTCAACCTGTGACGGGAACCGGACCCGGAACGTTTCCTGCCTTTGCCTTGCTTGACCCTCCCCTCTCCCGTTCCAGACTTCACAGAAAGAAAATGCGTCTTCCTGTCTAGGAATTCACTCAATAAACCTTTAATCTGAGTTCTGGATTCTTGAGTCAATTTGTTCCCTGGTTCAAGTCAGGTTTACTACATTTCTCACTGTTTAATTAAACGTTAACAGTAGAAAACACATACCGGAGGACACTTCTCTCGAAGCAGCTTCCCACTCGAGTTTTGCAAGTTAGCAAATTCACACAGTTTAATGTTACTGTATGCTAAATCTGATCCAGGTCGGACTTTCTTTCTTTCTTTCAAATTTCTTTTTATTGGTTTTACAAAAATACAGAACACCCCCCCTCCCGAAACTTAAAAAAAAAAAAATTAATGTTTCACTCTAGGTTGTCAAACACAGCCAACCATGAAGTCCAAGTCTAATCGTAAATGTCCAGAGAGCCATAGAAAGTTCTTCCGTGCCATCACTCTCAATACATAATAGTTACAGAATCAAAATACAGTGCAATACGTTCAAATGTCCAAATAGGAGCAGCATGGAAAGCGACCATACTATTGCCCATCCCCCATAGCTAAATTAACAATGTACAGTAACAGTGCATATGTCATTCCTGTACTTGTGTAGCGGTGTTATCAAAGAATGAAAGAAAAGGTCCCCATGTACTGTAAAATTTCTTTTCAGAACCGCGAAGAATATATCTGATTTTCTCGAGCCTAAGGTTCATCAGCACATCCCTTATCCAATGCGATGTTGTGGGTGGGGCAGCCTCCTTCCACCTCAAAAGAACCAAACGTCGTGCCAGAAGGGTGGTAAATGCAATAACCCTACACCCCCAAGTAGGCAGCCGCAGACCCTCCGGTAAAACTCCAAATATTGATATTAAAGGATCAGGAGTGATTCCGACCCCCAACACTAGGGAGAGGGCTTCAAAAATACCCTTCCAAAATATTTCTAAGCTCGGACATAACCAAAACATATGGATCAGTGTTGCATCCACCAGCTTACACCTATCACACAAAGGGCTGATTTCTGAAAAGATTCTCGACAATCTTACTTTAGAATAGTGTACCCGATGTACTACCTTAAATCGAATCAGAGCATGACGAGCGCACATAGATGAATTATGTACCCTGCCCAAAACCTTAGACCACAGTCCCTTTCCGATTGGTATTTGAAGATCCCGTGCCCACAGGTCTTTGAGTCTGGATAAGGACGGAGCTACCAAATGAGAAATTAGATTAAAAATGCGCTTAATTCCCCCTTTCTCTGTCGGATCTAAAGACATAACATCATCTAAAACTGTTGTAGGAGGTTTATTTGGGAAAAGCGGTATGATACTCTTAACAAAGCTTCTAAGTTGCAGATATGTAACATGATGAGAATTAGGAATATTAAATCTTTGGACTAACTGTGCGAAAGAGGCAAAAATATCATCCACAAAAAGATCATTTAAATGTGTAAGACCCAGGCTGGACCACAGATGAAAGGCTTTATCAACTGTTGAGGGTACAAAAAATGATTCGACGCCACTGGGCTAAAAAGGCAAGTACCAACTACACCATTTTTTTTCCTAAATTGAGAAAGTATCCGAAGGGAGTGAGATAATACCGGGTTATTTCCCGATATCCCAACTGTCAAGGGCAGTGGCGCACCACACAAGGCGGCTAATGAATTTGGGAGACATGCACATGATTCCATCTGCACCCAAGTGGGACAATTCTCCTTAAGATGGTAATATGACCAATATGCCATACAATTTAAATTTGCGGCCCAGTAATACAACTGAAAGTTAGGAAGAGCCAAACCGCCCTCGCATTTAGCCCCTTGCAGGAATTCTTTACGTAAACGTGGCTGTTTATTATTCCATATATAAGAAGAAATAATTGAATCCAATTTTTTAAAATATGAAACGGGAATGAAAATAGGCAAACATTGAAACAGGTATAAATATCTGGGCAATACCGTCATCTTGACAGCATTAACGCGTGCTGCTAGTGAGGTATGCAGTAGTGACCAATTAGCCAGATCAGTCTTAGTCCTAACCAAGAGCCTGTCAAAATTATGCTCACGGAGTCACCAGGTCGGACTTTCAGTAGCAAAATTAGTGGTGTGTTCCCTACCTCCACAACAATGATGTCTTTTTACATTACTTACAGTGTTTACTCCTGCTGCTGGCCAAAAAAAACTTCTAATTCCTCTTCGGAGGAATGTCGGCATGTTGTATTTCTGTCGAGGCTGTGATTGCATGTCTGTGTGTGTGTGTGGGGGGGGGGTGACAAGTCATCAGCCAATCAAACGTGTGTTTGAGAGGGGAAAATGGACTGGAACATTCAGCAAGGGAGATGGGCTAAATGTTAGTCTGAACATAATGAAAATTCACTTAATAATGGTAGGGTCAGTTCTATCCTTACAACATATGGGAACACAATCTATACTACCGAAATAATTGAAGTCATTATATAATGCAAATAAGGTTGCTTAAAAGTGCTTATAAGGACAATTTGAGCATCCTGAAAAGTTTGTAGTGTTATGTCCCTACAGTCCCTATGCAAGCCCTTGGAGTAAACGGAACTTGAAATGTCATGTGAATTTAGCCAGGCTGTGTAGCTCAGTTGTGTGTTGTACTGTCATTGAGGTAATCCAGATTCAAATCCTGCTTGGATTAACTTGTAAATGTATTTAAATCCATTTCATTTTGGGGGGGGGTTCTGACTAATTGATTAAGTAAATCCAGTTTACCGTAATTTCCCGAATATAACACGCCCCCCCCCCCCAAAATCAACTTGTAAAATCATGGTGCGCATTATAAACAGGTGCATGGATGGAGACAGAAATATATACAGTGCCTTGCAAAAGTATTCGGCCCCCTTGAATTTTGCAACCTTTCGCCACATTTCAGGCTTCAAACATAAAGATATGAAATTTAATTTTTTTGTCAAGAATCAAAAACAAGTGGGACACAATCGTGAAGTGGAACAACATTTATTGGATAATTTAAACTTTTTTAACAAATAAAAAACTGAAAAGTGGGGCGTGCAATATTATTCGGCCCCTTTACTTTCAGTGCAGCAAACTCACTCCAGAAGTTCAGTGAGGATCTCTGAATGATCCAATGTTGTCCTAAATGACCGATGATGATAAATAGAATCCACCTGTGTGTAATCAAGTCTCCGTATAAATGCACCTGCTCTGTGATAGTCTCAGGGTTCTGTTTAAAGTGCAGAGAGCATTATGAAAACCAAGGAACACACCAGGCAGGTCCGAGATACTGTTGTGGAGAAGTTTAAAGCCGGATTTGGATACAAAAAGATTTCCCAAGCTTTAAACATCTCAAGGAGCACTGTGCAAGCCATCATATTGAAATGGAAGGAGCATCAGACCACTGCAAATCTACCAAGACCCGGCCATCCTTCCAAACTTTCTTCTCAAACAAGGAGAAAACTGATCAGAGATGCAGCCAAGAGGCCCATGATCACTCTGGATGAACTGCAGAGATCTACAGCTGAGGTGGGAGAGTCTGTCCATAGGACAACAATCAGTCGTACACTGCACAAATTTGGCCTTTATGGAAGAGTGGCAAGAAGAAAGCCATTTCTCAAAGATATCCATAAAAAGTCTCGTTTAAAGTTTGCCACAAGCCACCTGGGAGACACACCAAACATGTGGAAGAAGGTGCTCTGGTCAGATGAAACCAAAATTGAACTTTTTGGCCACAATGCAAAACGATATGTTTGGCGTAAAAGCAACACAGCTCATCACCCTGAACACACCATCCCCACTGTCAAACATGGTGGTGGCAGCATCATGGTTTGGGCCTGCTTTTCTTCAGCAGGGACAGGGAAGATGGTTAAAATTGACGGGAAGATGGATGCAGCCAAATACAGGAACATTCTGGAAGAAAACTTGTTGGTATCTGCACAAGACCTGAGACTGGGACGGAGATTTATCTTCCAACAGGACAATGATCCAAAACATAAAGCCAAATCTATAATGGAATGGTTCAAAAATAAACGTATTCAGGTGTTAGAATGGCCAAGTCAAAGTCCAGACCTGAATCCAATCGAGAATCTGTGGAAAGAGCCGAAGACTGCTGTTCACAAACACTCTCCATCCAACCTCACTGAGCTCGAGCTGTTTTGCAAGGAAGAATGGGCAAGAATGTCAGTCTCTCGATGTGCAAAACTGATAGAAACATACCCCAAGCGACTTGCAGCTGTAATTGGAGCAAAAGGTGGCGCTACAAAGTATTAACGCAAGGGGGCCGAATAATATTGCACGCCCCACTTTTCAGTTTTTTATTTGTTAAAAAAGTTTAAATTATCCAATAAATTTTGTTCCACTTCACGATTGTGTCCCACTTGTTGTTGATTCTTGACAAAAAATTAAAATTTTATATCTTTATGTTTTGAAGCCTGAAATGTGGCGAAAGGTTGCAAGGTTCAAGGGGGCCGAATACTTTTGCAAGGCACTGTATATATACAGCATATTTAATATATATATATATATATATATATATATATATATATGCATACAAACAGATTTTTTTTTTTTTATTGACACGGCAACGTTGTGTTGAAGAAACGTATGCGGCGATCCGTTGCCGACCATTACGGTACGTGACGTCACCATTTTGTTTCGGTAATACTTCACTCTGATCGGCTGAATGATTTCGTCAGTGTTAAATTCTGCTTTTTTTCACTCTTCATAGAGAACAGAATTTAGTTTCTTAATCTCATTTGAGTCTACGTTTATTGCAGCTCCGCAACTCAGACCATAACAAACATAACAACACAGACTTCCTGTGTGTGTCGGTCAACTATATCTGTCCCTCGGGAAACTCAAACCCAAATAACAATAATTCCTATTGTTACTGTCGTGTCAACAGCGATGAGCTCTCTCGGATTTCAGACTTACGTTCTCACTTTCATTTTACCGTATCAATCCATGGAAGAAACATTTATTCCTCATAATGAAACGAGCAAGTTATACAGCAGCCTTTAAAAGAAAAGTCACATCTGTTTTGTTTTCTCCTAGATTCTGGTAAATTGGAGAAGTTGTCCAATCATATTATTACCGTAAATATTGTCAGTTTATGGAAATTTTTTGAACTACCAATATGCTATGCTTGTGCTGTGTTTTACCAGTCAGTAAAATGACATTTCTGTATCTGTACACAAGCTCTGTTTTCTTGTATTCTTCCATTTATTGGTGCTAAAATTAGGGTGCACGTTAAAAACGGGTACAATAATTTCCCCTAGATTTTCCAAGTAAATTTGGGGTGCGCATTATACACGGGTGCGTGTTATATTCGGGAAATTACGGTACTTAAAATTTGAAGAGTATGCCCGTAACTTTTATTTTTAAGTTATACAGTAAAACATGAAAATTTTAGTTTTGCTGACACTTTTCATTTCTAATACAGTATACTGTTTATAAAGACTCGTCAATCTTTGCCACCACGCTCCAATCTTTTGTCTTTTCAAGCATGATTTCTTAAGACTTTTTTGGGTTACTTTTCTGATAGCCATTCTCAAAAATTTCACATTCCTTAAATCTAATGGGCCATAAAATGCTGAGTTACTGTGTCGCATTTCACCAATGCCACTAATATGAATTGATTTAAACGATGTGACATGGGACCGCAAAAGTGTAACAATCCCAGCTGTTCGCCCTCATTAGGGTTCGCAGGAGTCCAACCTTATGTTGGCCAGCACAATGAACATGTCAGCTGGCAGGCCGCCACTCAGCAACCTCTTACCAGTATTGTGTGCGCGGTGGGGATAAGTGGACAAGTCCGACCCCCGACTGCAAAAGAGCAGGAGACAACAAGCACACCGGCAGCACAAGCTGGGACAAGGACCCTCTTAACAAGCACAGAGGGAGTCTGGAATAGACTGAGTCTGGAAATAGTGTCGCTCTGTGACAGATGAAGTGGCAGCGGCCAAATTGAATCAAATACATGTCACTATAAACTAAAGGTTTGCTAGTGTTGTTATACTTGCACTAAACGGCAGCAATTTTGTCCATGTGTAAATATTATGTGTTTCGATAGGTGCTGCTGTTTTGGTTGGCAACAGAGTTCAAATGGACTCAGAACACATGTATGTATTTGAAAGAACTAAGTTTAACTATACATGATATATTTTCATGATTTCCCTGGGGAATTGTAAAGATATAGGTCGGACCACAGCCGTGTTACCATGGTTTTTCACTGACATATTTCTATTTATAGAGGACTGAGGAGGACAGAACTCGGCCAAGTAAATTCCCGTCATTTGAAACGGGCAGGTAGAACACTGGTTGGGGGGTAGAGAGCAACCTGCTCTTGATTGGCCTACAGTCATATAAAAAAAATTGAGGACACCCTGTGGAAGCCTGTGTGTTTTATAACTATTTGGTCATATGGATATTTAATGTCAATTTTAACAATCTTGAGAGATCCAAGTAATAGAACTAAACAATTAAAAATGTAAAATAAAGATTTTTTTTTTTAAATAACTTTCTATAAAATATAATTTTAAATAAATGCAATTTCTGTTGAGGAATAAATTAGGACACCGCAACATTCAATCCCACTTAAAATGGCTACAATCACACACAGGTGTATCACATCAGGCGCACATGATTAGAACATCATTACATTACAGTGTTTTGAAGGAGGCTTGCCTTATTTAAACCTCACATTGAGTTTGGTGTGCCCCTGACTGTTATGTTGAAGTGAGAGAAAACACCATGGTGAGATCAAAGGAGGTGTCTGAGGCCTTCAGAAAGAAGATTTTAGACCCTTATGCATCTGGTAAGGGATTTCAAAAGATCTTAAAAGAATCTAAAATCATCCATCCTACTGTCCGAACAATAGTCTACTAGTGGAGGACATTAAAAACAACTCCCAACATGCCCAAGTCTGGCCGTCCAAGCAAGTTTACCCCGAGAGCAGACCGCAAGATGGTAAAAGAAGTCTCCAAAAACCCTAAAATGTCATTACGGGACCTACAGCAAGCTCTTGCTACTTTTGATGCCTCTACAATCAGAAAGAGACGTCACAAGTTTAACCTTAAAGAGCATACGACAGGAGAAAAAAAGTCTTAAATAGCATTATTATGTGAATTAGAATCATATTTTGAGACGATTCGACTAGGCTATATGCAACAATTTAGCAAAGCGCAGACGACAAGAAATTAGTCTTTTAATCTGCCGGTTAGCCACGCCTACCATTATAGGGCTTTAGCGTCCCCAACAGGTGGATGACGTCAGCGGTAGACTGGGCTCATCGGTTTTACTATTCAGCCCAGTGAGAGGGAATTATTCAGAACGAAGAAAACGCGACTAAGAGAGCCGCAAAATGTCATTGTTTCAGTCTCTCTACTCCAACATTTTTACAGGATATTCTTTTTATCCAAGTATTTTTCCCCAATAGCTATATAAATGGCTTGAGAAGGACCAGTCAGCCCGTCGAGGGGGAACTATTCACAACGAGGAAAATGCGACGAAGAGAGCTGCAAAATGTCATTGTTTCTGTCTCTTCAATATTTTTACAGGATATTCTTTTTATCCAAGTATTTTCCCCAATTGCTAAATAAATGGCATAGTCATAACAAATAACAGTCTTGTGCTAAATGGAATATGAAATAATAAAAATGCATTTATTCAGGACGACATGGCAAAATTACTCCATAATGGTCAAAACTGTCGACTTCACCTTTACTGTCGCACCTCCTGAATGATATTTTATGACACCTAAATCGGACATATGTCATTTCCCTTACCCGGCTTCGGAGAATGTAAACAAACCAAAAGGAGTGACAGCTAGCCGACATGCTAACTCGAACCGAGTGATGTTTCAAAGTCTTCGAAGCGGAAAATCACACATAACTAGCCTGGATTTATTGACATGACGACTGGGTTTTCGATTGTCTTCGCGGATCGGCAAACCACCCGGCGGAGAGCAATTTACAGTTCGTTCCCCGGAGGAGTGCGGCTGCAGTTGTTGTGCAGCAAACGTGCTGCTAATGTGCATGAGGAGAGCTTTTTACATGCCTATCAATGATCAAACGTAAGTAGTCCTTTATTTAAAGAAAGTTTGTAGTGTTTACTTTGTAATCGCTGTATTCATATTTGACATAATACAAAACAAGATGTTTACTCACTTCCTCGTAAGTCCAATGGTCCCACAGTAAATATTCACGGTGAATGGGAACCTTTTAAAACTCCAAAAAGGCGCATACACCTCTCCCTCATACAGAATGATTTTTCTGCAGCCATTTGGCTGGCGTGATGCGAAAAATAAACGTATTAATCAGCAAAATCAGCTGAATCCTTCGTCCTCATACACAACAGTACGCTGTATAGTGAAGAGGACGTCTTCTACCGTACACGTCACTGCGCCCTCCTCCTCAATGCAAGACCGAAGCCGGAAGTCACTCATTTCCATGGCGCGGGATTAAAAAAACTAAATAAATATAGCAATCGCTTCCACACACATCCAAGCGGTCCATATCATTCAGGAGCATAAAATACCGCGTGTATTATGAAATGAACATGCTTTTTCGTGTCACATGCACTTTAATGGGAGGTGTGCAAGGAGTAAACATTTACTCTCCAAGAAGAACATGATGGCCAGACTGAAGTTTGCCACCGTAAATGTAGACAAAGACCAGGACTTCTGAAATAATGTTCTTTGGACAGGTTGATCTAAAATTGAATTATTTGGACACCAGAACAGAGAACATGTTTGGCATAAACCCAATCCAGCATTCCAGGAAAAGAACCTCATACCAGCAGTGAAGCATGGAGGTGGAAGTGTCATGGTTTGGGGCTGCTTTGCTTCAGCAGGATCTGGGCAGCTCACCATCATATAATCCACCATAATTTCTATGGTGTATCAGAGGGTGCTTGAGGAACATGTGACAACATCTGTGAAAAAATGAAGTCTGAAGCAAAACTGGACCCTGCAACATGACAATGACCCAAAACATACCAGTAAATACACCAAAGACCAGCTGAAAAGGAAGAAATGGAGAGTCCTGGAATGGCCGGGTCAAAGCCCAGATCTTAATCCCATTAAGATGCTGTGGTGTGACTCGAAACAGGCTGTACATGCAAGAGATCCCTCAAACATCTCACAGCTGAACATATTCTGCGTTGAGGGGTGGGACAAACTTTCTTCCGACCGATGTCAAAGACTGGTAGATGGCTACAAAAAGCGTCTCACTAAAGTTACTACTACTATTAGGTGGTAGGGTGTCCTAACTTTTCATCAGCTAGAATATGCTTTTTTAAATATACAGTCTATATTTGGTTTAATGAGTAAAACAATGTTAATTTTCGTTGCTTACCTGCAATTAAATCAATTTCTTTAACAGAGATGGTATTAAATGGTATTATACTTATATAGCGCTTTTCCTCCTTTCAAGGCGCTCAAAGTGCTTTACACTATATTGCCAATAAAGAAAAACAAGATCAGACATTGATATGTGAACATTTCTAAATAAAGAACTGAATATTTAATGGGGTGTCCTAAGTTTTTTCACATGACTGTAAGTCCTGAATCATAATTATTATAAGACCGTCAGAGCATTCACTGCAATAGTGACAGGCAACATTATGCACATTTTTTTCTTAGTATGTTGGGGTCTATTTGGCATGGAGCAGAAGGGAGGAAAAAGTAGGACGTGCTCATGCAACACAAACAGAATCAGAGTGTTGCATACCCTCAGCTTGACATGCGTCCTCCGTCGCAACCACTTTTCTCGCGGGCTGGAGGGCGAAAAAGGGGCCGAGTCCAGATTGTCTGCTTCCTGTGTCTTCACAAAGTCACACCGCATGAGCTGTGAATAATCAAACATGACACAATATAAACACTGAAAAATCCTTTAGGCCAGTGTTTTAAAATAAGGATTCCTAAACTGGGGATGTAGTGGGCTAGATTGTTTTTCTGTGTGAAAAAGTTAACATCATACTGTACATACTAAATGTCGACATACACACACCCACACACATATATAAACTCACATACATACATAAAAACACATGAACATATACTGTATGGTAACACTTTACAATAAGGGTCCCTTAAAGTGCATGTGACACGAAAAAGCATGTTTATTTCATAATACACGCGGTATTTTATGCTCCTGAATGATATGGATCGCTTGGATGTGTGTGGAAGCGATCGCTATATTTATTTAGTATTTTGAATCCCGCGCCATGAAAATGAGTGACTTCCGGCTTCGGTCTTGCATTGAGGAGGAGGGCGCTGTGACGTGTACGGGTGAAGGCGTCCTCTTCATTATATAGTCGTACTGTTGTGTATGAGGACTAAGGATTCAGCTGATTTTTCAGATTAATACTTTTATTTTTCGCATCACGCCAGCCAAACGGCTGCAGAAAAATCGTGCTGCATGAGGGAGAGGCGTGTGCGCCTTTTTGGCGTTTCAAAAGGTTCCCATTCACCGTGGATATTGGCCAAAATAAGCCCGACTACTGTGGGACCATTGGACTTACGAGGAAGTAACTAAACATCTTGTTTTGTATTATGTCAAAAACGAATACAGCGATTACAAAGTAAACACTACAAACTTTCTTTAAATAAAGGACTACTTACGTTTGATCATTGATAGGCATGTAAAAAGCTCTCCTCATGCACATTAGCTGCACGTTAGCTGCACAACAACTGCAGCCGCCCTCCTCCGAGGAACGAGCTGTCAATTGCTCTCCGCCGGGCGGTTTGCCGATCCGCGAAGACAATCGACAACCCAGTCGTCATGTCAAATAATCCGGGCTAGTTATGTGTGATTTTCCGCTTCGAAGACTTTGAAACATCACTTGGTTCGGGTTAGCATGTCGGCTAGCTGTCACGCCTCTTGGTTTGTTTACATTCTACAAAGCCGGGGAAGGGAAATGACATATGTCCGATTTAGGTGTCATAAAATATCATTCGGGAGGTGCGACAGTAAAGGTGAAGTCGACAGTTTTGACCATTATGGAGTAATTTTGCCATGTCGTCCTGAATAAGTGCATTTTTATTATTTCATGTTCCATTTAGCACAAGACTGTTATTTATCATGACCATGCCAATTATTTAGCAGTTGGGGAAAAATACTTGGATAAAAAGAATATCCTGTAAAAATATTGGAGTAGAGAGACTGAAATAATGACATTTTGCGGCTCTCTTCGTCGAGTTTTCCTCGTTCTGAATAATTCCCCCTCAATGGGCTGTATAGTAAAACTTATGAGCCCAGTCTCCCGCTGACGTCATCCACCTGTTGGGGACGCTTGAGCCCTATAACGGTAGGCGTGGCTAACCGGCAGATTAAAAGACTAATTTCTCATCATCTGCACTTTGCTAAATTGTTGTATATAGTCGAATCGTCTCAAAATATGATCCTAATTCACAGAATAATGCTACTTAAGACTTTTTTTCTCCTGTCGTATGCTCTTTAATTAACATTGGTTAATGCATTTTTAGACAATAACTCATGTTTAAGTAACATGAAAATAATTCATTTAATCCCTTATCTAACATTTATTAAAATATTAATTAACATGAGTTAATCTATTAGTTAATGCATTTTAAGACAATAATGTTTAACATTACAATAATTAATATAATTGCTTATCTAACATTTATTAATATATTAATTAACATGAGTTAATGCATTAGTTAATGCATAACCAGACAGTAACTAATAGTTTGGTAAAATTTAAGGGACACATGTGCTGCACTTTACAATAAGGGTCCAAAAAACATTCAGTGAAGGTTAATTAAGGTTAAGTAATACTTGTGAGGTACGTTCACGTGAAATAATACCACACTTAAGGTTAGGTTATAATATATAATATATATAATGCATTACTTATTATTAATTTACATATACATTAGTGCATTAATAAATAGTTATTAATGTATACTGGTACTAGTAAGTGATTTTGTTATTTTAAAATGAGAAACATTGCACTGTGAGTCCTTGGGTGCTGATAACCTAACCTTAAGTATGGTTTTATTTCACGTGAACGTACCTCATAAGTATTACTTAACCTTAATTAACCATTACTGAATGTTTTTTGGACCCTTATTGCAAAGTGTAGCACGTGTCCCTTAACTAAGACGTTATAAATGCTTAAGTACCCCCCCCCCCCCCCCCCTTAACCTTTATTAACAATTACTGAGTGCTTTCTGGACCCTTATTGTAAAGTGTAGCACATGTGTCCCTTAACTAAGAAATTGTAAAGGCTAAGTTAACAAACCCTAACTATAAACCCTAACCCTATATAGGCCTGTATATGTTTTTAATTTTACCAAACCATTAGTTACTGTCTGGTTATGCATTAACTAATGCATTACCTAATGCATTAACTAATGCATTACCTAATGCATTAACTCATGTTAATTGATATATTAATAAATAGATAAGAAATTATATTCATTATTGTAATGTTACTTAAACATTAGTTATTGTCTTAAAATGCATTAACTAATGTTAATTAAGGGACCCTAATTGTAAAGTGTTACCTACTATACATACATACATTCAACTAATGACACAATGTCAACACAATAACAGTTAAAACTAGAGAAGGGCTGTATACCAAAAATTTACCGTTACCAAGATTATTCACGATAGGTTCAATTTCTTTTTTTTTTATTTTTTTATTTTTTTAATGAAACGAGAAAATTAAAGTCTTTTCAGCCGTTTTGACAATGTGTTATTAGGCTTTGCTCATTGCCCTTTAAGAAAGTAGACAGTGTGCTTATGTTTGAAGTCACGTGGCTATCAGAAAATCAAACAAACAGAAGCACGTTGCTATCATTTGGTACACTAACGCTACAAGTAAACGTGATGGATAGAGTCAGATAATTGTAAAACAGCAACCGGTAGCCAGGCCACATGCACTAGTAGTATAGCATTAGTCGACGCTCATAATGTGGTGTTGTTGCCAAGAAATAACTCGACATCGGTTGTCTGGAAATATTTTGAATTCGAAAAGGATGACAAACCATGGAGCCCTACATCAGATTGACAGTCCATTTCATAAACAACAAGTGGGAGCTGCACACACAGGTGCTGGATACAGCCTATTTCTTGGACAACCACACGAGTGAAAGGAAGCTCAGGACTTGTAGGAGAACTACAGTGTAACACAGAAGTGAGTACACCCCTCGCATTTCTGCAGATATTTAAGTATATCTTTTCATGGGACAACACTGACAAAATGAAACTTTGACACAATAAAAAGTAGTCTGTGTTCAGCTTATATAAATAATAGTTTATTTATTTTCCCCTCAAAATAACTCAAAATATAGTCATTAATATCTAAACCCCTGGCAACAAAAGTGAGTACACCCCTATGAAAAAATGCACATCCCTAAATGTCCAAATTGAGTACTGCTTCTTATTTTCCTTCATAAATGTCATGTGACTCGTTACAGGAGTGCTGTCGGCATTGCTGCAGAGATTGAAGAGGTGGGGGGGGTCAGCCTGTTAGTGCTCGCAAACAGCCCGCAAACAGTTTGCAAAGACATGTCAACAAAGCACATGGATTACTGGAACCATGTACTACGGTCTGATGACATGGGCAGGCTTTCTTGTGTACCGTCTTCAGAAGAGGCTTCCTCCTGGGGTGACAGCCATGCACACCAATTTGATGTGGAGTGCGGCGTATGGTCTGAGAACTAACAGGCTGACCCCCCACCTCTTCAATCTCTGCAGCAATGCTGACAGCACGCCTGTAACGAGTCACATAAAATTTTGGAGGGAAAATGACAAGCAGTACTCAATTTGGACATTTAGGGATGTAAATATTTATTATGGGGTGTACTCACTTTTTTTTGCCAGGGGTTTAGATATTAATGGCTATATTTTGAGTTATTTTTAGGGGAAAATAAATTAACTCTACTGTATGAGCTGCACACAGACTACTTTTAATTGTGTCAAAGTGTCATTTTGTCAGTGTTGTCCATGAAAAGATCACTTAAATACTACAATACTTAAATTAGGGCTGTCAAACGATTAAAATTTTTAATCGAGTTAATTACAGCTTAAAAATTAATTAATCGTAATTCAAACCATCTCTAAAATATGCCATATTTTTCTATAAATTATTGGTGGAATGGAAAGATAAGACACAAGATGAATATATACATTCAACATACGGTACATAAGTACTGTATTTGTTTATTATAACAATAAATCAACAAGATGGCATTAACATTATGAACATTCTCTTAAAGCGATCCATGGATAGAAAGACTTGTAGTTCTTAAAAGATAATGTTAGTACAAGTTATAGAAATTTTATATTAAAACCCCTCTTAATGTTTTTGTTTTAATAAAATTTGTAAAATTTTCAATCAAAAAATAAACTAGTAGCCCCCCATTGTTGATGTCAATAATTACACAATGCTCATGGGTGCTGAAGCCCACAAAATCAGTCGCACCCAAGCACCAGCAGAGGGTGACAAAACTAAAAAAAAAAAAAAACACAAGTAACAAGTGGACATTGCACTCTGCTGTCATTTTAATCTGTTTGAGCGGGGCATGTGCGTTAATTGCGTCACATATTTTAACGTGAATAATTTTTAAAAATAATTACCGCCCGTTAACGTGATAATTTTGACAGCCCTAACTTAAATATCTACAGAAATGCGAGGGGTGTACTCAATTTTGTGATACACTGTATGTCACCATCACCAATGACAGCAGCATTCACGTTGTCAAAGTGGGTGGGAGCAGTGCTTTGGGCAGAGACTGCACTTAGCAATCAGTATGTCACGTTATTTTGTATCTGTGTGTGTGACTTATCTAATAGCTTTTATGATGGTACAATTTACAATAGATCACCAAGGCATTCAGCATAAAGTATATACGTTTAATGGCTACAGCTATTTTTTTTGTATGCGCTTGCTTCATTCTGTGTCATTATTGCCATCATAAAATCTTGAATGTTTCATTGGCATAAGAGTTAGAGCAGTATGGCTGGTGTGTGTGCGTGTATTTCCGAAAATGCTCTGAAAAAACACCTGAAATCGAAAATGGTTAACATGCTAGTCTTTCTCAGTAGGAATTTGAAGTAAACACTATGATGAGTGATCATGTCACAGCAGCCATTAACAACAAGTTGTCCGATACTCGGTCCAGTGTTTGAACTGCACTGCTCAACTCCCTCTTGCTGTAAGTCATTTGTGTTACAATGACATTTTTGCAGAATGGCCATAGCAATATTTACAACATTGTTCAAGTCATAAAAGCTGTTTTAAATGTTTATACTTGAATACTTATTGTTTACATCAGATTTCTATACTTGTATATACTTAATGTTTACACTGAATGTATGATTGCAAAATATATTAAATTGAAAGCTGATAAATAAATCAACGAGAAACAGTTAATTTGTACTTTATGCATTTATTGAAATATTCAAATTATATAACAGTCCGCTTGGGCGAATTTTTGTCATTTATCATTCTCAAGGTATCTGCTCAATTTACCGTGATCAGCAGTTAAGGCCATTTAACACTCCTGATTCCTCCAATTCTTCCTTTCAAATATTTGAATAAAGAAGCATTTCCCAAACGTTTTTTCCAGCCACACACGACTTTCAATTTGAGGTCATTAATACACTTATTTGAGTTAAAAATAATAAAAAGTTATTATTAAAATCAGTCCCCTGGACACACCAAGTCAAAAATGACTTATTAAAAATGTAATGCAGTCTGGTGGTTGGTGGAGTGCATTTCAATTGGAGAAACCTTGAAATGAATACTGCTTTCAAGTTTCATTTACAGGCAGGGAAATATTCCAAATGAAAGCAACATTTTGAATATTGTATACTTGATGAAAAGTGCAGCTCTCTACTTAAACCCAACCCTGCTTTAAAAGCTGTCTTGAACCTTGACTGTTTTTCTTTGAGGTGAGAAAGATATAGGGGGAATACAAAAAAAAATTATCCTGCTTGATTTCCAAAATTTAGCTCATCTGTCATGCTTTCCTCGAGTGCGAGCTGGATTAAGATTTAGCCATATTAGTGTGCTAATAGTGCAGATAGTATTTTCATGCCACGGTTTAATGCCTTATTCCGCACAGTTTCTATAGAAACATGCACACAATGTACGCTGTCACAGTCAATAATAGATTATTTTCCTTTTAATGTTCAGGTTGTCCTCAGTGTCCTTGTGCAATTTCTTCTACATTTTTAGACCCTTCTTTCTTACTTGACACACACCGACAAGTATCACAGTGCTTAAAGAACAGAGTCGACTCCATTTTGTTGCAAGCAAAAAGCTTACTAAATTATTACTACTGTAGACAAATTTCCGAGGTACTTCCGTTTCCTTCCGCATGTCTTCTTGCAACTTCTTTTTTAGAATTTCTCCATCCAAAACAACAGAGGAGCTGGAGTAACATTACTCATCACAATCCCTTAAAAAAGACAATTTGGAAATACTGCATCCATCTGCCACCATCACGACAGGGAAGGACAACAAGTTCATTAAGGCAGATGTGGAACCAAGCTCTTGCCACCACAAAGACCGTGTGTTTTTGTAGCCATGTTGCCGCTGTGTTATGGAAGGTATGTTCTTCCTATCCGTGCATTTTCATGTGTCCGGTGCTCAAAAAATACTGAAGCTAAAATCTTGCGCATTAAACGACATGTTGCCTTTTATATTGTTATTACGATGATGATTGTAATTATGATGATCTTTAATATTATTTACTACAACTACTGTAGTGCTGTGGCTGCAACACATGCAGGCTGCTAGCATTGCAAATGTTACAAGTTTTTTGTTTCTTTGTTTACAGGTGGAAAACGCTGTTTGGCAAGGGAAGACAAGTTGATGTGCCTCACAACAACACTTATTGTATGTTGATGGACATATATCGAGACTACGTGCGTTCTACCCAGGGGCAGCCGAGAGGCTGGGACGGACGGTGGCTTGCCTCGTGGCTGACCATCAGCTAAATCCCTAGATCCAACTACAAGCTTTTTAACTGCAGCAACATTAAGATACGTGATTGGAAATGGAATTACCGAGGACAGCGGGAGAAAGCCCGTCTGGAGGCCACCGAAGGGTCTCCGTAATGTCGGGTGAAACTTTGGCGAGGCTCCCTAAGCTCTGCTGTCTGATAACACATTCCTCGTATGCTCAACCTTTGTTAATATTTTTCTAACAATCATTTTAAATAAATGAAAGAAATGGAATCATGTTGTCCAAATATTTTATTGGGTTAAAGTTAGGGTTAGGGTTAGGTTAGACCCTTGTCCTATATGAATAAAATAATAACATTTCAGAAGGGGAAAAAAATCGTTAAAAAATTACTGTATGTATATGAATATATGTATTACTGATAGATATGTTTACGTATATATGTATTCTGCAGATAAATATTTTACGTTATTTACAATATTTACAAAAATACAAAAGAGTCCAGCAACAACTACAATTGCCAAGTCTCCTGTGGTAATTGGCTAACCGTCAGCATGCAAACACAATCAACAAGAACCGAATTAAACAGACCAATTCCCTCTTGTTATCAGTCAAGGTGACAACTGAAAATGACTATGTGACCGTGGCGCCATCCACGGAGATTAAGTGGGGGGCCGGGGCATAACCCCTCTTCCCCGGTGGCATAAAATGTCACTGCATATAATTGACTTTCCAATATATGAATTTAAAATGAAGACTTTGCCGGTAAAATGTTGTCTATAAAAGTTGTAAAACAATAAAACAAACAACAAAAATTATTGAAATTACCCCAAATTTTTTTTATTTGGGACTAAAATTATTTTTCAAACAGATCATGTGACTAGCACCTTAGAGACGGTCATTTGCTTTGCTCAGGACAAAAAAAAAAACACCTGAGGACAGAACAGGCAAGATGGGTATGCGTATTTTTTCAAACCTAGCGTTTCAAAAGTAACGACAACTACTGAGCGAGAACCAAGGAATGAAGATGTGGACCATGAAACGCGGGAGAGCACCACCAAAATGGTGAGCGGAGTTTAAGTTTGCTCCACTAAAAGTTTAACCCTAAAAAAATGATGGGAAACAAACAAAAACAAACAAAAAAAACGCTCATTTCCAACGTATAAGCATAAATGTTCCTGGCTGGAATATTCAGTCAAAACTCCGCTGGGATGCCTGTATGTATGCATGAGCTAGGCTACAATCCGAGCATATACAGTGGGGCAAATAAGTATGTAGTCAACCACCAATTGTGCAAGTTCTCCTACTTGAGAAGATTAAGAGGCCTGTAATTGTCAACATGGGTAAACCTCAACCATGAGAGACAGAATGTGGAAAAAAACCCAGAAAATCACATTGTTTGATATTTAAATAATTAATTTCCAAATTAGAGTGGAAAATAAGTATTTGTTCACCTACAAACAAGCAAAATTTCTGGCTGTCAAAGAGGTCTAACTTCTTCTAACATGGTTTAACGAGGCTCCACTCGCTACCAATATAATGGCACCTGTTTTAACTCATATATAAAAGACACCTGTCCACTTAAGTCAGTCACACTCCAAACTCCACTACGGCCAAGACCAAAGAGCTGTCGAAGGACACCAGAGACAAAATTGTAGACCTGCACCAGGCTGGGAAGACTGAATCTGCAATAGGTAAAACGCTTGGTGTAAAGAAATCAACTGTGGGTGCAATTATTAGAAAATGGAAGACATACAAAACCACTGATAATCTCCCTCGATCTGGGGCTCCATGCAAGATCTCACCCTGTGGCGTCAAAATGATAACAAGAACGGTGAGCAGAAATCCCAGAACCACAGGGGGGGACCTAGTGAATGACCTACAGAGAGCTGGGACCACAGTAACAAAGGCTACTATCAGTAACACAATGCGCCGCCAGGGACTCAAATCCTGCACTGCCAGACGTGTCCTCCTGCTGAAGAAAGTACACGTCCAGGCCCGTCTGCGGTTCGCTAGACAGCATTTGGATGATCCAGAAGAGGACTGGGAGAATGTGTTATGGTCAGATAAAACCAAAATAGAACTTTTTGGTAGAAAAACAGGTTCTCATGTTTGGAGGAGAAAGAATACTGAATTGCATCCAAAGAACACCATACCCACTGTGAAGCATGGGGGTGGAAACGTCATGCTTTGGGGTTGTTTTTCTGCAAAGGGACCAGGACGACTGATCTGTGTAAAGGAAAAAATGAATGGGGCCATGTATCAAGAGATTTTGAGTGAAAATCTCCTTCCATCAGCAAGGGCATTGAAGATGAGATGTGGCTAACCCTAACCCTAACCCAAAACCCTAACCCTTTCAGCATGACAATGATCCCAAACACACAGCCAGGGCAACAAAGGAGTGGCTTCGTAAGAAGCATTTCAAGGTCCTGGAGTGGCCTAGCTAGTCTCCAGATCTCAACCCCATAGAAAATCTGTGGAGGGAGTTGAAAGTCCGTTTTGCCCAACGACAGCCCCAAAACATCACTGCTCTAGAGGAGATCTGCATGGAGGAATGGGCCAAAATACCAGCAACAGTGTGTCAAAAGCTTGTGAAGAGTTACAGAAAACGTTTTGCCTCCGTTATTGCCAAAAAAGGGTACATAACAAAGTATTGAGATGAACTTTTGGTAATGACCAAATACTTATTTTCCACCATGATTTGTAAATAAATTCTTTAAAAATCAAACAATGTGATTTTCAGTTTTTTTTTCCACATTCTGTCTCTCATGGTTGAGGTTTACCCATGTTGACAATTGCAGGCCTCTCTAATATTTTAAAGTGGGAGAACTTGCACAAATAGTGGTTGACTAAATACTTATTTGCCCCACAGTATCTTGTAAGTCAATTTTATGGCTGACACTGTATTTTGATGTCATCAAAATTTTTGCCCCCCCTTCCCCGCCACAAAAGTCAAACTCCGCCTATGCGTGGCGCTAATAAGTCGACAGATGTTGGGTAAAATAGAACTTTCTTAAGTGTTTAACATTGCCTACCCAGACCTGCTATCAAAGCAGCGTGTAGGCCTACTCTCGGAACACACTGGAGTGTGTTGTGTTCAGGTGCAACTCCGAAGAAAGGACAAATACTGTAAGTGTCATTGTTGAGGCATTTAATTGACTGTTTTTCATAAATCCGGATAAAATGGCCAACCTATAAAAATGTGTCGTGCTACTTTTCCATTGGTTGACCCCTTGTTTGATGCACTTTGTTCCCATGTGATCTCCCATAATGATTTACTGTTCTTTTATTCAATATGTTTTACTTAGTAATGCCCTTTTTTCATCTCTTGTGTTTCCCGGTTTGTTTGCTTGCAATTGTTTCCCTGTGCCATGCATTTCTTCAGTTTATTTTCCATCAAAATGGGCCTTCTCTAATATATCATCTAAAGCTGTCCCTCTGTGGTAAAGCCTGTAAACATGGTGAGCTTTTTGCACATTACCTTACTTGCCCGAAGGAACACAAATAAAAGCACACAATTGATTTCTCGCGCGACGGCCGTGATGGATCGATGGGCGGCGTTAAACTTTTAAGCTTTTGGCGGCTTTCATGCTGTTAATGTTGTCGATTAGCCTTCACACTTGATAGATGCGAAAGGTCCTCACAGATGATTGAATGCATTTCAGGAAGGAAGTTAAATAAATTCATGATGGCTGACACGCACCGACAACTATTACAGTGCTTAGAGTACAGAGTCGGCAGGAAACTCTTGGTACCTCACGACACGATACGATTTGCGATACAAAGCTCACGATAACGATGATCTTACAATGATACAATGACTATCAGGAAATCATTCTAGGATATTCTACAAAACGACTAATAAACAGAAAAACAAGCTATCTTCATCCCTCTGCTGTAAGTTTATCACTAGTAGACGTCCAATCCATTTGAACTGGGAGGGTGGCAGCGAAGGAAAATTTGTTCTGCCAAAAGCGTCGCATGCGCCAATCATCATTTAACTTGTTAAACAGTTGCTGTGCCAACCCATTGTGTGTAAGTGAGAGGATTTGAGTAGACTCACTCAATGTAGTGCTGCCTTGGAACAGACAGGCTCTGTGTGCGCATTACGTGGGCAGGGGGGTAAGGAAACACGCGCTGGAATTAATGTGTGTGTGTGTGTGTGTGTGTGTGTGTGTGTGTGTGTGTGTGTGTGTGTGTGTGTGTGTGTGTGTGTGTGTGTGTATGTGGGGCGACGTTCGAGAGAGCCGGACGTATTGTGTTCGCGGCAATAAACGCCACATGTTAAAAGTGATCCTGAGCAGTTTGCAATTTCCACATGTCACTCCAAGAGTCACGGCCAAGGGAGGTAACAGAAGCATTTAATCAAGCCAAGGATTTTTCTACTAGTACAATACAGTACTTTATTCTTGTTTAAAAATAATTCAGTGGAACAGTAACACGCTTAAAACTTATCATAATTATTACATTTGAAGTGCTTAAAAAACATTAAAAAAATATATATAATTTTTTTTAAAGTATACTTTGGGGAAAAAAGTGAAAAATCATGTCTTATACGTATGTATCTCTTTCCAATGCTAAATCTGAAAAAATACACTGACCACACACAGAAAAAAAGGGGACGCACTACTACGTTTTTTCACTTATCGCGGTGGGTTCTGGTCCCCATTAACCGCGAAAAACGAGGAATCACTGTACTCAATTACTTACTTTGTTCATTTTGAACACCTAATAAATGGGTTACTGTATGACAAAAATAAGGACACTAGTTTTATCGTGTGTTCCCTCTCTATACCCAATGTAAAACAAATACTGTATGTCCTTTAAAAAAAAAGCACAAAGTGATTTTGGCATGCTCGCAGCGATTACACTGGGGGGGAACAATTTGAAAAAATTTGAGTTCAATTTTTATGTTAATTAAAACTAAATTTGGCATGCTGGCTCCAAAATTGCTGTCAGTTCTCTTTTAAGCATGTCAATATGTTTCCTCAATAGCTTATATTGTTATTACCTGCATACACTTATAATTAAAACAGCCATATCCTTCGATTAAAAAAAAAAATGGTAGTGTTGCATAAATATTGCAGTCATGCCTGTTTCTTTTTTTTTTGTTTTTTTTTTGAGAAAATTAGCACATACCTTAAGTATATTGCTTTTCATACGTGATATTATTATTATTATTATTTTGATAAAATGGAGATCCTGTAGTAAAAAAAAACTTGATATGATCGAAAAAAAACCTGAAATCAGTTTTGGATTTTGCACTTAAAAATGTGTTCTAAACAGATGTCAGAACTAACTCAACAAAAATTGTGTTGCCTTGTGTTATCTAAGTAGAGGATATCTCTTCAAAGAGACTATACATATTGCAGGTAAGAATGCATTAATTGACTTGAGGTATCATTGCATCAGGCAGTCAGAGGCCTACCTGTCGAAGGACAAAAGCGGCGACATCAGTGGACTCCCAGTAGGAGGCGTGAAAAAGGTGCGGCAACGCCACCGTGGGGAAGGCGGTCAACACGTCGGGGCAGTAGAGGGAATAGTCCAGCCTCTTAGAGCCCCACCAGCTACTGGAAACTTTAAACACCAAAGATGTAAATGACTTGGTGATAGGACAAGCTCTTTGATTACACCCCACTCACTCACTGTTTGCGATGGCGTCGCCAAGCTGATGGCTGATGGAACCAATGGACATTCGGCTATCCACGCTTGTCATGCTGGCCCGCCGCCGTCCTTTTTCAGGAGAACACTGGGGAGCCGCAGGGGTCTGCTCGCCCTCCAGAAAGACATCGGGATGGCCCTGGATGCTTTCGCCTTTACAAAGGAATGAATCAATCAGGTATTGATGAATTTGTGAGTGAGGGAATCAATATGTATTTTCCAAAGGAAAATCAAATAAAAGAAAGAACATGCTTTCTTTGCATCAATTGTAATGATTCTGAAAAAGATTATTTTTTTTAGGTTGCTGCTTGAGGCCTGGCTCACATCCCTAGCTATCTGAGCAGCAACACAAAAACCCTGACCTTTTTTTGTCTAGATAGGATGTGATCAATAGGATGTGATCGATACATTTCAGAGTGTCACAAACAAGCCGCCACTTGGGTCCAGTTGTTTACTGGTAGTCACACTTTCATTTTCAACCAAACGCTGATCTATGAAAAAATCTATTCTTGAACTGGTCAGGCATTATCGTAATTTGAAGCCCTCTGCCTCATCATACTCTAATCTGTCCTGTCTGCCCTTTTCCTGCCCTACTGACGATAGGTGTAGTATTCTCTCCTCGAAGGGTGTGTACCGTTGGTAAATAAAGGCATAATAATCTTATAAAGCTACTTATAGCTAGGTAGCATATTTCAACCATGTTTCTGTATTTCAATTCCCTGTGATCATTGTTTTAGTCTGTTACAGGCAGAGCGTCACAGCAGCTTTCACTGCGACAAACTCAGACACGCTGCGTTCTAACGCCGGATTTAGATGGAAACAGGACGAAAGTTTTAGCGCATACAAGCAGGCAGGAGTGTCTCAAGAGTGATTTGGTCGAGGATTCAAGGTAATTATTATATAAAAAAGTAATCATCAATGCACTTTAAAACGTGAAAAAAATAAAATGAATAGAAAAAATTAGTGTAACTTTAGCTTGAAATATTTACGTATAATGAATGATAGCTGTCCGGTTTATTGCTTTTAACCAAGAATTTAGATTGTTTTATGTTCATATCAATAGAATTTTCTGGGATTTACGCATTTACTTACAAGAATTTTCAACTTAAAAAGCTATTTGTTTTGTGATGGCTGCCATGTTGGATTTTGTATCCATACACAATATCGTAACCTTACTTTCAAGTAATCAGGTAAATTTCTGTCAACTGTCCGTTTTTCGGGAAAAAAATAGTAATTTAGACATTTCTACCTCCTTACAAAAAAATCAGCTTTTACATGTTTTGTTTTACGTACCACTTCAATCTAAAAACGACGAGAGCTATATAGCCGGTAAGATGTGCTGAGGCAATAGCGACATCTGAATTTTACATAAATAAGTTGTGATTGTATATAGAAAAATGCTAAATTAGCGTTTGTTGAGTAAAATTAAGATGATTCTGCATGCTCCCCTCAACTATTTAGTTTCTGGTGTGAAAATTGAGTGATTTATTAGCTGTTGAAAACGTATGTCAAAATTGCACAAAAAAAAATTAAATGGGTAGTTTGGGCAAAAACTTATATGGTAAATTTTGCTATTGATCCTGAAAATATAGGTGATTATCTCTGCATTTGGTGATTTTTGTGCATCTAGCACAAAATCTGAGAATCTTATAGCCATTTTAAGTTTTGTTATAGTCATATAAAAAAAAATCTGGATTTTATAAGGGAACGATTTTGATTTTTTTTTTTTTTTTTTTATGTCGCTGCTCATGGAGACTTATATATGCCTATGGGAGATGCCTGTTTTTGTTGTAGGTCGCTGGCGGCTTTGGTTTTGAAAATATTTAAATTTAAAGTTTTCGAAAATAGGCCCCCTACGGAGCAGCCCCGCCCCATTTCCCGTCAACTGATAGTGAAATCTATGAATCTCTTTATACATTGTATATTATTATTGTACCAAAATACAATCAAGCACAAAGGCACTATACCATCTCCCCTATTGGCACATTAAAACAGTTCAAGCACTAATTGAAGACCATCTGAGACAAACCCTAAACCCTTGTTTGAAACCCAAAATCATGCTCAAAATCCTAGTTTGAGATCCTAACCCTGAATGAAAGTCCCAACATTGGCCACAAATCCTAATTCAAAACCCCACTCGCTTCTCGTCTGCATCCCATTTGGAATCAACCCGAAAGACAAGCACGGTCAAACACGAATGCTGAATAACGTCCATGCTGGATCACAATATCAAGCTGGGAACAACACAAGTTGGCAGCTGGCGCTTTTCTAAATAAAGCAGCAGATGCGCTCGCTTGTTACAGCCACAAGAATACAGATGATCCCGAGCCTCAGGTGTGATTAATAAATACTCTCATTCCAGGCCCCATTCAAAGTGGATTTGTTCCAGTAATGAAGACGGAAAGAGTGGAAAGCAGATTAACACCCCGGTCCGATTCCTTGAGTTTTTTTTTTTTTTTCCCTCTCACCCTCACATGTGACCGTGAGTACATCAGGCTGGCTAATGAGGACACCCGTCAAGAGAAGAGTGTTACGCTCCTTCCTGAATTTTTTGTACAATGCTGCACGTAAACAAAAAAAGGAAGACAAGCGTTGCCAAATTAAAAAAAAAAAAAAAGAAACTGAGTGGAAGCTGGAGCTATAACGAGGTCACAGATTCATTATTTTTTATTGAGGGCTGATGCAGAGGCTGCGGCACCGGCTGTAAAAAAAAAACGAAGGACGAAGACAAGCCTTCACTCGCCGAGTTGAGGGCGCGTCGACCTCCATTCAGCCTTTATAAATATATCGTAATAGCCTTTTCAAATACATTAATCACACAACATTTACGGCATTTAAATCACTTCAATTGACCCGGTAATAAACATATAAGCAAATACAGTGGTTTGAAAAAGTATCTGAAGTTTTTGGAATTTCTCACATTTCTGTATAAAATCATAATCAAATGTGATTGGATCTTTGTCAAAATAACACAGATGTAAAAACAGTGTCTGCTTTAACTAAAACCACCCAAAAATGTATAGTTTTGCATATTTTAATGAGGCTAGCATGCAAACAATGACAGAAGGGGGAAGAACCTTCTGCCTAAGGAGGCTTAAAGAGCAACTGAAACCAATTTTTACCGAACATATTAAGTCAGGTGTGTGCCCAATCACTGATGAGTGGTTTAAAGCTGCCCTGCCAACTATAAAACACACACCTGGTATGAAATGTCTTGATGAGAAGCACTGTCTGATGTGCATCATGGCTCGGTCAAAAAAGCCAAAAGTCTGAAGCTGGGAAAGAATACAAAACTATCTATAAAAGTGTGGATGTTCATGAATTGACAGTCAGAGAGGTTGTCTACAAATGGAGAGAGTCTGGCAATGTTGCTTCTCTCCCAAGGAGTGGCCGTCCCAGGGGTCGCGTTAACCGAATATTTTCCGTCGTTGACCAATTTTTTAAAACGGTGACGGAAAAAACTGAAGTCCATCTGTCATCTTGACAGGTTGCAATTCACACCCCAGACCACAGGGTGGTGAGTGAGCATATTAATTAGCTATTGTCTCTCTTGATGCATGGCGTCGTTGGCCTTACTCGGAAAAATGTCAAGGCAACTAGTGAGTGTCCGAAGTTTCTTCAAAAAGCCCCAAAACGACGATGGTGTTGACAAAAGAGGTGAAAAAAGAGGAACTGCACAAGCGGGCATGCAATTCAAGTTCATGCGCACCAGGAGGAAGGTGTGAGACTACGTTCAGGCCACACCAGGTGAACTGTTAATTTCATTGTTCCATATGTAGCCTACCTACTGGGGCCACAGTCAGCTGTTTTTGTCACTGCGGAGAAAAAAATCATTTAAAAAATTTAAGTGACGGGTAAAAATAGATTATGACCGGATTTTTATGACCGTCAGTCAAAATGACAGACAACGAAAAAGTCTAGCGCAACCTCTGGGCCGTCCACCAAAGATGACACCAACAGTTCAGAGCAGAATACTCAGAGAGGTAAAAAAAAAAACCTAGAGTGTCTACTAAAGACTTACAGAAATCAATGGCACAGTCCAACGTCTCTGTGCACACATCAACTATATGTAAAACTATGGCCAAGAATGGTGTCCATGGGAGGACTCCACGGAGGAAGCCACTGCCGTCTAAAAAAAAGAAACATTGTTGCTCGTTTAATGTTCGCAAAAAGGCACTTGGACGCTCCACAGAAGTTTTGGCCAAAACTAAAGTTGAATTGTTAGGGAGTAACACACAAGGTCATATGTGGACAAAAATGGAACAGCTCACCAACATCAACACCTCATCCCCAACGTGAAGCATGGTGGATGGAGCATCATGATTTGGGGCTGTTTTGCTACCTCAGGGCCTGGACAACTTGCAATCGTTAATGGAAGAATTAATTCAAAAGCTTATCAGGATGCTTTGCAGGAAAACCTGAGGCCGTCTGTCAGACAGATGAAGCTAAAAAGAGGATGGATGCTTCAACAAGACAATGATCCAAAACACAGAAGTAAATCAACTTCAGAATGGTTTCAGAAGAACAAAATACACTTTCTGGAGTGGCCAAGTCAAAGTCCAGACTTGAACCCCATTGAGATGCTCTGGCACAGGGGTGGGCAAACTATTCCACAAAGGGCCGCAGTGGGTGCGGGTTTTTGTTCATACCCATCATGAGGACAGCCTTTCACCAATCTGGTTTCTTACAAGTACAATCAGTTGATTGCAGTCAGGTGCTTCTTGTTTCCACTGAAACCTCATTGGTTAAACTGTCTGTGCTGAATCTGTTGGAACAAAGACCAGGACCCACTGCGGCCCTCAAGGACCGGTTTGCCCACCCCTGCGTCTGGCATGACCTAAAGGCAGCGTTTCACACCAGACATCCCAGTAATCTGACTGAAATACAGGAGTTTTGTAGAGAAGAATGGGCCAAGATTAGCCCTGATCAATGTGCCAAATTGATCTGTGTTTACAGGAAGTGTCTGGTTGAAGTTATTGCTGCCAAAGGGGGTCCACAAAATATTAAATGTGATGGTTCACTTACTTATTTTTCCCCTTCTGTCATTGATTGCATACGATCCTCATTAAAATATGAAAACCTATATATGTTTGGGTGGTTTTAGTTATAGCAGTTTTTTTCATCTGTGTTTTTGAGATCAGATCAAGATCATATTTGATGGTAATTTTATGCAGAAACGTGAGGAATTCCAAAAGGTTCAAATACTTTTTCATACCACTGTAAATAAATACACATGTTGTTTAAACATTACCTTGGTCTTCACAGGAAAAAAAAAAAAATCACAGTTCTCAGTTTCATCTCATTTAGAAGGTAATTGCATGCTGTACCCATTTTAATCTTGACAATAAAGCCGCATTAGCCAGATGATCAATATTGATTATAGAAATGATGATTATTTAATGTGAAGCGCCACTTCTTTTTTCTTTACCCCTCATTCGTGCACACTTGGAATCAAGAAAAACAAGGGAAGAAAAAGAAAGGCTCTTTGCCTTATTACAGACATTTATCTTCATCAAAGATGGACCGAGGATGAATAAGGGTGTCAAAGCGTATTGAGCCCTCGCTTGATTGGCTCCTATGAGCCTCTGTGACAGCTCATTTGCATCATACACATTTATCTATTTTGACAGCAAGCTCAAAAGGGTCAAACCATTACCAACATAAAACCTTTGAAAGCAGGCAACATTTTAACTTTCAATTAGTTTGGTAGCGGATGCCCTCGAGGTGAGTCTGGTGACATTTATACTAATTCATTCCCTGCCATTCACAACGATAGACGTCTACCGGTAATCCATTTAACAGGGAGGGCAGAACATACAAACGTGTTTGCTTCATTTGTATTATTTAAAGCTGAAACGATTACTCGAATAAATCGAGTAACTCAATTTTTAAAAATTGCTCGAGGAATTTTCTCTGCCTCGAGGAATTCTTTAATTTTGCCAGCTCTAAGCATGATGTTTTGCCCGGACAACATTTAATGTGGCACAACCCGTGACGTCACGTGCATACAGGAAGAAGACAGAGGTGGCGGATATACAGTGGGGCAAATAAGTGTTTAGTCAACCACCAATTGTTCAAGTTCTCTTCTAACGAGGCTCCACTCGTTACCTGTATTAATGGTACCTGTTTTAACACATTATCGGTATAAAAGACACCTGTCTACAACTCAGTCACACTCCGAATTCCACTATGGCCAAGACCAAAGAGCTGTTGAAGGACACCAGAGACAAAATTGTAGACCAGGCTGGGAAGACTGAATCTGCAATAGTAACACGCTTGGTGTAAAGAAATCAACTGTGGGAGCAATTATTAGAAAATGGAAGAGATACAAGACCACTGACAATCTCCCTCGATCTGGGGCTCCATGCAAGATCTCATCCCGTGGCGTCAAAATGATAACAAGAACGGTGAGCAAAAAGAACCACACGGGGGGACCTAGTGAATGACCTACACAGAGCTGGGACCACAGTAACAAAGGCTACTATCAGTAACACAATGCGCCGCCAGCGACTCAAATCCTGCACTGCCATACGTGTCCCTCTGCTAAAGAAAGTACACGTCCAGGCCCGTCCGCGGTTCGCTAGAGAGCATTTGGATGATCCAGAAGAGGACTGGGGGAATATGTTATGGTCAGATAAAACCAAAATAGAACTTTTTGGTAGAAATACAGGTTCTCGTGTTTGGAAGAGAAAGAATACTGAATTGCATCCGAAGAACACCATACCCACTGTGAAGCATGGGGGTGGAAACATCATGCTTTGGGGCTGTTTTTCTGCAAAGGGACCAGGACGTCTGATCTGTGTAAAGCAAAGAATGAATGGGGTCATGTATCGAAAGATTTTGAGTGAAAATCTTCTTCCATCAGCAAGGGCATTGAAGATGAGACGTGGCTGGATTTTTCAGCATGACAATGATCCTAAACACATAGCCAGGGCAACAAAGGAGTGACTTCGTGAGAAGCATTTCAAGGTCCTGGAGTGGCCTAGCCAGTCTCCAGATCTCAACCCCATAGAAAATCTGTGGAGGGAGTTGAAAGTCCGTGTTGCCCAACGACAGCCCCCAAACATTACTGCTCTAGAGGAGATCTGCATGGTGGAATGGGCCAAAATACCAGCAACAGTGTGTGAAAAGCTTGTGAAAAGTTACAGAAAACGTTTGGCCTCCGTTATTGCCAACAAAGGGTACATAACAAAGTATTGAGATGAACTCTTGGTATTGTCCAAATACTTATTTTCCACCATGATTTGCAAATAAATTCTTTAAAAATCAAACAATGTGATTTTCTGTTTTTTTTTTTCCACATTCCGTCCCTCATGGTTGAGGTTTACCCATGTTGACAATTCAGATTCAGATTCAGATTCAGAATATTTATTGTAGGCCTCTATAATATTTTCAAGTGGGAGAACTTGCACAATTAGTGTTTGACTAAATACTTATTTGCCCCACTGTATTTGATTTCAACCATGCATGAATATAGAGGTAACGATGAAGAAGCCGAGAGAAACGAAGAAAAAGGCACCGAGAAAAAGCAGAAAATGTCAAAAGTACGAGAGCATTTCAAGCAGGAAACCAAGGCGAACACTGTTTCATGTATTTATTCTAAGACAGCGCTTGCACAACACTACAGCATACTGCAGCTCCACCGAAGGCACCCCGTTTACTCTGAGAGCGGAGGAGCTATACTCAGGACAAGGTAAAATTAAGTTAACATAATGCTAATTAATAAGATAAACTAGGGCTGTCAAAATGATCCCGCTAACGGGCGGTAATTATTTTTTTTAATTAATCATGTTAAAATATTTGACGCAATTAACGCACATGCTCCGTTCAAACAGGTTAAAATGACAGCAGTGTCATGGCCACTTGTTACTTGTGTTTTTTGTCTCCCTCTGCTGGCGCTTTGGTGCGACTGATTTTATGGGTTTAAGCACCATGAGAATTGTGCAATTATTGACATCAACAATGGCAAGCTACTAGTTTATTTTTTGATTGAAAATGTTACAAATTTTATTAGAACGAAAACATTAAGAGGGGTTTTAATATAAAATATAACTTGTACTCACATTTATCTTTTAAGAACTACAAGTCTTTCTATCCATGGATCGCTTTAACAGAATGTTAATAATGTTAATGCCATCTTGTTGATTTATTGTTATAATAAACAAATACAGTACTTATGTACAGTATGTTGAATGTACGTATATATCCGTCTTGTGTCTTATCTTTCCATTCCAACAATAATTTACAGATAAATATGGCATATTTTATAGATGGTTTGAATTGCGATTAATTGCAATTAATTACGATTAATTAATTTTTAAGCTGTGATTAACTCGATTAAAAATTTTAATCGTTTGACAGCCCTAAGAAAGATTAACGTTACTCTACCTTGCTAGCGTAACGTTAGCCCTGAGGAGGGCTCGGTTTCTATTAATTATGACTACTGTCGATGCGTGGCTAACGTGTCTTTCGCTGTAGAGTGGTGAGGGATTAAAAAAACAAAAAACATAATAAAGCTAACTGTCAATTTTAGCTCAGTAGCCATTGATAGATAAAACACCAAGTAACACTGGTGCCTAATGTGCTCCAGTACAGCGGGTATCATACATTTATTTTGAACACAGCAAAAACTCAAAATCCTATCAACACTTACAATTTACAATGACTTAAAACTTAACTAGAACTTAAAAATTGCTTGAAACAAATTGGAAACTCAATTGAAACATGTGGGAAAAAACACCTAACTTGAACTGTTTTCTTAGTTTCAGTATTAGTAAATAGTTATATGCCAAAGTTACGGTGAGTTCGAGGTTCAGTTCATTTTTAGAGCAGATCTTGTTGGTCTATCACAGCAGTTTATGAGTTAAATGAAAACACAAAGAATAATATTGTCTCTTTTTATTGTATTTAAAGATTTGATGTGTAAAAAAAATCATTTAAAGCATATGTTTGCAGATTTTAATGGGTTTAGTGTATTTTTGGAAAGCTTCATTTAAACATTAGATTACCTCGTGGCTACCCAGAAACACAAAGTCAATGTTCCATAACATTTTAAAATAATTTGCTCAGCGCGTTTCTAAATTCAGCTCCCAGCTTGTGTGTGTCTGGTGAGTTGGTTGCGTGCATGTGTGTGCATGCTGAAGAAGGGAAGATGGTGTGGAAGACCTTGAAGCTACTTTGAGCTGTACTGTAAAATTAATCCTCTAATTCATTTTCCACTTGAAGGTGCTCATCACTTATTAAAGTTTAATTACACTTAAATGATTAACTGTTGTTTGTTTTAACCACTATTCATTTCTTTTAGATGGCCATCCAAGTAGAGGGGGAAAAAAAAAACATAATTTAGTCAATGTAAACAATCAGTTGCGCTCACATGAGGCTCGAACCTGATTAAATCCTGGCTAGTGTGATTAAATTGACAACATTTCAAATCGAGCTGAACATGGGTTGATTGTAAATAAACCACCATGAGTATAGTTCTAGCTCACCTATGACCAAGGAGCGTCCGTCGCCCAGAGGGTAGCGTTGGTAGCGTGGCACGGCAAAAGGGGGGAGCTTGTGAAAGAGGGGCTGCAGCAGAGGCTCCAGCCTGGAGGCTGAAGGGTCTGATGGGAAGAAAAGGTTGAAGATCTGCGCGCAGGCCGGGTGGAGCTGATGCACTGAGAGACAATGACACAGTCAGTAGGATGCAGCAGAACAAGGACACACATACTTAAGCCATAATATAGTTAAGTTAAAAATAATCATTGTTAAATTACAGACATTACAGTGTTATACCACTGTAATGTAACCCAAGCCCATTTTATTTTTAAATTCTCGGGCAGGTTTGAGACCATAATTTATATGAATCAGCCTTAAAAAATACTTTTCAAACCCTTTGATCCGTGTGACACTAATAAAATAAGCAAAACCGTAATCTGAAAGGAGTACGGCGATCCCTCGCAACTTCGCATTTCAAACTTCGCGCCCTGGGTCCAGTGCAGATTTTTTTTTCAATTAAAAAAATAAATATATATAATATACGATGTATTTTATAGTGCTGCCACGATCAGATCACGTAGTCTCCCACTCTTGCTCCTGCGGCTTTTCTTGGTCAGGCAGTTCGCTGGAGTTGCTTATTAAAGTTAACGATGATTGACAGACGGTTAAGTTTTGACCTGGCCAGAGACGCTTACTTCAAAGCACTGCATGCGTCAGTCATCGTTTACCTCGTTAAACAGTTGCTGTGGCAACTCATTGTGTGTAAGTGAGGAGCTTGATTGATTTGAGTGGACTCACTCAATGACGCATTGAATAAAGACAAGCATTTTTCTACTTTTATTCTTGTTTAAACATAATTAAGTGGGACAGTAACATGTTTAAAACATTACAGTGATCCCTCGCTACTTCACGCTTCAAACTGTGCCCTCAGTCCATTGCAGATTTTTTTTCCAATTACAAAACAAATAAATACAGATGAGCTGTCCCGATCAAATCACGTTGTCTCACTCTCCCTCCTGCTGCTTTTCTTGGTCAGGCAGTGCACTGGAGTTGCTTATTAAAGTTAACGATGATTAACAGATGTTTGGGTTTGAGCTTGCCAGAGCGCGAACTTCAAAGCGCGGCATGCGTCAATCATTGTTTAACTTGTTAAACAGTTGCTGTGGCAAATCGTTGTGTATAGGTGAGCAGCTTGAGGAGATTTGAGTGGACTGACTCAATTAAGCACTTAATAAAACCAAACATTTTTCTACTTTATTCTTGTTTAAAAATAATTCGGCAGGACAGTAACATTTTTAAAACGTATCATAATTATTACATTTGAAGTGCTTGAAAACATTTATTAAAATATTTATATAAATAAAAGTTATATATATATATATATATATATATATATTAGGGCTGTCAAACGATTAGAATTTTTAATCGAGTTAATTACAACTTAAAAATTAATTAATCGTAATTAATCGCAATTCAAACCATCTATAAAATATGCCATATTTTTCTGTAAATTATATATATATTCTGTAAAATAAATTGTTGGAATGGAAAGATAAGACACAAGATGGATATATACATTCAACATACGGTATATAAGGACTGTAGTGGGCATTTCACTCTACTGTCATTTAAATCTGTCTATGCTGTCCTCACTCCGAAGCGTCTACTTTTTCCAAAGCTAGACAGCTAGTGAACGACGCCTTAATAATCAGACTTCTTCCTTTTTCATCTGATTTATTAATAAAATGGCCTCAAACCATTGTCCTCTTTAGACCGTTTACGTAAAACTACAAAAAAAAAAGTAAACAAGCATTGCATTAGCAACAACGTTAGCTTAGCACGCTATACAGGTTGACTAAACATAAACAAAAAGTGTCTCATACAAAAAATATAACATTTCGCTTATTAACATAATATGTACATTCTTTACAACAACCATACTTACGGACAAATCTTTCCCAAGGATCATATAAGCACAACAGAGACGTCGTGCAGCCCATATTGAACTGGCAAGAAAAAAATAAACCATGTCGCAAAGCGACCACAAGAGTTCGCTGTTAGACAGCACAAAACGCCTTGCTGTAAAACTTACCAAAAGGCAGAATACTGTCTGAGAGGGACATGTGCGTTAATTGCGTCAAATATTTTAACGTGATTAATTAAAAAATAATAATTACCGCGCGTTAACGCGTTCATTTTGACAGCCCTAATATATACAGTGCCTTGCAAAAGTATTCGGCCCCCTTGAATCATGCAACCTTTCGCCACATTTCAGGCTTCAAACATAAAGATATGAAATTTAATTTTTTTGTCAAGAATCAACAACAAGTGGGACACAATCGTGAAGTGGAACAACATTTATTGGATAATTTAAACTTTTTTAACAAATAAAAAACTGAAAAGTGGGGCGTGCAATATTATTTGGCCCCTTTACTTTCAGTGCAACAAACTCACTCCAGAAGTTCAGTGAGGATCTCTGAATGATCCAATGTTGTCCTAAATGACCGATGATGATAAATAGAATCCACCTGTGTGTAATCAAGTCTCCGTATAAATGCAGTGCCCACCCACAGACACGCTCTGCCCACCCAAAGAAAACTGAATGTAGTACTAACGGCAGTTTGGGCACCGCATATGGTATCCCATTCATATAGTACTGATGTATTCTAAGTTTTAACCTTTGCGTTTCACCAGTGTTCACCTGGCTGTTGGGTTTGGTGAGTTTTGAAGCATTCGGAGGGGGTCAAAGTAGGGCTCAAAGCGTCGGCGGGACAAAGAATAACTGCTAGCGGCGCTACATAGTGTATTTGGAATTTGTCTTTACACGGTATTAAAGACTGCACCTGTCTTGACCTGCCTGCCAATTTTGGTGCATTCAAAGGGGGTCAAATTGAGCTCAAAGGGGCTGTGGAACAAAGAATAACTATAACAATAATAATAAAACCGAGGAACCACAATAGGTTACCTAAAAAAAACATTGTCACCTGCATGTCCATACTTTTCAGTTATGGATGTGTTCTAGGTCAAATCAAATCAAATCAACTTTTATTTGTTTAGACCAAATCACAACAACAGTTATCTCAAGGAGAAAACAAAACATGTTTTAAGGTGCAGTACCCTTACGCTGGATTTCGACCTACTTGAGCATTGTAGGTTTTTTGTTGTTGTTGTTGTTGTGCTTTCACTTCCATTTACCGCGAAAAACGAGCAATCACTATTCTAGTATAATAACCAGAGGCGGGTAGAGTAGCCAAAAACTTTACTCAAGTAACAGAAGTGTTACTTAAGTAAAAGTTGCACCACATAATCTGCAAAAAAAAACTGCAACTGCTCCATAAAACACTGCTTTAAAACCCCAATTTGAAACAATAAAATCCTCTTTAAATGCCTGAAACTTAAAACCCTATTTTGAAATAGTATTCCTTGCTTTATACCCTAACCCAGATTTGAATACCAACTGTAAACAACAAAAACAAAACAAAAAAGCATAACCTTTAATAGTACTGCAAAACAGGCTTAAACCTCAATTTTCAAATCAGGACCACACTGAACCTAAAATTGTAATTTGGCATGGTTTTATTGAACTGGGTGAGTTTCAGAGTGTGATTAGGCTATGGTCTTTCTCCTTTGGCAAACCTGGACCCAAGCACTTGTTTCAAATAAATATTCATTCAATTCTCATTGATTCATTAATGTAAATGATATGTTGTAGAATATGAGTGCGGTGCTCTCACCCTGGACAGCAGGCAGCACAGTGCGACGCATGGCAAGCACCAGACCCAGTGGACAACCCAATAGAAAGCAATCCGACACGTCAAAGTCAAAGTGTCCGGGATTGATCAGAAGACCGGGGCTGCTGTTGCTGCTAGTGCGCACCTCCACGCTTTCCTTCATCAGGCTGCATGCAAACAAACAGCATACAAAATTATGACAGCCTTCTATACACAAAATATATAAACGAACACAAACTATATATATAATACACATTATATCATCAAGCAACTGATAATGTGGTGCGCTGATGACACCACGTGATCATTGCCAAATTCCACCCCACCCAAGAGGACATCTCCAACGTTCGATTGATTTGCTGAATATTAGGGAGCTTGAACAGCTAGTACTATTAAGAAGTCTAAGTAGGCGAGATGGAGCCACTCCAAATTCATTGGACACATTTTTATAATGAGAACCTAAAAACTAAATTTTGCTTTGAGGGTCTACTTTGTAACCGGAGCACAGGATTTAAACCTTAATTTGATAGCTAAGCCTCGGCTTTGACTTAAATCCTTGCTTAAAACCCTCAATCAACGCATTAACCCTTTTTGAAACCTTGACTCAGGCAGGTTTTCCAAATTTAAAATCCTGGGGTTGTCTTGAAACCCTCAACTCCAAATACTTATTTGAATCCTGAAACCGAAACGAAAACCTCACTCAAAGTATTTTCAAATCTTAACCCTTGGTTGAAAAATTAAAACATAAACCTTTTTTGACACCCTATCCCAAGTTTTAAATACTAATTTGACACTTTAGCTTTTACTTTTATAGAGTGACCATATTTTCATTTCCAAAAAAGAGGACACTTGGTCCGGCCTCGAGATACTGGAATTTTGCTCCAAATTCACTAAAACACGCCTATATAACTTTAATATATTTAAAGTGTGCCTCCTCCATCTGGATGGAAAAATTCAGTTTTATTAAAAAAAACCAAAACAAACAAATGATTAAAAAAAATAATATAATGCAGACCCATGAAAATGTAGTCCAGTCAATACACACAGTAGGCTATGTGCCAACTAAACATTTTTAGAAATTACTATTACAATTGTCGTTGACAAATTGTTATTCCCCCTTGTTGTTCTCATTCAATGTTCTAGATTTCACGCAAACAATAACCGAAATAAACTGACAAAATATTCAACCAGCATGTTTCCAAACACAGCAGTTCAAAACTACATTTCCCATAATACCTACAGGTAGCGCGGCTTAGCTCACTGATAGCTATGAATATCAGGAGCCGAGGCAGAATCAAACTTTGCTATAAAAGTTTACAATCATCGGCAGCGCAAAGATGCGACACCAAACGGGATTTTACACATGACGCCGAAATTATCGTAAAAAAAATTAACAACTGGGCAGGTGCTCTGGGAACAAGTCACAGGCAACTAACTGCCTGATCTCTTGCCAGACCATCAACCCAGTAGATGGCGGTACTGCCCCATGATACAAGGGGTGAACTGCCAGCAAAAACAACAAGAAGAACTATTCCTTCCCTCTAGACAGGCGCTGCCCCCCCAGCGGCTTGAGGGATTCTATTCAAATTGGTCCTGTGAAAAATAAAAACCGGACATTTTCATGAATTTATAAAACCCGGCCGGATGACGAGGACACGACGTGAAATGAGGACTTGTCCGGGCAAAAGGACGTTTGGTCACCCTAACTTTTAGCTTAATTTTCCTAGCCATTTGAAACTTAAATCGAAGCTATTTAAATGCTGTAATTTGTAAACCTAACCCTTGATTGAAGCCCAAACTTTTTTTATAGGACTTCAATGACTGAATATAATGGAATGTGTTTGTATTGTTGCTGCATCATCATCATCATCATCATCACCATCATGTGACTAATGATCACACTGCAGTCAAGAGGATAAGCATCAGGGACTCACTCGCTCTTCATGTCGGTGGAGCGTTTTAGCATTCTGTTGCAGTCGTCAGTGTCTCGCTTCATGACTCAGCCTCAAAAAAGATACACGCGCAAAGACACACACACACACACACACACTACTATACACACGCACCTTAAGGGCCTGTGCTCAGCCTCTGCGACGACCCCATGCTGACAGACAGTTTCTACCAAACTAACATTTCCACATTGACTCTCGTCCAGGGAGAAGGGATTATCCAACTTTCTGTGAACAACCTCCTGCAATAATGCGCCGAGATTTGTTTCACATTTATTTTCCATGATGTGGATGCTAAACTAACTGGTGTGACGGTGTGAATGTCTGACGATGCAGTGTTTCCGAGCCTATATTTAGTCAAGGCACTCACAGTGAAATCCTGAGGTCCAACACTAAACAAAATGCTAATATACTACTAATTTCATTCCAATTCTATTTCACACCCCACTTGGACGCCACGACAGCACTGGTATAATCAATATGGTCTTTTTACTAACAATATATTTATCTATTTACATCTTCCCTGTTTAATTGAGAAGTCATTCCTTTTACTTTCCGAAAAATGTTGTACTGACAGGGAGTAACATCTTACAGTAGTGCTGGTTGATATTTCATTGATTCAACTATGTGACTCAGCATGTATGAAAGCAGCCGTTAAATTCCCGGGTCACAGCGTGAAGGCTGATGACTTACAGTGGAGCAAATTGGTATTTAGTCAACCACTAATTGTGCAAGTTCTCCCACTTGAAAATATTAGAGAGGCCTGTAATTAGCCACGTTTACACGCTGACTTTTATTCATACCGATTCAAATCATTCCGAATGGAAATTTCACATCAGCTGTTTACATGTCACTTCATCTATTCCGATCCAGCGTTTACATGTGTCTGCCTTTATTCCGAAAGGACGTTTGACAACTGCCGTCTGACATGCACAGATTAATCAAAACAAAGCGTCACGTTGCAAAACATGGAGATCAATCATCAGATCAGCTGCTGTTTTAACTTTTCAAGTGGAAACAAAACTTCAGAATGACACGCCGTTCATTTAAAAAGTTGTGTAGGTGCGCTGTGCGTGTGCTTGGAAGCCATGTTGCAAGTGACGTTACTTACGTCACAAAGTCACGTCACCACGTTAGTACGGAACATGCGCAGAAAGAACGCAACCAGACACCATTCCGCTTCCCTGTTTACATGATATAATTTTACTTCTAATCGGTTTGGGAAAAGGAATATTCCACCCCTGTGAATCGGAATGAAATTCCATTCGGTTTGGGCCTGTTCATTCCGAATGAGGTGTTTATATGGAACACATTTATTCGGTTTGAACAAATATTCCGATTGTGATTGGAATATTTGGCTCCATGTAAACGTAGCAACTGTCAACATGGGTAAAACTCAACCACGAGAGACAGAATGTGGGGAAAAAAAAAACAACTGAAAATCACATTGTTTGATTGTTAAAGAATTTATTTACAAATCATGGTGGAAAATAAGTATTTGGTCACCTACAAACAAGCAAGATTTCTGGCTGTAAAAGAGGTCTAACTTCTTCTAACGAGGTCTAACAAGGTCTAACGAGGCTCCACTCATTACCTATATTAATGGCACCTGTTTTAACTCATTATCGGTATAAAAGACACCTGTCCACAACCTCAGTCAGTCACACTCCAAACTCCACTATGGCCAAGACCAAAGAGCTGTCGAAGGACACCAGAGACAAAATTGTAGACCTGCACCAGGCTGGGAAGACTGAATCTGCAATAGGTAAAACGCTTAGTGTAAAGAAATCAACTGTGAGAGCAATTATTAGAAAATGGAAGACATACAAGACCACTGATATTCTCCCTCAATCTGGGGCTTCATGCAAGATCTCACCCCGTGGCGTCAAAATGATAACAAGAACGGTGAGCAAAAATCCCAGAACCACACGAGGGGACCTAGTGAATGACCTACAGAGAGCTGGGACCACACGAACAAAGGCTACTATCAGTAACATAATGCGCCGCCACGAACTCAAATCCTGCACTGCCAGACGTGTCCCCCTGCTGAAGAAAGTACACGTCCAGGCCTGCCTGCGGTTCGCTAGTAAGCATTTGGATGATCCAGAAGAGGACTGGGAGAATGTGTTATGGTCTGATGAAACCAAAATAGAACTTTATGGTAGAAACACAGGTTCTCATGTTTGGAGGAGAAAGCATACTAAATTGCATCCCAAGAACACCATACCCACTGTGAAGCATGGGAGTGGAAACATCATGCTTTGGGGCTGTTTTTCTGCAAAAAGCCCAGGACGACTGATCTGTGTAAAGGAAAGAATGAATGGGGCCATGTATCGAGAGATTTTGAGTGAAAACCTCCTTCCATCAGCAAGGGGATTGTAGATGAGACGTGGCTGGTCTTTCAGCATGACAGTGATCCCAAACACACAGCCAGGGAAACAAAGGAGTGGCTTTGTAAGAAGCATTTCAAGGTCCTGGAGTGGCCTAGCCAGTCTCCAGATCTCAACCCCATAGAAAATCTGTGGAGGGAGTTGAAAGTCCGTGTTGCCCAACGACAGCCCCCAATACATCACTGCTCTAGAGGAGAGCTGCATGGAGGAATGGGCCAAAATACCAGCAACAGTGTGTGAACAGCTTGTGAAGAGTTACAGAAAACGTTTGGCCTCCGTTATTGCCAACAAAGGGTACATAACAAAGTATTGAGATGAACTTTTGGTATTGGCCAAATACTTATTTTCCACCATGATTTGCAAATAAATTCTTTAAAAATCAAACAGTGTAATTTTCAGTTTTTTTTTCCCACATTCTGTCTCTCATGGTTAAGGTTTATCCATGTTGACAATTACAGGCCTTTCTAATATTTTCAAGTGGGACTTTAGAACAATTAGTGGTTGACTAAATACCTATTTGCCCCACTGTAAATATCATGTCGGGCCGATCGTCATTTCCTCTATCTTAGCAGTAAGACAAAAAGCGGTAAACAAGCATTGCAGTTGTCGCCGTGGCAAACTGGAAAGATAGCAAAATTAAACTGGAAACATAACGAAATTAAATTGCTACTGGATCTTAGAGCCGAGAAAGAGACAGTCCATCGTCCATCTTTGAAGATGTGTGGTTAATTGTGTTACCGATGGCCATGTAAGCAATATTGAGATATTGCTTATTTGGCGTACAGAAAGAAAACCGAACATTCTCAGGCTTGTCCTTTTTATATATATATTTTTTTTTTAATGACTGTGGTTCAGCCTGCATCCTTCCTAAAAGCCAAGTTCAAGCAAGGAGCTAATGCTAATGCACAGCTCCTTCACTGCCATTCCCCCTGCCTCTTTCGCTATTTGCTGACGTAATTGCTGCATGAATTCTCATTTCGGACACTTGAGAGACATTAGCAACATTCTGGAAAAATGTGGCCCAGATTGAATTTTAATCACATTCAAAAGTGACGTATATCGGATTTGGGTTCAAACCGTCAAGTTAATGCCTCACTCAAGTTGTAAAAACACGAATAAATCGGATTTGTGCATTAAGACCAACGGTCTGAACATACAGTGGGGCAAATAAGTATTTAGTCAACCACTAGTTGTGCAAGTTCTCCCACTTGAAAATATCAGAGAGGCCTGTAATTGTCAACATGGGTAAACCTCAACCATGAGAGACAGAATGTGGAAAATAAAACTAGAAAATCACATTGTTTGATTTATAAAGAATTGATTTGCAAATCATGGTGGAAAATAAGTATTTGGTCAATACCAAAAGTTCATCTCAATACTTTATTATGTACTCTTTGTTGGTAATAACTGAGGCCAAACGTCACAAGCTTTTCACACACTGTTGCTGGTATTTTGGCCCATTCCTCCATGCAGATCTCCTCTAGAGCAGTGATGTTTTACGGCTGTCGTTGGGCAACACGGACTTTCAACTCCCTCCACATATTTTCTACGGGGTTGCGATCTGGAGACTGGCTAGGCCACTCCAGGACCTTGAAATGCTTCTTACGAAGCCACTCCTTTGTTGCCCTGTCATGCTGAAAGACCCAGCCACTTCTCATCTTCAATGCCCTTGCTGATGGAAGGAGATTTTCACTCAAAATCTCTCGATACATGGCCCCATTCATTCTTTCCTTTACACCGATCAGTCGTCCTGGTCCCTTTGCAGAAAAACCGCCCCAAAGCATGATGTTTCCACCCCATGCTTCACAATGGGTATGGTATTCTTCGGATGCAATTCAGTATTCTTTCTCCTCCAAACACAAGAACCTGTGTTTCTACCCAAAAGTTCTATTTCGGTTTCATCTGACCATAACACATTCTCTCAGTCATCTTCTGGATCATCCAAATGCTCTCTAGCGAACCGCAGACGGGCCTGGACGTGTACTGGCTTCAGCAGGGGGACACGTCTGGCAGTGCAGGATTTGAGTCCCTGGCGGTGCATTGTGTTACTGATCGTAGCCTTTGTTACTGTGGTCCCAGCTCTCTGTAGGTCATTCACTAGGTCCCTCCGTGTGGTTCTGGGATTTTTGGTCACCGTTCTTGTTATCATTTTGACGCCACGGGGTAAGATCTTGCATGGAGCCCATGATCGAGGGAGATTATCAGTGGTCTTGTATGTCTTCCATTTTCTAATAATTGCTCCCACAGTTGATTTCTTTACACCAAGCGTTTTACCTATCGCAGATTCAGTTTTCCCAGCCTGGTGCGAATCTACAATTTTGTCTCTGGTGTCCGACAGCTCTCTGGTCTTGCCCATAGTCGAGTTTGGAGTGTGACTGATTGAGATTGTGGACAGGTGTCTTTTATACCGATTATGAGTTAGAACAGGTGCCATTAATATAGGTAACGAGTGGAGCCTCGTTAGAAGAAGTTAGACCTCTTTGACAGCCAGAAATCTTGCTTGTTCTAGGTGACCAAATACTTATTTTCCACTCTAATTTGGAAATAAAATTCTTTAAAAATCAAACAATGTGATTTTCTGGGGGGGGGTTTCACATTCAGTCTCTCATGGTTGAGGTTTACCCATGTTGACAATTACAGGCCTCTCTAATCTTTTCAAGTAGGAGAACTTGCACAATTGGTGGTTGACTAAATACTTATTTGCCCCACTGTAGCCAAAAAGACCAAGGTATGTAAAAATTTTTTAGCTCAGAGCAATGTTCAGAAAATTCATGTCTATATGAACAAATTTGATGTGATGTCACCCATGCTTTCTTGTTGGGCATCATATTGAAAATGTGCCTAATTGAAAAGTCAGTGTAGGAAATGGTATATAAAATGTGAAAAGATCATTTAAAGGTGTTAAGAGGACTACAAACAGAACTTGCTATGACAACATGAGTTTTCCGAGACACAAGCTGTCGCGCAGTTAAATTTGTTGCTTTGACTTGCTAAAATGTGTGATACATACGCTAAATGCTACCACTTCACAACAAGCAGCAGTTGAACTGTGAACTGCAAAAACCTCTGGGATGGCACCATTAATCCTGAAAGTACGTACATACAGGTTTTGAAGCAATGTCTGTCTGATGGTGTAAATAAAGCGCCATATGGTATGAGTACACTCCATTAACCAGTGTGAGTGCGAGACGGTCTACATTGAAAATGTGTGGTGCATTATAAGACGCAAAATACGACACAGAGACTCTTGAGCAAATGAAGTCAGAGTCACAGGGAGTAGGGTGCTGAGAATACTGCAGGTCTACCTATTTTCTGACCTCTTTTCTAAAATTGAGCAGGTGGTGCCCAATCATACAGTGTTGTACATACAGTATCTCACCACGAATTCATATCTGAAAATGACTCATTATGAAACACATTACTGTTACTTTTAGAAAAGATTGGAAAAGGCTGTTAGAACCCGAGCAAGGCATCCATTATTAGTGAGTGATGGGCGACTGCCACTGGTCGTGTCCAGCGGGGGGGGAGCAGAGGTTACCCACCTCTCTACTTAATCACAAGCCAAAGGTGATTGCTGTGACATTATGTGTGAATTCTTGACCGAGGGCATACAATAAAAATGACTATTTATAGCGCAGACGGACAGACGGGTGGGTGGGTTATGGATTGGCTGGTACGCAGTCACCCTGCAAATATTGATGAAGAACCAGAGACAGATGGTACGGGGAGACTGGAACGAGAGCGGAACACAGAAGTTGGAATGTGAATATCAAATACACTCGTCAAACATGAACAGATTGAGGGTGACAAAGCGAATGTTTGAAATATTGAACGGCCCCAAAATCCATGAGTTTGTGGTTATGGAATGGGATTAGATGTAGCGTTGGTATTTGAGGCTTTGAATTTGAATTTAGTAACAACTCCTTAGTGCAGAGAGGATCACCTGGAGAAGAAGACATGCTGGCCGGTAGAAGACGTGTCACCATCGTACGAGTCGCTCTGCTTGCGACTAAGGGGCGGTGCCCCTGGACAGCGCCCTTCGTTTGGGGCTGAGATGTCAATGTTGCTCTTACTTAGCCTTTTGCTGGAGGTCAGACCAGAACTGGACTCACCAAGAAGTCCTGAGTTTCCCTACGAGGAGAAAATAAAAGGATTCACTCTTAGCATGTTTGTATTTTATCAATAGTACCCAACTACTACACTCAGGTTAGGATTTCTTTCGTTTTCATCAAGTAACAACAGGGATGGTTGTCACACGGGTAGGTTGTCAAACTACATAGTTAGCAGAGGGCATTGTTACAAAACATCGGTATTAAAATAATCACAATTGTGCCAGTAAAACACAACTGTGCACAGGCAGTGGGCATACTAACACTGCATATTTGGAGAGCGTGGACCCGACCTATGTCAGATAGTGAATAGTCATAAGATTAGACCATAGACTTCATAATTAATTGTCGGGATACTTCCCCCTGACATTGCGCCACGCTTTCTCGAAGGAGGCCGGCCCACACCCAGCAGGGAGAGCAGTTATCCTCAAACAGCCGGATTTAGGTTGAAACAGGAAGAAAGTTTACTGTCTACAAGCAGGCCCGAGTGTGTCAAGACTAGGCATGTCCCGGTTACCAGTTTCACGGTTTACCGTGGTGTGAAAACGTCGCGGTTTCAAAACCACTACAATTTTCCGTCAGACCGTAGTACGGTATTCGCTATTTTTCTTGTGTCAAAAATGCAGCCAGAAGCAGCTTGGCGCAGCAGCGCTTGCCCCCTCTCGTTTGTTGCTGTGTGTGAAAGTGACGCTATCGGCTAAACAGCCAGCTAACCCGAAAACAAATACTCCAAACATAAGGCGTACTGTTCTTCAATTTATTGAGCTCTCAAATCGTGCTAAGTGTAATATAAAAAATGAATACATTTAAAATGTTGTACAATTAGATTTTTCCATTTGAGTAGCTTCAACAGATTAGCACAATGGAAAAAGTTTGCCAAAAACAAAACACACATTTTCCTTTCAAATTCAATATACAAACTAACTAAAAGCTTACAAAGATGAATGTTAGCCTAGACTTAGCTGGGAGAGCAACTTCGCCGCAGAGTGAGAAAACAAGCTTGATTCGCTTGAATGAAGGGGAAAAAGTGATAGCATCAAAGATCGCTAATTGCTAAAGATGATCTTGCCCTAAGCACAAATCCACGTTCACAGGCTCAAGGTGAGGTCTCACTCCCAATGTTTTTGTTTTTTTGTTTTTTTTTAGATGAAACCTTTCCAAAACAATATTGACATTTTAACTAACTTATACATTTTTAACTAACTTATGAATTCTTTATGTTCTTTTTAACACAAAGGCATGACATCATGTAGACTAAAGTTGACACAGTGGCTGAAAATGGCGAAACTTCACTTAAGCTTTTCCTCCCTAAAAAAAAGTCATGCAGTATACATTTTAAAAAAAAATTTATTCAGAAGTGTTTTTACTTTTTTATAGAAATTATTTTGTTCTTGCTCTAAACTTGAGCAACTTGAGCTGTGGCTGTGAGTATAGTCTATAAGTTATATTTACTTTAATTTTTTTTTTTTTTTTTAATTTATTGATAATTTATTTATTTTAACAATATATTCATTTTCCAATTTGCAACTATGGTCTGGAAAAAAAAAATCCTGTTCAAAGGAAAAAAGTTATTTTTGTTAACCCATACATCTCAAAATTTTTTGGAGCTATAATGGCAATACCGTGATACCGTGAAACCGCGGTATTTTTGCTCACGGTTATCGTACTGTGAAAATCTCATACCGGCACATGCCTAGTCAACAGCGATTTGGTCGAGGATTCAAGGTAATTATTATATTTTTCGCACCATGCATGCATTTTAAAATGTGAATACAATGGGAAAAATTAGCTGCTACGACTGCCACATTGGATTACTCACTAGCGTTATACGAAATACCTGTATTTGCACAAAATGAATGATAACTGCCCGTTTTGGTTTTTTTGCTAATAACCAAGAATCTAGACTGTTCTACGTTCATATCTATAAAAACATTCAGGGATTCACGCATTTATTCACAAGGATTTTCAACTTAAAAAGCTTTTTGTTTTGTACGGCCGCCATGTTGTATTACAGACTAGCGTCATACTTCGAAATACTTACGTAAATGAATGATAACTGCCTGTTTTGTTTTTTTTTTGCTTATAGCCAAGAATCTAGGCTGTTTTACGTTCATATCTATAAAAAATCAGGGATTCACGTGTTTATTCACATGAATTTTCAACTTAAAAATGTTGTTGTTTTGTACGGCTACCATGTTGGATTTTGTATCTCTAAATCGTTATTTAGACATTTTTGCGTCCATATTAAAGAAAAAAAAAACTCAGCTTTTACATGTTTTATTTTATGTAACATTTCAATCTAAAAACTTTCATTGAAACACCATGGGGAAAGAGTGCTGCATTGTGGCCTGCAAGACTGTCTACGTGACCAACAAGGCGGTTGACCAGGAGCAGGGACCCCGATCAGTCTCCACAAAGTCCCCAGGGATGACGAGCTGAGGGCTATGTGTCTCAAGAACATACAGAAGGACGAGAACAATGACCTAAGTGCCAAAAGGTATTGGTGCTCTTTGCACTTCAAACAGAGCATGGAGGTGTTGAGGACCAGGGAGGCTCTTTTGATGAACAGTCCGAGACCAACATGAAGTTCCTCCAAGAGATTGGTGAGATTTGCAGGGTATCGCACACGTTAGTTGATTAAATTTAAGTGAATCGACAGCAAGCTTGTTCAGTTTTATTATTTTTTTATTTTATAAAATGTTCCAGGTTTGTGCCAGCAACGAGAAGAAAAAGAAGAGAGGGACAAAGACCGGCAGGTTGCCGACGCCCACCGCCTCGAGTCTGCACATCACGTGCAATGCCCTGCCCGCCTCCTACAGGGACATCATCATCCGCAAGATCCCCGGGGTCAAGTATGTGTGCATGGGGAAGGCCAAATCTTACGCGATGGAGCATTCTTTTGGCAAGCGCCACCGCAATTGGGTTCTAATTGAAAGGGTTGAACAGATGACATGTATATATCGCTAGAGTCATACTCTGGAACCCCGGCAGCGTGAACCAGTGACGTCGCCACCCTGCGACGTCAACAACAATGGCGACCTACTAGTTAAACTAATTTTACAAATTGTATAAAAACGAAAACATCAGGAGAGATTTTAATATCAAATTATTTTAACTCATAACACTTACACTTACTTATAACACTTTACACTCACCTTGAGACTTTCAGTGCTATTGTTCCTGCTGCCACTGGTGTTGTTCGGGCTGCCGGGTCTTTGCTGATTGCTGAAGCACAATGCATCAAAACATAACACGCCGCCCACACAGTCTCCCATTAGGCACACCTGCAGACAACACACAAAAACTGTAAACGCTGAAGAAGTAAGCCACCATTGTTGAAGGATTTAAACGCACCTTAGGGGTCTGTTTGTTTTCTAACTTCTGAATGCAAAAAAGTAGGTGCAAATACAGTATAGTTCACTCATCACTACATAGTATGTGAGACAAAATTAAAGCCCATGAAAAAGATTTTATGGCCTGAAAAGGTAAAAAAAAATAAAAAATAAAAAATAAAAAAAATTGAATATTCAATAAAAATACATGGACAGTAGAGGAATACAAAAAAAAAAAAAGAATATTCACTAAAAAACAGACAGTAGAGAGAGAGATAGATAGAGATACAATATAAATTAGTGGGAGGAAAAATACATAATAATAGGATAATAAAAACCTTAAACAATTAATAAATTTACATTAAATTAAAAATGAAATAGGAATTAAAATGTGTGTTACATGAACAAAATAAAATTAAAATACAGTGAGGCAAATAAGTATTTAGTCAACCACTAATTGTGCAAGTTCTCCCACTTGAAAATATTAGAAAGGCCTGTAATTGTCAACATGGGTAAACCTCAACCATGAGAGACAAAATGTGAAAAAAAAAAAAAAAAAACAGAAAATCACATTGTTGGATTTTTAAAGAATTTATTTGCAAATCATGGTGGAAAATAAGTATTTGGTCAATACCAAAAGTTCATCTCAATACTTTGTTATGTACCCTTTGTTGGCAATAATGGAGGCCAAACGTTTTCTGTAACGCTTCACAAGCTTTTCACACACTGTTGCTGGTATTTTGGCCCATTCCTCCATGCAGATCTTCTCTAGAGCAGTGATGCTTTGGGGCTGTCGTTGGGCAAAACGGACTTTCAACTCCCTCCACAGATTTTCTATGGGGTTGAGATCTGGAGACTGGCTACGCCACTCCAGGACCTTGAAATGCTTCTTACGAAGCCACTCCTTTGTTGCCCTGGCTGTGCGTTTAGGATCATTGTCATGCTGAAAGACCCAGCCACGTCTCATTTTCAATGCCCTTGCTGATGGAAGGAGATTTTCCACTCAAAATCTCTCGATATATGGCCCCATTCATTCTTTCCTCTACACAGATCAGTCGTCCTGATCCGTTTGCAGAAAAACAGCCCCAAAGCATGATGTTTCCACCCCCATGCTTCACAGTGGGTATGGTGTTCTTCGGATGCAATTCAGTATTCTTTCTCCTCCAAACACGAGAACCTGTGTTTCTACCATAAAGTTCTATTTTGGTTTCATCTGACCATAACACATTCTCCCAGTCCTCTTCTGGATCATTCAAATGCTCTCTGGCAAACCGCAGACGGGCCTGGATGTGCACTGGCTTCAGCAGGGGGACACGTCTGGCAGTGCAGGATTTGAGTCCCTGGTGGTGATTTGTGTTACTGATAGTAGCCTGTGTTACTGTGGTCCCAGCTCTCTGTAGGTCATTCACTAGGTCCCCCCGTGTGGTTCTGGGATTTTTGCTCACCGTTCTTGTTATCATTTGACGCCACGGGCTGAGATCTTGCATGGAGCCCCAGATCAAGGGAGATTATCAGTGGTCTTGTGTGTCTTCCATTTTCTAATAATTGCTCCCACAATGATTTCTTTACACCAAGCGTTTTACCTATTGCAGATTCAGTCTTCCCAGCCTGGTGCAGGTCTACAATTTTGTCTATGGTGTCCTTCGACAGCTCTTTGGTCTTGGCCATAGTGGAGTTTGGAGTGTGACTGACTGAGGTTGTGGACAGGTGTCTTTTACACCAATAATGAATTAAAACAGGTGCCATTAATACAGGTAACGAGTGGAGCCTCGTTAGACCTCGTTAGAAGAAGTTAGACGTCTTTGACAGCCAGAAATCTTGCTTGCTTGTAGGGGACCAAATACTTATTTTCCACTCTAATTTGGAGATAAATTCTTTAAAAATCAAACAATGTGATTTTCTGTTTTTTTTTTCCACATTCTGTCTATCAGGGTTGAGGTTTACCCATGTTGACAATTACAGGCCTCTCTAATCTTTTCAAGTAGGAGAACTTGCACAATTGGTGGTTGACTAAATACTTATTTGCCCCACTGTAAACAATGACTTAAACTAGGGATGTCCTGATCTGATCACGTGATCGGAAATCAGGCCGATCGCAACATTTTTCAGAGGACGGGAATCATTTGAAAAGGATTGAGTTATTAATCCAAAAAATATATTTATATTTTTCTGCTTCATGCTTGTACAGCGCCACAGCTTTTGGTACTTGACATTAATGATGATTGACAGGTTTGTAGCTTTTATTTTGGCAGAGAAGCTTGGTAGCTCTACGACCAAAGGCACAAATGTGTCAATCATCGTTAAACTTGCATAAGTGTGCTGTGGAAACTCATTGTATACGTTAGAGGCTGTTCTCAGCAACGTGAGCGTCAAAGCGTGAGTGGATTTGAGTAGACTCACTCAATGAAGCATTTAATAATGACAAGCATTTTTTTATGTTATTCTTGTTTGAAAACAATTTACATTATAAAGGTGGCACGGTGGGACAGTAACATGTTTTGGAACTTTTGTTCAGATAAAAAAAACCTTCTTTTTCTGTATCGGATCGGGAACTGATAACGGTAGATTCTCAATATCAGGTGACTCGGGTGCAAAAATATGTGATCGGGACATCTCTACCTTTAACGGTCTATTCTCTGTACTACTTCTCTTCATGACAGCATAATATAAATAAAATAGCATAGCATACCGTAAAAGACAGATGCATGTTAATTAGAACGTGAATGAAAATACACTTTCAACAAAAAAATATATAAATTTATAATTTCATTTGTAATTTCATTACTCCAAATTGAATTTTAAAATACAGTAATTGCTTAAAATCACACATCTGGAATAAAAGTATAAAGCAATGGTTTTAATAAAGTATATTATGAGAGGTAGAGTAGCCAAAGACATACAAATACCCATGTAAGAGTAGCGTTACTTCAAAATAATATTACTCAAGTAAAAGTAAAAGTAGTCATCCAAAAAATGTACCTAAGTACAAGTAAAAAAGTATCCAGTGAAAAGAATACTCAAGTAATCAATAACATTGTGAATAACTGCTTATCTTTGTTTGATTTGTTTTTTTTTTTTTTTTTTTTTTCTTTTAAACAATAGGATTTTTTTTTCTCAGCACAAACTGATCTATGTGAACTGTTGTTATAATGATACTGGAAAATAACCCATTACATAACCACATTAAGCCAAAGAAATAAAAATCAATCAATCAATCAATCAATAATAACAATTGAATTCTGGTGATAGAGAAAAACGACAGAAATGAAGCATTATTAGTCCAAAGAGCACGCATGCCCTCTAGTGGAGAAAATAGTTCTTAGTTTAAATAGTGAATGGTTCCTTCACAGTTACTAAAATGAAATTAAAAGGATATTTCCGGTTTTCCGTGGTCAATCGGTGCCAAATAAAAACTGGGAGAGACTTTTAAATCCGCGCTTTCAAGTCATGTTGAGGGCAGCTCTCGATGTCAAATACTTCTTTTTTTCTGGCGCTTTAAAGGCGCCACATGACAGTCTGGCATGATAATAGAACAGCAAGGTTGCGTCTGATTGGTGTAATGGAGTCATGTGATTATTGTTGCGACGTCTCATTGGTGAAATTAGTGGCACTACTCTTGGCTTCGTTGGCAAAAAAATAATAATCTAATATGTAGAATAAAGAGGAAAAATGTAATGACTCTTGCGTAGCCCAAAGTAGTGGAGTAAGAGGTGCCTTTTTTCTTCATGAATCTACTCAAGTAAAAAGTAAAACTACTCTTAGAAGTACATTTTTCTCAAAAAGTTACTCAAGTAAATGCAACGGAGTACAGGTACATGAAACGCGTTACTACCCACCTCTGTATATGATGATGTACAATGTGGAACTATACCATTCATTAATAATGTATTATAAAATTCAATACAGTTTACAGCCATTAATAACACATCCATCCATTATCTGAACCGCTTATCCTCAGAAGTATCCTTGGCAGAGTATCATAGACTTCGACCAGTGACTTTAAATATTAAGCCAAAGTTCTAGCTCGTTGGTTTGAAATGAGCTCCTTTTGATTAATCATTGGTATATCTGCTTGATGAGTGTTCTGATTGTGCTCTTTCGTAGGAGAAAACAACACAACTAGAAAAATCACCAAACATGAAAATAACAACCCATTTTCTCGAATAAAACTCATCAATTGTATAGAAACAATAATAAGTAATAGTCTGTGAAACCCAACAGGCCATACACACTCACCACAGGAGTTGATCTAATCAAGAGTAATAGCCTCTTGTGATGTAATTATACCTTCATTGTAACTACCATAGTTCCTTTTAAGCTGAAGCTCTTGATTCTGTCTTTTGGCTGATTGGCTAATCAAGATTATATCGACCCCCAACTCACCAAACCTGTAAGTTTCTTTTGGTGAACAAAAGCAGCTCAACAAATAGCGACTAGCTCTTAAAAACGCCTGCCACATTGAAATTATGGTTTCCTAGGAAGGCCATACTATCTGCCAACTAGGGCTACATTATTTGATCGTCAAAAGAACCAACAACTATTTTGAAATGTAATGAATCAGAGGCATTGTTGGCTAAAGAACTGTCCAAATTTTCTTTTTTGAGCCACTTAATATTTTTCATTTTTATTTATTAATATATGTTTACATTTTTTCCATGAAAAATTAAAAAGGGTAAATAGGTAATATTCTTTTTATATCTATTTACTTATAACATTTTGAATCAATTTGATTTTTTTTTTTAAGTTTGTTATTGATTTTTCAATTTTATTATATTTAATTACATTTTTGATGGAGACAAGAAGGGGAAAATCATTTAGATATGGCCTTTACTTATTTATTTATTTATCTTTTACTTTTTCCATCTTTTAATAAAAAAAGACAAAAAGTGAAAAACACTTTAAAAAATGTTTTTTTTTTAAATTTTTAGTAATTTAAAAAATAAAAAGGAAAAAAAGCAGCAAATCTGATGAATAAAATTTCTGCTGTCCTCAATGGAAGATTAAGGGCTGCAGAAATTTTATTTACTTTAAGTATTATTTTAGCAAGGAATGAAGTTGATGCACATACAGTGTGGAAAATAAGTATTTGAACACCCTGCGATTTTGAAAGCTCTCCTACTTAGAAATCATGGGCGGGTTTGAAATGTTCATGGTAGGGTCTTGTCCACTGTGAGAGACAATCTAAAAAAACAAATCCAGTGTCACACAGTGTATGATTTAAAAAAACCAAACAATTTATTTGTATTATACCGCTGCAAATAAGTGAACACCGGTCTATTAGCTAGAATTGTGAGCCTAAAAGACCTATTAGTCACCTTTAAAAAGTCCGAATAAAAGGAGTTGAGGTGGACTTTTTGAGTCTGACTTTTGACCTGTTTGAGGCGGTTAGCTGCATATAAACACCTGTCCACCTCATACAATCAGTAAGACTCCAATTCGTAACATGGTCAAGAGCAAAGAGCTGTCCAAAGACACCAGAGGCAGAATTGTTGACCTCTACAAGGCTGGACTGGGTTAGGGGCAATTGCCAAGCAGCTTGGTGATATAAAATCCACTGCTGGAGCAATTATTAGAAAATTGAAGAAGCTAAACATGACTGTCAATCTCCCTTGGACTGGGATTCCATGCAAGATCTACCTCGTAGGGTCTCAATGATCCTAAGAATGGTGAGGAATCAGCCAAGAACTACACGGAAGGAGCTGGTTAATGACCTGAAAGGATCTGGGACCACCATTTCCAAGGTTACTGTTGGTAATACATTAAGTCGTCCTGGTTTAAAATCATGCATGCATGGAAGTTTCCCCTGCTTAAGCCAGCACATGTCCAGGCCCGTTTTATGTTAGCCTATGACCATTTGAATAATTCAGAGGAGTCATGGGAAAAAGTCGTGTGGTCATATGAGATCAAATGGAACTTTTTGGTCTTCACTATTCTACTCATAGTGTTCAGAGGGAGAAGAATGATGAGTACCACCCCAAGAACACCATCCCTACTGTGAAGCATGGGGTGGTGGTAGCATCATGCTTTGGGGGTGTTTTTCTGCATATGGGACTAGACGACTATTTTATACTTTATTTAGGAGAGGATGACCAGGGTCATGTATTGTGAGATTTGGGGGAATAACCTGGGTCTGGCCTGGGAAAATGGGTCATGGCCGGGTATTGACCCGAAGCAGACAGCCAGAATAACCAAGGAGTGGCTTTGTAAAAAGCATATCAAGGTTCCAGAGGGGCCTAACCAGTCTCCAGAGCTAAACCCAATAGAAAATCTTTGTGTTTCGTGTTTCTCAGTGTCAGCACAGAAACCCGATTGATCTAGAGAAGATCTGTGTGGAGCAGTGATGCAAAATCCCTGCTGCAGTCTGTGCAAACCTGGTAAAAGGTTATAGGAAACGTTTGACCTCTGGAATTGTAGTCATAGACTACTGTACCAAATATTAACATTGATTTTATCAGGTGTTCGCATACTTATTTGCAGCAGTATAATACAAATAAATTGTTGAAAAAACATAAACTGTAATTTCATTTTTTAGATTGTCTCTCGCAGTGGACAAGCACCTACCATGAAAATTTCTAACCCGCCCATCATTTCCAAATGGGAGAACTTGCAAAATCATAGGGTGTTAAAAATACTTATTTTACTCACTGTAATTTAGTTTTGTGGGCCACACAAAATGACGTGGTGGGCCAAATTTGGCCCACGGGCCTTGAGTTTGACACACATGCTTTAAAACAGTCAACTTTGACAGACGACATCATAGGTGACATTCGCCTTTTTTTTTTCAATAAGAACAATGTAAGCCATATAAAGGCAAAACATCAGAATCAAATCCACGCACCTTTCCCGAGAAGCCCTGCCCATCATCGGACTGCAGAAAGCTGCGGTACACCTGGTTAGCGCGGGCAATGACGGTCGCGACAGCATCCTGGTAGCGTGGCGACACGATGGCGAGCAGTGGGAGGGCGGCCAGCGGCAGGTGGTCCACGCTGCTTGAAACACAGCTCTCGTCATAGCTGTACGGATTCAGACTAGAGGGATAAAAGTGTAGAAATCATCATCCGGTTTTTAAATATCAAGCATGCATCCTGCTAATCCTGCTCAAAATTGAATCAAATCCAAAGGTTAAGAACTTGTCTACGTGTCCCAATAGCTTTGTCCCTATCGTGCAGATATTAGGGAAAAGCTTTTGTTGTGTCACAAAGAATAAAACCTCTTTACACTAGTGAGTGCCTACATATGTGTGTGTGTCAGCTGAGTCAACTTTAATGGATGTGTGTGCATCGGCGTGACAGCGCGGGGAAAAGATGGCATCGCCCGACACGCTCCCCTTGCACAGACTGACTGTCAACGCCATCTATCAGTTTCTGGGATTACAGGAAGTGGCAGCGAAGCCGGGCCAAGGCTGCAACGCGTCAACGGGCGAGATACAACCATGTTGAAGCACTGATAGCAGTGGTTCCTAAACTGTGGGTCCGTGAGTCATGCAGGTCTCCAAAAATATCCTACTCTTTCCTGTCCTCCCTTCAGTAAATAAAATCAAAACTAGTACCTCTACGTATGAATTTAATTTGTTCCAGGACCTGGTTTGTAAGTCAAAATGGGTTGTATGTCGAGCGGGATATTCCCATAATACATTATAATTCGATTCATTCGTTTCACAGCCCAAAAACCTACGCTAAATCCTTCATAAATACTGCAGGTACTATTAAAAATAGCAATTACACAGAGCAAAACAAATAAATTATAAATACAAACCAAAATAATAATTTAATAATAAAAATAATAAAGATATGCCGATCTGATCACGTGATCGGAAATTGCGGCATTTTTCAGAGGATTGGAATTGGGTGAAAAGGATCGGGTTTGGGTTTACAATTAAATATATTTGTTTCTCTGCATCATGCTCGCACAGCCTTGAACTCTCCCTCCTGCTGCTTTTCTTGCTCACCGAGCAGCTGCTTGTTAAAGGTAATGATGAGTGACAGCTGTGAAAGCTTTGATCTTGCCAGAGAAGCTTGGGAGCGCTAACTTGAAAAGCACCGAATTCATTAGCTTGGTGAGCTTGTTGAACACTAGCGGTAGTGTGCCATGAGGCTTTCTCAGAAGCGTGAGTGGGTTTGAGTGGACTCGCTCAATAAAGCATTTAATAAAGAGAAGCATTTTTCTTGTTTAAAAATAATTTAGTGGGACGGTAATATGTTTAAGATAACATTTTTTTTTCAACAATATTTTTCTTGGTATCGGATCGGGACTCGGTATCGGCAGATTGTCAAAATCAGGTGACTCGGACTCTGGTACAAATATATGCGATCGGGACATCCCTAAATAATAATAATGTAACGAATTGGGTTCTAATGTGGCGGTTGTGTTTTGCATGCTGTTCCTGAACGCACCGTGTGACTGATGAGAGAGACAGAGCGGTGCGGAAGAGTGGGAAGTTTTTATTTTCTCTAGGGCTGTCAAAATTATCGCATTAATGAGCGGTAATTAATTTTTAAAATAAATCCCGTTAAAATATTTGACGCAATTAACGCACAAATGCCCTGCTCAAACAGATTAAAATGACAGCAGAGTGAAAGCTGTACTTGTTGTGTTTTTCGGAGTTTTGCCGCCCTCTGCTGGCGCTTGGGTGCGACTGATTTTATAGGCTTCAGCACCCATGAGCATTGTGTAAGTAATTATTGACATCAACAATGGCGGGCTACTAGTTTATTTTTTGATTGAAAATTTTACAAATTTTATTAAAACGAAAACATGAAGAGGGGTTTTAATATAAAATTTCTATAACTTGTACTAAAATTTATCTTTTAAGAACTACAAGTCTTTCTATCCAATTATGGTATTGCCATCTTGATTTATTGTTATAATAAAGAAATACAGCACTTATGTACCGTATGTTGAATGTATATATCCATTTTGTGTCTCATCTTTCCATTCCAACAATAATTTACAGAAAAATATGGCGCATTTTATAGATGGTTTGAATTGCGATTAATTGCGATTAATTACGATTAATTAATTTTTAAGTTGTAATTAACTCGATTAAAAATTTTAATCGTTTGACACCCCTAATTTTCTCTTTTCATGTTGTTGTTGTCGTTGGCTACGGAGGACACCAACCCTTTTGTGTTGCACAAGTTCTGAAATAAACGACTAAAAACCTGACGACACCTGTGACTTCCCTGTCAAAATTAAAAATAAATCGAAAATAGAAAAGCTTAGTAGAGGAGGATACATCTGCTTGAGGACCGGCGATATCACAGACATATTCCGGTCATACAGTGGAGCAAAAAAAGTATTTAGTCAGCCAACCACTTAAAAGGATGAGAGTGGCCTGTTATCATCATTGGTACACCTCAACTATGAGAGACAGAATGAGAAAAAAATCCAGAAAATTACTTTGTCTGATTTTTAAAGAATTTATTTGCAAATTATGGTGGAAAATAACTGTTTGGTCAAGAACAAAAGTTCATCTCAATACTTTGTTATATTCCCTTTGTTGGCAATGACAGGTGAAAATATTTTTGGTAAGTCTTCAAAGGTTTTCACCAGTATTATTTTTGTCAACAATGACGATAACGAAAACATTTCGTTAACAATTATTTCATGACGATGACGTCAGGGTGGCGCGCTGGAAACATGTTTTGGGAGACTAAAACACAACAAGATGGATGCCAGTTGTCGTCTGACGACACGAGAATGAGATGAAAATTCGCCATAGTTTGCATCATGAATTCACAATGTGTGATATTTTCCTATTGTATGTGTAGCTAGAAAGCATTTAGCAGTGTTTGGTTGTGTTCCTCATGTGACGTGCTGTGCTGCGCCCCTCACGCCCCTTGCCCCACACATAGGCGTGTGTCCATTCCCGGCTCCTTTTGTGAAACATATGTGTCTGGTGCTGCTTGGTAAGTTTTGTTTTCTTATTTTGGCTAGATATGCCATGTTGCTTTAGCCTTTAAAGGTCTGAGTGATCCTCACACACAAAACCAGCTTGTAGCGTTAGCATAGCGTAGGGTGACCAAACATCCTCTTTTGCCCGGGCAAGTCCACTTTTCACACACTTTTTTAATAGGGCTGTCAAACGATTAACATTTTTAACCGAGTTGATTACAGCTTAAAAAAATAATCGTTATTAATCGCAATTCAAACCATCTATAAAATATGCCATATTTTTTCGTAAATTATTGTTGGAATGGAAAGATAAGACACAAGACGGATATATACATTCAACATACGGTACACAAGTACTGTATTTGTTTATTAAGACAATAAATCAACTAGATGGCGTTAACATTATTAACATTCTCTAAAAGCGATCCATTGATAGAAAGACTTGTAGTTCTTAAAAGATAAATGTTAGTAAAAGTTATAGAAATTTTATATTAAAACCCCCTTAATGTTTTCGTTTTATTAAAATTTGTAAAAATTTTCAATCAAAAAATAAACTAATAGCTCGCCATTGTTGATGTCAATAATTACACCATGCTCACTCATTGTGCTGAACCCCATTAAAATCATTTGGACCCAAACGCCAGCAGAGGGCGCCAAACACCAAAAAACAAGTAACGAGCGGACATTACACTGCTGTCATTTTAATCTGTTTGAGCAGGGCATGTGCGTTAATTGCGTCAAATATTTTAACGTGATTAATTTAAAAAATAATTACCGCCCATTAACACGATAATTTTGACAGCCCTACTTTTTAGGTTTATAGACGAAAACATTTTGAGAATTTTCGACTAAAACAAGACAAAATTTGTCTGAGTTTTCGTTGACTAAAACTACACGAAGACGAACACATTTTGAAATGACTAAAATATGACTAAGAATATTAACTATTTTTGTCCAAAAGACTAAGACGAAAATTAAAATGGCTGCCACAAACAACACTGATTTTCACACGACGTTGCAGGTATTTTGGCCCATTCCTCCGTGCAGCTCTCCTTGAGAGCAGTGATGTTTGTGAGCAGTGATGATGACTCTTTGTTTCAGAGCAATGTGTTTGGGATTATTGTCATGCTGAAAGACCCAGCCATGTTTCATCTTCAATGCCCTTGCTGATGGACGGAGGTTTTCAGTCAAAATCTCATGATGCACGGCCCCATTCATTTTTTTCCTTTACACGAATCAGGCATCCTGGTCCATTTGCAGAAAAAAGCCATAAAGCATGATGCTTTCACCCCCATGCTTCACAGTGGGTATGGTGTTCTTTGGATAGAATTCACCATTCTTTCTCCTTCAAACACGACGCGTTGCATTTCTACCAAAACGATCTATTTTTTGTTTCATCTGGCCGTATGACATTCTCCTAGTCCTCATCTGGATCAACCAAATGCTCTCTAGCAAACTTCAGACGGGCCTGGACGTGTACTGGATTCAGCAAGTGGACACGTCTGGCAGTGCAGGATTTGAGTCCCTGGCGGCGCATTGTGTTACTGATAGTAGCCTTTGTTACTGTGGTCCCAGCTCTCTGTAGTTCATTCATTAGGTCCCCCCGTGTGGTTCTGGGATTTTTGCTCACCGTTCTTGTTATCATTTTGACGACACGGGGTGAGATCTTGCAATTCACATAAAAATATATTAGTTCATTTCAGATCGTCACACACAATCATTTGTTGTCACCATAGCACTATGTTTTGTCTACTTTTTGAACACTGTGTACAAGTACTGTTTTGCTTACAAGGCCAAGGTTACCAATGTAAAGCAAGTTATTCTTTTCCCTCATGTCCACATTTTCTTCACTCTAGTGTTTTCCAGTGTTTTTCATAGAGAGACTGGCTCTAGCTTGCCACCTGCTATAACGACAAATATAAAAGCAAAGGCAAAGGCAAATTTATTTATATAGCACAATTCAACACAAGGCAATTCAAAGTGCCTCACATCACATGAGGATCATAAAAATCACATTAGATCAATAGAACGTAAAAACAAATACAATCGAAACAGGAAATAAAATTATACATAAAAATCGCATTTAATCACTAATAGAATAAAAAATAATAATAATGATAATTTAAAAAAAAAAATAATATTACTACTGCGTACTACTACTACTGGTAATAATTGAAATCAGCAATGGAGATAAAGCACAAGAGGAAAAGAAAGCAAATAGATTGAAATATATAGACAGTTATGGATATGCAGTGCTAAACAAAAGCGTTTTTAGCCCTGATTTAAAGGAGCTAACAGTTTGAGCATACTTCAGACCTTCATGTAACTTGTTCCAGAGGTGAGGAGCATAATAACTAAATGCTGCCTCACCCTGCTTGGTTCTTGTTCTTGGAACATAAAAGAGACCGGTTCCAGACGGCTTTAGGGGTCTAGATGTTTCATAGGAATCTAACAAATCAAGCATTTATTTTGGTCCAAGGCCACAAAGTGTTTTGTAGACGAGCAGTAGTATTTTATAGTCTATCCTTTGACTCACTGGAAGCCAGTGTAACGATTTCAAAACCAATGTAATGTGGTCCAGTTTCCTTGTATTTGTGAGGACTCACTGCAGCATTCTGTACTAGCTGCAGCTTCCTGACTGATTTTTTTTATCAAGACCTGTAAATATACCATTGCAATATTCCAGTCTGCTGAAAATGAATGCATGCATAAGTTTTTCCATGTCTTCTTGAGTCAGAAGCCCGTTAATTCTGGCTATAATTTTAGGAGGTTATAAGCGGATTTAGTGACGGACTTTAGATGGCTATCAAATTTTAGGTCTGAGTCAATAATTACGCCAAGGTTTCTGACTTGATTTGTAAGTGACATTGTGCTAAGGTGCCCTCATATCTTTGACCTTTCCTTTTTTTGCCCAAAAATCATCACTTCTGTCCACATTTAACGGAGAAAACTATGATCTCGAAAGTCGGGGCAAATCTACTTGGGGGCACCTGCGTGGAGCTCTTGAAAGCTCTTTGAAAAGAGTTATATGCTCTTTAGAATGAACTGCGTAAATAAATGTGTGTAGCAGCACTGACAACACGTTTTTCATAACTAGCACGTATGCTTGCAAAAACATTTAATGCTACACCAGTTAATGAATGCGCCTAAAAAAGAGCAGTTGTCAGTAACTCTCTGTCGCCTGTCACTTCCACTTGTTAATACTCGGTGAGCAATTGCATTTGAATTTTTAAAATGCTGGCTGGTGTCCCAGCGGAGCAGTTATCAAGAAGGACACGCAGCTGTGAAGCAGCCCAGGATGCGTCCTGGTGGATGCACCGTGTGATGTGCAGCTGTCTGGCACGCAGGCCGCTTCCGAAGCCTCTGGAGACGCCGTTAGACTGGCACTCTCCAGGGCCACTTTGTGAGGGATTATGTGATCTTTTATATATTACTTCTTTGCAAAGCCCTAGCACATTTGTAAGTTAATGGTGAACAGGCATACACTTTGGAATATGTGATGTGAATGTAGACAAGTGCAAGACCGGAATGTGTATGAGGAAGAGCTGTGTTAAAATAGATCTTAGTAGCAGGGTGTATGCAATGGGTATCTGGCAGTGTTGTTAATAACGGCGTTAGAATATAACAGCGTTACTAACGGAGTTATTTTTTTCAGTAGTGAGTAATAAGGGTGTAACGGTAAATGTATTTGTATTGAACCGTTTCGGTACGTGGTGCTCGGTTCGGAACGGAAGCGTACTGAACGAGTTTCTGACGTAATGTAACCCTTACTTTTCGAGGCTGTGAGTCGATCGGGTTACAGTTTCTTTGTGTAGATTATATTTACTCCGTCTTCTTTACGATAATGAGGACCAACATGGTAGGACAGTATAACCCAGAAACGTCAACGGCGCGACGTGGCCGCCGCGAGAACGCAGTGAAACACGGGCGTTAAAGTCAATCAGCCAATGCACACCAGTCGCATAGGGACACGTGTTAGACGCGTCCCAGAAGCGGCTCAACGTGACGCACGCGAAAAGGATTGCAGAGTTTATTATTTGCCCTCCTGCGTCAATACTACTAGCTAGGATCGGTCAGACCGGAAGTCAATCGTGTAAAAATACGGTGGATCTGGTTGATTTTCAAACTAATATGCAATCGTAACCCACTTTTTGAGTCCATCAGATCTCTTGAGTGGTAGATCGGGGCACAGTTGACTTGTCTTTGTTGATTTACTGCTGTCTTCTCTGCTATAATAATAATCAACACGGCCCCGTGTTCAATACAAAACCCTCCTACTACAACAAAACAAGTAGGAACTAATATTCACATAGGAACTAAAGTTATACAAAATAAAATATACAATATAAATGAATACTACATCACATTTGTCAAACATAAACACATAATAAAATAAATAATAGCCCATTTAAATAAAACAAATTGAAATGAGCTAAAACACCTGTAATTAAATAATAAGAATGATATACAGATCCTGCTTACACAATTAAATGTATTAATTTCTGTGTGGCGCTTTAACTTGAGAAAATCCACCAATAAAGCTTTTGAAAACCGTTCACAAGGGGGAAAAAATGATTCAGTGAGACATTTCATTTGTAAAATACATGTTAAAATCTTTGTCATTAGGATCGCGTTTCTCTTTAGCACAGGACTTCTTTTTTCTTGTTTCTTTCAGAAAGAAAGCTGACCAATACGCAGGGTCTGAAAGGCAAATTGTTTTTGGATTATCTTTAAATACCCGCTACTTTTTGAGCAGAATTCTACCTTTGTATAGGCTAATGTTCCTATTGTTGAAAGCAAAAAGGTATTAATAAACAATTAGCACATTTATATTTTGCATTTTGTTTTCTTACTGTACTGAAAATGAACCGTAACGTGACCTCAAAACCGAGGTACGTACCGGACCGAGATTTTTGTGTACCGTTACACCCCTAGTGAGTAATGTAATTAATTACTTTTCTCATCTTGGCAACGCCGTTACCGTTACTGAGGCGGGAAAGGTTTGCGTTACTACAGTGGGGCAAATAAGTATTTAGTCAACCACTAATTGTGCAAGTTCTCCCACTTGAAAATATTAGAGAGGCCTGTAATTGTCAACATGGGTAAACTTCAACCATGAGAGACAGAATGTGGAAAAAAACAACAGAAAATCACATTGTTTGCATTATTTGCAAATCATGGTGGAAAATAAGTATTTGGTCAATACCAAAAGTTCATCTCAATACTTTGTTATGTACCCTTTGTTGGCAATAATGGAGGCCAAACGTTTTCTGTAACTCTTCACAAGCTTTTCACACACTGTTGCTGGTATTTTGGCCCATTCCTCCATGCAGATCTTCTCTAGAGCAGTGATGCTTTGGGACTGTCGTTGGGCAAAACGGACTTTCAACTCCCTCCACAGATTTTCTATGGGGTTAAGATCTGGAGACTGGCTAGGCCACTCCAGGACCTTGAAATGCTTCTTACGAAGCCACTCCTTTGTTGCCCTGTCATGCTGAAAGACCCAGCCACCTCTCATCTTCAATGCCCTTGCTGATGGAAGGAGATTTTCACTCAAAATCTCTCGATACATGGCCCCATTCATTCTTTCCTTTACACCGATCAGTCGTCCTGGTCCCTTTGCAGAAAAACTGCCCCAAAGGGTCTGGAGACTGGCTAGGCCACTCCAGGACCTTGAAATGCTTCTTACGAAGCCACTCCTTTGTTGCCCTGGCTGTGTGTTTGGGATCATTGTCATGCTGAAAGACCCAGCCACGTCTCATTTTCAATGCCCTTGCTGATGGAAGGAGATTTTCCACTCAAAATCTCTCGATATATGGCCCCATTCATTCTTTCCTTTACACAGATCAGTCGTCCTGGTCCCTTTGCAGAAAAAACAGCCAAAAGCATGATATTTCCACCCTCATGCTTCACAGTGGGTATGGTGTTCTTCGAATGCAATTCAGGTGCCTTTCTCCTCCAAACATGAGAACCTGTGTTTCTACCAAAAAGTTCTATTTTGGTTTCATCTGACCATAACACATTCTCCCAGTCCTCTTCTGATCCAAATGCTCTCTAGCAAACCGCAGACGGGCCTGGTCGTGTACTTTCTTTAGCAGGGGGACACGTCTGGCAGTGCAGGATTTGAGTCCCTGGCGGCGTATTGTGTTACTGATAGTAACCTTTGTTACTGTGGTCCCAGCTCTCTGTAGGTCATTCAGTAGGTCCCCCTGTGTGGTTCTGGGATTTTTGCTCACCGTTCTTGTTATCATTTTGACGCCACGGGGTGAGATCTTGCATGGAGCCCCAGTTTGAGGGAGATTATCAGTGGTCTTTTATGTCTTCCATTTCCTAATAATTGCTCCCACAGTTGATTTCTTTACACTAAGCGTTTTACCTATTGCAGATTCAGTCTTCCCAGCCTGGTGCAGGTCTACAATTTTGTCTCTGGTGTCCTTCGACAGCTCTTTGGTCTTGGCCATAGTGGAGTTTGGAGTGTGACTGACTGAGCTTGTGGACAGGTGTCTTTTATACCGATAATGAGTCAAAACAGGTGCCATTAATACAGGTAACGAGTAGAGCCTCGCTAGACCTCGTTAGAAGAAGTTAGACCTCTTTGACAGCCAGAAATCTTGCTTGTTTGTAGGTGACCAAATACTTATTTTCCACTCTAATTTGGAAATAAATTCTTTAAAAATCAAACAATGTGATTTTCTTTTTTTTTCCACTTTCTGTCTCATGGTTGAGGTTAACCCATGTTGACAATTACAGGCCTCTCTAATCTTTTCAAGTAAGAGAACTTGCACAATTGGTGGTTGACTAAATACTTATTTGCCCCACTGTATATTGCAACCTGGTGGCCAATGTGCACAAACAAGATAAAGCACCATGTTGAACACCTGAGTGACTTCTTGATCTCAATTTTTTTCCCTATTTGATGATCTTAATTCTAATTAGAGAGAGCCTTTGGGGATGATCTTATAGGGCAAAAGGAGTACTGATGAAGGGGCTCCATTAACAGCAGACGATAACACCACCAATCAACATGGAGACCCTCGCTGCTGTTAAAAGATAGAACGTCTCACACAGGGAAAAACAACAGTGTAGACTTGCAGTTTATATCTTAATTGGACTCTGGACGCAGAAATACAAGCTAATGCGCTCCTCGGTGTCGCTTCATTAACAGCGAAGACCGTAAATAGTCACAGTCGTTACTCGCTACCTGCCAGAATAATGAGAGTCCAAGATAGACTTCTTCTTCCTCCTCTTCACTTCTAATCCATCCTCCAGGGCTTTTCTCCATCCACCCGCTCATGTCAGTTTTTTAATAGTTTGAGTGTTTGGTTTCCATCAAGGTGGCGCAGAGGCGGTGGATAAGCGGGCAGGCTAGTGGGTGTGAAAGGAAATCAATGTGGGAAACTTTTGCTGTTAATTGGCCGTGCAGCAACTGTGGGGCTTTTTTTTTCTTGCCTCTGTTCTGGTTCATATGTCAATGTCAGGTAGGATGGCTTGAGAAATTCAGAACCCTACCTTAATTTGAAACCATGTCCTTCCTTAAACCTTAAATTAAATATATAATATGACATTGACTTAACGTTGGCTTCAAACCCCAAATTTGCAACTCAAAGCCCAGTATCAAATCTAAATTTGAAACTCCAATGTTCTGTCCTCTTCTTTTAGTGAGGAAATTAAGAGCATCTACAGAAAAAAAATACTTCAGAAGTTGAACTACCAACAAAAACTGCTTTGTACTCTGACATTGCATTCAAGCAGAAACGGTAGTTGCTTTCTGGTCACATATGTAGCTCCCGACTCTTTCTCCTGATAGGCTCGAACATCACATGACTGGGGAAGTTGTTGGACAATTGAGGTTCGCATGACAGTACTACAGTACATGATGAATCAATGCATCAGGAATTTCCTTCTTTCTTGCCAGGCAAGTGAAACCCTAATTTAGTAAAATCCAGAATTTGCAAAGCTAACCTAACAACCTAATACGGGTAGTCTCGGATTATGACATAACAGACTTGCGCGATTTCGACTTTACTACGCCGAAGTCTTGTCCACCATTCTGTCTCCAGTCATGTTTTTTTTTTTTTTTTTTTTTTTTTTTTAAATCGCTTAAAGAGCATACGAAATGAGAAAAAAAAAGTCTTAAATGGCATTATTATGTGAATTAGAATCATATTTTGAGACGATTCGACTGTAACAATTTAGCAAAGCGCAGATGACGAGAAATTAGTCTTTTAATCTGCCGGTTAGCCACGCCTACTATTATAGGGCTTTAGCGTCCCCAACAGGTGGATGACGTCAGCGGGAGACTGGGCTCTTCGGTTTTACTATTCAGCCCATTGAGGGGGAATTATTCAGAACGAGGAAAACGCGACGAAGAGAGCCGCAAAATGTCATTGTTTCAGTCTCTCTACTCCAATATTTTTAAAGGATATTCTTTTTATCCAAGTATTTTTCCCCACTAGCTACAGTATATAAATGGCTTGAGAAGGACCAGTCAGCCCGTCGAGGGGGAACTATTCACAATGAGGAAAACGCGACAAAGAGAGCTGCAAAATGTCATTGTTTCTGTCTCTTTACTTCAATATTTTTACAGGATATTCTTTTTATCCAAGTATTTTCCACAATTGCTAAATAAATGGCATGGTCATGACAAATAACAGTCTTGTGCTAAATGGAATATGAAAGACTAAAAATGCATTTATTCAGGACGACATGGCAAAATTACTCCATAATGGTCAAAACTGTCGACTTCACCTTTACTGTCGAACCTCCCGATCGATATTTTATGACACCTAAATCGGACATATGTCATTTCCCTTCCCCGGCTTTGGAGATTGTAAACAAACCAAGAGGCGTGACAGCTAGCCGACATGCTAACCCGAACCGAGTGATGTTTCAAAGTCTTCGAAGCGGAAAATCACACATAACTAGCCCGGATTATTTGACACGACGACTGGGTTGTCGATTGTCTTTGCGGATCGGCAAACTGCCCGGCGGAGAGCACTTTACAGTTCGTTCCCCGGAGGAGGGCGGCTGCAGTTGTTGTACAGTTAATGTGCAGCTAATGTGCACGAGGAGAGCTTTTTACATGCCTATCAATGATCAAACGTAAGTAGTCCTTTATTTAAAGAAAGTTTGTAGTGTTTACTTTGTAATAGCTGTATTAATATTTGACATAATACAAAACAAGATGTTTACTCACTTCCTCGTAAGTCCAATGGTCCCACAGTAGTCGGGCTTGTTTTGGCCAATATCCACGGTGAATGGGAACTTTTTGAAACTCCAAAAAGGCGCATACGCCTCTCCCTCATACAGAATGATTTTTCTGCAGCCGTTTGGCTGGCGTGGTGCGAAAAATAAACGTATTAATCTGCAAAATCAGCTGAATCCTTCGTCCTCATACACAACAGTACGCTGTATAGTGAAGAGGACGCCTTCTCCCGTACACGTCACAGCGCCCTCCTCCTCAATGCAAGACCGAAGCCGGAAGTCACTCATTTTCATTTTCATATTTCAATAAATATAGCGATCGCTACCGCACACATCCAAGCGGTCCATATCATTCAGGAGCAGAGGTTGCGCTAGACTTTTTCGTTGTCTGTCATTTTGACTGACAGTGTCATAAAAATCCAGTCATAATCTATTTTTACCTGTCACTTACATTTTTAAAATGATAATAATGACATATTCAATAGTATTTAGTTTTCATTCATTTTTAATTAATATTCTGTCCGAACAAGCTTAACAAGAGGCAGACAGACAGCGGAGTGCACCAATCAGCGACGGGCAGACGTGCCGTTAGCAAAGCGACGAGGGCAGGACGAGGGACTTGCGCGCGGAAGTAAACATACGAGGAGAACGGAGTTTATTCAACATGGCTAGCGCGAGACAGACTGTTGTCAATGTCTCGTGTCGATGTGTTTTAGCTCATTTAAAACTGAATTTACCGTGGATTGGAACATATTCTCGGCTCTCCCGCCTTCCGTGTTGTTGTAGAGATGACTTTCGGCGCGCAAGAGTGACGTTGCTCGTGAAGAACACGTCACGCAAATAAACAAATCTGATTTGTCGATTGATTTTGTACCTACTCGAGAGGCTGTGTCCCAGACTTTTCTCTCAGTGTTTGAAAAATACAGGGAGAACAGTCTGGCCGTGCCAGGCAAACACTCAGTTGCCTTGACATTTTTCCGAGTAAGGCCAACGACGTCATGCATCAAGAGAGACAATAGCTAATTAATATGCTCACTCGCCACCCTGTGGTCTGGGGTGTGAATTGCAACCTGTCAAAATGACGGATGGACTTTAGTTTTTTTCGTCACTGTTTTAAAAAACCGGTCAACGACGGAAAATATTCGGTTAACGCGACCCCTGTTCAGAAGCATAAAATACCGCGTGTATTATGAAATAAACATGCTTTTTCGTGTCACATGCACTTTAAACAGTAGGGGTGTGCCATCTTAGGCACCCCACGATTACGATTCAGGGTGCTAGGATTCGATTTTTGAACGATGATCACGGGGTTGACGATGATCGCGGTTATCGTGATTATCACGATTATCGATGCATCGTACAGTACTGATTAATTAAGTAGCCAGACAAATTTATGTCCAATATTTATTTAAAATATCCTTATAATTCAACAGGAAAGATGGAAACATGCCCATGCAACAAAAAGCTGCCCTTAAGCTGCTTTTTTATTTATTTATTTTTCACAAGAAGGTGCAAAAAAAATAGCTGTTTCAAATTTACACTGGTGGAATGAATTCCACATTTTCTGGACTCAAACAAAGTGTCTTTAGAAATAAGACTTCTTTTAACCAATATATTCTGTTTTCACAGTGTTACCTCCCTTGTGTAACTCTTGGAGTGACAGGTGAAAATCACAACTGCTTTTGACACCGGCACACACACTCATTACAGCGCGCGCACTGTCTTCTCTCCCTCTCTCTCCCGCAACAACAGATTTCTGTACTATTTCGCATGTTTGTAGTCTTACCGCTGTACTTAATCATGGTTTTACACGTTTTGCATATGAAATACATGTTAGCGAATTAGCTAATTAGCTTAGTGCTCGCCGCTAACTATTAACATCTCAAAAACAACAACAATAAAGGCTAAACAGAACAAGAGGGTGTTAGGTTTTGTGTTGGTTTTTTCCTAGTGTGACTTGTCCCTGTGATTACCCATTGATTTCACCTGTTTTGCCTGCTCCTAGTGAGTCCTCCTGTATTGCCCAGCTGTTCCTCGTTGTCTCGTTACCCCTTGTCTGCATGTGTGTATATAAGCACCCAGTTTCTTTTCACTCCTTGTTGCGTCATTTTCAATGTCTCCGTCAAGGTCTATGTCAACGTCACTTTCAAGTCCTGTCCAAGCCCTCGTGTTCGCTAGTGATGGGTCCGTGAGACCTCATGAAGCGTGTCAACACAGTGACACACTGTGTTGACACAGTGTGGATACTGTGTCATTGAATACTGACACCTGCTGGACATAAAAAATCCCTACAGGCAGCCCACTTGACAGACTGATACTGAATTGATGACATAGCATGTAAAATCAAATCATTTAAGTCTTTGCATTCATATTGCATTATTCCATATCTTTAAATTATTTGAACATATATTATAGTGTGAAAATGTAAGTAATAATGAATGGGCGAATGAGGATGCTAGTGGACTTTTTGTTCTGATAAAATTTTATTCAAAAACATAGTTTTTTTTAATGTTTAAAATTTAGTCGGTTCCTTTTTTTTTTTTTTTTTAAACAAGCAATTTCACCTGCTGTGGACAACACACACTCGCATGGAACCAACGATGCCAGCATGTACAAGAATTTCTTAGCCAGTTGAAAGAGGTTTGGATAAGATGTTCATTGGCTCCTCCAGTACTGAAGAAAATCTGCATTGCGTGCCATGTTCGGCTCAGCCATGCATCGTTGCACTTTTGCAATTTCATCTGCAGTTGCATTGCCTCCTTCACTCCCCACATCGTCATCTACGTGCTACCATAACCCATCAGAAAAAAATTGAAATGACAAAAATAAATTATAGCTTAATTACCGATTTCTAATAAATGACCAAAAAAGCTACTGTGGGAAAGCAAAGGAATTATTAGATTATCAGAAACTTCATTCTCATGCTTGGTCCAATAATGCTTCAGCATTGAGGAGGTGGCTACTGTTTGTATATGACAGGTTGAAAGTACAAATGCGACATTTCACGTACAAAAAAATAACATTAATAATATAAAAGGTTTTCTTGGAACCATGCGACCCGTTCAACACGTTCAGACCTGGACTCAAACCCGCGCGCACATCGTGTCGAGGACAAACGGTGAGTGCTCTGACCACTAAGCTAGCAGATTAGATGCCAACGAGGCTTCTTCAAGGCATCGAAAGGGATATTTCCACGCACCGCAAACGACGTGTAAGCGTTATCTTAAGATTAGTTGTATTTTGAATGGAAGATGGCAAGTGCGTTTTCCCTGTGTTACGTCCATTTCCACAGCATGTGGACAACGAGGAAGTAACGTGAGATGTGGATTGTTTCAGCAGCTCCATCGCGTTGACAGACGCGCTTCCTTTTGATCCAGTTTGCCGCGTCATGACTGTGTCGACACAGTTCAATGAGTTCATGCATCGGTCACGTGATTTTCTTGTAGCGATACGCGCACCGACGCAGGGGTTGCTCCATGAGCTCGGCGCGCGCGCCGGCGCATCTATATCACTGGACCAGTGTTGGGCACGTTACTTTAAAAAAGTAATTAGTTACATTAGTCACTACTTCTTCCAAAAAGTAACTGAGTTAGTAACTGAATTACTCTATAGTAAAAGTAACTAGTTACCAGGGAAAGTAACTATTTCCGTTGCTTTAAAAAGAACTTGTTGTATGTCAAAGAATTTGAAATTTTCTGAGCAGTATTTGAGTCAGTGGAATAGAGAAGAACAGACAGGTAGTTAACTTGTTAGGTGCTTCAGCAGATTTGAATTGCTTACCACGGATGTCGACAAAAGCTTTGCCCCGGGACATAAATTACACATTACATGCAGGTTCTTTCCTTTAATTTCGACAAACTTGAAATAGTGTCTATATCTCCACCTCTTAAAGGACAATTTTTCTTCTGAATGCTCTGCCATCGCGACCCTGTGCATCTGTTTTGCGTGTGTGTGTTTGCCGCACGCGCTGTTCCGGTTTGCTTGTGAAATCACCGGCTCTGATTGGCTTACCACGACACATGACTCTAACCCTCAGCCAATCACAATCACTTCCATCGCATCTCTCGAAGGGCTGCATTTGGTAACACACCAGCAATGTCAACATCGCGTCAACGATCCCGCCGCAATAACGCACCCGTGACGCTCGGCGACAATTTCCGTAGGACACGTTTCACGAGCAGCACGTTTGTGGAGCAGCTCGATCGGTTCACGCGAGGATTGCAAGATCGCGCGAGAATAGCGGGTATTTAAAGGTAATAAAACAACAACACTTTGCCTTTCAGACCCCGCGTATTGGCTAGCTTTCTTTTTGAAAGAAAGAAGAAAAAAGAAGTCGTGCTAAAGCAAAAAGCAATCCCAATGACAAAGATTTTAACATGTATTTTACAAATTAAATGCCTCAATCATTTTTTTTCTTAGTAGCATTTTTCTAAGCTTTACTGATGTTTTTTCTCAAGTTAAAGCACCACGCAGAAATTAGTAAATTTAATTGTGTAGCAGGATTTGTGTATCATTCGTATTAATTACAGGTGTTTTAGCTCATTTCAATTTATTTTATTTATATTGTAAGTTACGATTGCATATTATTTTGAAAATCGACCGGATCCACCGTATTTTTACACGAGTGACTTCCGGCCTGCCCGATCCTACCTAGTAGTATTGACGCAGGGGGGCCGCGTCTCGAGTCAAAAATCAAACTCTGCTGTTCTTTTCGCGTGCGTCGCGTTTAGCGCTTCTGGGCCGTGTCTAACACGCAGACGCACTGCGACTGGTGTGCATTGGCTGATTGACTTTAGCGGCCGCGTTCCGAAGCGTAATTGCGGCGAGATCGTTGACGCGACGTTCACGTTGCTGGTGTGTTACCGGCTTTAGGTAGGCTCGCTTCCCGACAATTCACGTCACCTTCAAAGCGTCTGCCGTCCTCAAGATGGAAGCAGAATTATTGCTGGCTGACAGTGGGAGATGTGAACGAGGCTAGCATCAGGTGTAGCAAACACAGAAACGTTACCAAACTTTGGAAAGCATTGTCTAATTGAATGAGCAGGGACAAACAGCTTGGAGTCAGAAGTACGTGCGCTATTCTCGAACCTGAACGCACCCCAAGTCTTGCATGACAAATCAACAGAACAGAGAGTCGGCTCGACACGGCTGGTAGTTTCTTCAATTTATTCAGAGTAAGTAACGCACCGCTTTTGACCGTCAGTAACGGTAACGGCGTTGTAACGGCGGAAAAAGTAACTAGTTAGGTTACCCCGTTACTGTAAAAATAACACCGTTATGTAACGGCGTTATTTATAACGGCGTTACTCCCAACACTGCACTGGACCCATCACTAGTTTTCGCCTCAGTAAGTTTCTGATACCCAGCCTTTGTTAGTGACCTGAGTTTTGTTTGCTGCATTTTTAGGGATCTCCACATTATTCGTCGATACTTTGTTTTTGCTGGCCTTAATTAAATCGTTTTTGCACCGTCTACCTGCCTCGCCTCCCTTTCCCTGTATTTGGGTCCACACACCACCTGCCTGCCCCGCACTACCTGACAGAGGGTTTGTGTACTCACCTCTTATAGACGCACACAGGTCTTCGCAACACACTCAGGACATTTTTCAATTGAAATGCCTTAAAACTACTGCTGGACACCTGAAAGACAAGGAGCAACAAACTATCTCTCTTCCCCTCTCGCTCTAAAAAAATCACTTGTGCACAAAAGCGCGACTGCTGGGTCGCGCTCCTGTACCTGCCTGTCTCATACACAAATTTATTTTCCAGTCTTTTAAAAAGGAGTAAATCTCTCTCCCAGTAACTGGGAGCATCCCTCATAATGTTCTGCTCGCGTCAGTTAACGATGTCCGGGCGGCAGACATGCCTTGAATTTCGTTCCGCTACAAGCGGCTGTCATAAAGTTATGAGTGAAAATCATCGTTTTTTAACCTTTATGAATCGTAATCGAATTGTCACGTGTCGAATCGTGATGCATGTAATAATCGATTTTTTGGAACTCCTCTAGTAAACAGTACCTAGTTCTTGCCATGCCTCCTCCCTGAAAAGTGTCGCCGCCGTCCTGCAGTTCCTAAACGGCGACAGATCCCACCCGCTGTCATCTCCGGTTCTCATGTGTCTGCCCGAGAAGCGCCCTTTTCTGCTTGGGAGCGTCATGACGCCCGCCCCAACCTCCGGTTCTCCTCTGACCGCCGACAATGCGCCTTTTTCTGACTTTCCACTTCTTTGTTCTTATGCTGCTGCTGCTGCTGCTTCTCCTCTAGAATCGACTGATCTTGCAAGTCCCGATCCGTTTTTTTGAGTTTGGAGGTCGGGCTCGCTGTAAGAGAGGCGACCTAAGCGGCCATGATATCCCCCCCTCTCTCGCTTCCCTACTCTTTCCACAGCGCACTTTTCCCTCAGCAAAGCGACCCTATCGCGAGTAAAGCCCAAATATTTTTTTTTTAAACCTAAATAGTCATTCAGTAAAATGGCATTTTACATAACATACCTAACAGTATCTTATTTTTTTATTCTTGATCTCATTATTATGACACAAAATACATGTTTTTGGACAGTTATTTTGTATTTACAGGTACTTAAAGGGTTAATTCCAATTTACACGGAAATTCGGGTTGCATTGCTAGCCTAGGAACGAAACTCGTTCGTAACCCGGACATTACCTGTAATATGTAACCATAATCCCTTCTATAAACGGTACTTGCAACCCTGACTGCTTTGAAACACAAATCTAAAACAGTGAATGAAGATTCAAAACACTATTTAACAATCTTTACCTAATCTTGACTTAAAACCCTAATATAAAGACTATCACAATGAATATTTACTCCATCCCTCATCCTAGTGTGCATGTTTGCGTATGGAAGCAGAGTTATGTACTGTTGTGACAGGTTATCTTCAGTAGCTCCCGTGTCTAATAAGACAATAATTGCAGGTCTCTGAGGGGAGCAACAAGCTGTCTCCGACAACAGAACAAGCTCGGAGGAGTCACCACGGGGGTGCCCTACACTACACCATTTAGAATCACACGCAAAGCGGCGCACTTGTGAGAAACTTTTTGCCAACGCCACCTCCGTGCCATTTTTTGGCAGCCGAGCTGTCGGCCTCAACACGTGGAAATTAGCCAGCGACGGCTTCCCGTCTGTTCCTTCGATGTTTGTGTTTATGTCACGTCAGCCAAATTTGGTTCGACATGCCCACCTGAGCAACACTTTCATATTAGATAACACTATTTATAACGCTGCAGTGACGTTAGCTAATTGGGAAGTGTTTTTATATAAATTTTAAAAGGTAATATGTTGACATAGTTGAAGTATCGCAATATGCATCAGATCGCCACACAAGTATAGGGATACGGATCAGATCGTGACTAAAGCGGATCGTCCCACCATCGTCTCTAGTTTGAACCTAGGTGAACTTGAAGTAGTTTGAGATTACTTGTTTATTGGTTGGGTTTTTATGCAGCCACGATGTGCTGGCAAGCTTCATGGAATGGGAAGAATGGATCCCAGAAGAAGAAAAACCCTTCTGGATGGCAGGGTGAAAAGCTTAAGGAAACCAAAGAAATGCTTCGAAGCCAAAAAGGCTTTAATGCTGACTTCAAACTCTACTTAAAAACCTAAACATTGTCTTCAAACACTCGCACTCCAAAGCTTGAAACAACATAATAAAGCAAACACGAGGGATAAAAATCTCCTGCCTGCAAAGCGGTCTAGTGAATCACACGAAAATAATAAATCCCTCTTGACCCTGACAACAATTTTTGAATGTTTCAAGCCACAAAAATTGAAGGCCGTGATGCATACATTAAGAAAATATGCAGTTCAAAGAACTCCTCTGTTCCTTCTGCGTCACCAGTTGCATTTTGTCTGCACCCATTCAAGTAAAAGACACTTAGCCTTAAAACCAAACGACGCAGTGCAAAAGTGAAACATCATCATTAGCACTTGAGAAAATAAAATGCATAACCATAAGAGATTTTACTCTCCCCAATCTATTAAACAAAGGAGTTTTGTGGTGTAAAAAATTCAGTTTACGAGACACAACGCTGTATAATTCATGACGAGAGCTGAGATGACGCCAGCCATCCACATCCATTTGGTAAAAACTGCCACAAAGGAAAGGTGAATGCAATCAAACATCAAATTAGCACCGAATCCACAGAGATGCATCTACCATGAATCTATCTCTTGTTTTAAAAAACAAAAAAAAATGTAAGGAGGAAATAACCAGTGTTGTCACCAATGCGTTACTGTGATCTGATTACTTTCGTTCAGTAACGAGTAATCTAATGCGTAAATTTTTCCAAACCAGTAATCTGATTAGTTTCCTTAGTGTCTGTGCATTACTATTTTGTTATTGCCTCATAAGAAATGAAGAATATTGTAGTCATTTACGAAGAGCATTTTGAATAGAAAATGCTAGAAACGTTCCTGCTACGTGTTTGTTTGTATTGTAACCGCTCACAGTTACTTCCTGTTTTGGTTTCGGGTCACACGCGCGATGTGTTTTGGGACTGACAAAGGCGTGTGGCAGGCTACCAGCGTGCGTGCACATTCGAGTCGAGAGCAGCCACCGTTTGAGATGTGAGAGTAAATGTTGATCTGTGTGCTTCCATGAATGAACGAGGGTATTTTTCCTTCATTCTGGAGGGCTCCAGCGATAGGTTGGACCCCTACATGACATTACATTCGTAGCTTTGCCATTGCTATGATTAGTAGTCATCATATTCATGAAGCACATTTATGCCGTGAGGTGACATGTTCGTTTAGCATCTTTGGGAAGAGTTGTAAGTCCGCTTGAGTGTAAAGTGCTTAGTTGCCGTCGTGTTTTTGGCCAAATTGACTGCGTGTGTATACGGCGCACTTCCAGGTTGTGCGGGCGCATCATCACCCGCCCCCACCTTTGTGTTTATTGCACTGCGCAATTCATTTGTGTATTTTTGATTATTGTGCAGTCAATTTGCATTGTTTTACATTAACACTGACATGCTGGTAACCCTAACCCCTAACCCGAAATTCAGAATTTTTTACATTAGGCTTTCTCTTTCAGTTAGCGGGGTTTAATTTAAGGCTGAAACGAATACTCAAGTAACTCGAGTTTAAAAACTGATCCGAGTATTTTTATTCACCTCGAGGAATCGTTTAATTTTGCCAGCTCTAAGCATCACGTTTTGCCCGGACTACTTTTAATGCTGGACAACGCGCTGACATCACGTGCGTAGGGGAAGAAGCAATTAAAAAAAAAAAAAAATTTAAAACCTTACTGCAGCCAACAGCCGCTACAAACTACACCGACGTTGCTAAAAACTACGCCCGCATGATGCTAGTGTGGTAGCAGGTAGTGTCCAATGCATCTCATAGATATCGCATGCATTTAGGACTACATGCGAAATGACAGACTCGGCCGCGTCTGGGCAGCGTTAGCAAACAGCCGCAGTAGACTTCTCAGCGCTAATAAATATAACGTTACTGTCACTCGCTCACGTAACGTTAGCCCTTCAGAGGGCTAGGTTTCTATTGATTCTGACCACTGTCGATGCGTGGCTAACGTGTCTTACATACAGGCTTTATTTAATCTGTAAAAACACAGCGCTGTAGAGTGATGAGGGTGTAAAATTAAAACATAATACAGTTAACTGTCAGTTTTAGCTCAGTAGTTATTGCTGAATAAAACACCAAGTAGCACTGGTCCCTAATGTGCTCCAATACAGCAGGTATCATACATTTATTTTGAACACTGCAAAAACTCAAAATCCTCTCAGTACTTACAGTTTAGACTAACTTAAAACTTAGCTAGAACTTAAAAATAGCTTGACACAAATGGAAATTCAATTGAAACACGTGGGAAAAACACCTAGCTTTCAAGTGATGTGTGTTATCAAGCATAATTACATTTTTAGGTAAGAAATATGTTGGGTTTTTTTATAAGATCTAGAAGTTTTTTGAGTGAAAGCAGTGAATTTTTTTTCTAGTCACATCTGAGATGCAATTGTTGGCTGTTTTGAACAATGTACATCGAAAATAAAGACATTGATTGACTGAAAATGGCTCAAGATTGGGTTAAATGCATTTTTTTCTCATGTATATATATCAGGCATGAAAATGGGTCAGGGGTTAAAAAGGTGAGAAGGGTGTGGAGGAAATATGTTCCAGTACACTGTATTGTACACCCCAACAAAATATTGAGCTCTGTCGACCCACACTGTGTTTCAGCAGGGCCATGCAGAGACCGGTGGAGGGGTGGGTGCTCGTAGATCAAAAGGGGCACATGAACAAGTATTTAATACATCTTAAAACAACATAACTTAAATTTTAACCAGCTTTAGATAATAATTGGCTGCGACTGTGACATACTTTAATTGGGAGGGGGCAACAGTGAATAGAAATCAAAACTGTCATCAACACTTTCTGGCTGTGACTCAGTCAGTCTGCCTCTTTTCTTCCTTCAACGTCTGCATCAAAACTTCCTTCCTCAACTTGTTCATCTGAGAACAAACCACATCAGATGGTCACTGAGCCACCAACAGCACAGTTTTCTTAAAACTATTATTTCATTATTATCCATACTTAACAACTCTAGCACCTAATGATTAATAAAGCAATGACATAAAAATCTTATAGAAAAATAACATTGTAATTGTGTTTATAATTGGATTTAATACCCGACTATCCTTGCAAACTTGTTCTTACCAGGTCTGCTATTCACCCAGCTGATGAGGTATCCACTGCCTTTAGCAGCCTCATCTAACTCCTTTTTTTATCCCTCAATCTCCCTTCCCTACGACGCATGTCTATGTAATGAAATATAAATGTTTAAAAGCACAAACAGACTCCCCGGTGGCATTTAGTTTTAAAGCTTTCTTAATTTCTTTCTCACTCAATAACGATGGAGTTAGATTTGTGTTTTTATTATTCAATCAAAAAACAAAGTTGCTTCAATCAAAATACAGTATATACTTTTAATCCCAAAAAGTAGCTTCAATTAAAAAAAAAATGTTTTTGATTGCAATAATAAATTTGAGACAAAAAAAGCATTTGAAAACAATTTTTCTTGATTGAAACAAATTTTTCCATTTAAGTAATGATTTGCGTTTGGGCCACATTTTGGCTAGGACATTTGTGTCTTTATTATTCAATCAAATAAGTTTCGTCAAACAAAAAAATATATATAAAAATAAAAACTTTGCACATGTGCCAATCACCGTTTACCAAAGCCTGAGAGGGTTTGAGTAGACTCACTATGAAGCTTTTAATAAAGCCAAGCATTTTCTAACTACTTTATTCTTGTTTAAAAATAATTCGGTGGGGCAGTAACATGTTTAAAACTTATCATAATTCTTACATTTTGAAGTGCTTGAAAACCATTTATAAATGATACTTTGGTGAAAAAAATGAAAAAACATGTCTTATATATATGTATCTTTTTTCCAATGTAAAATCTGAATAAATGCATTGAACACGCACAAAAAAATGGGGGGGGGGGGGGGTTGGTTGGGGTGCTACTTCGCGGTTTTCACTTATTGCGGCGGGTTCTGGTCCCCATTAACCGCGAAAAACGAGGGATCCCTGTATTTCTGAAAAGCTTGAAGAAGCAGGACTCATTCCCACCACTCGTCGGGCCGCTGTTGTGCCGACACCGGCCGTCAGCTCAAATCCAAGCCGAAAATAACGCGTGTCCGGCGGACGACGGGAGCGATGTGAGGCGCCCCCTCCATCTGAGAGAATGCCGCTTAATTTGACTCAACAGTGTGTTTCTTCGTTTATATTACCGCTAAATACACAAGCTTGACGCCAATTTAACGGGAGCTATTTTTTTTCATGGGAGATTTGGCTAGCTCTGGCAGTGTTCAACGCAAGCTGCAACGAATGGCAGTAACTTTTTTATATCGCAAAACGTGAAAACGAATGAAACCATTACTCACCAAATTCAATCTGCTGGCAAATACAGGCAAGTGTGTATGCTGCGCTCTGGTCTGCCCCGAAGTGGATAAGGCCTGCTTTTTGTTTTCGCTGCTTTGCAATGCAACCGAAGGCTCTCCGAGCACTCCATGTACATGCGTAAGGAGTGCGCGCGTTTGGAATAATGGAACGCAGCTTGGGCCGATGATTGGTTCTCGTCAGCGAAGCATCTAGAAGGATTTGCTGACTGTGTTCTTAAGTGCTCAGTTTACGTACTAAGTTAATCACATGATGATCATAATAATAATTAAATAAAACCTCCCGACCCCCCCCCCCCCCCCCCAAAAAAAAAAGAATTTCTCCTCGGATCTACGCAATTCACGTAGGTCGCCCTTTTTGACTTCAAAACGGCGAATTTCGCCGAAAGGTGAGAGATTTTCATGCCTGATATATAATTGCTCTTTACCTAAAAAAAAAATGTTTTATCCGATTACTCGATTAATCGATAGAATTTTCAGTCGATTACTCGATTACTAAAATATTCGATAGCTGCAGCCCTAGTTTAATTAGTCGGTGGAGTTGATTTCGACAAATTCCATGCAGTTTGTCAGTTATTTGTTACTTTCAGGGCTCCAGAGTGGCTAAGCTAGCACGCGTCCATGCAGTTTGTCAGTTATTTGTTACTTTCAGGGCTCCGGAGTGGCTAAGCTAGCACGAGTCAATGGTGGTTGAAATCAACTCCATCGACCAAATTAAACCTCGCTAGCTCAAAGAATAAGCTTTATGTGAAAATTTCTGATCTTCCCCTTTAAATTCAATTTTTGGATAGTCAATTACATGCAATGACATTTTTCTGTTGCCATTCTTATGTTGAGGCGGCAACGGGAGAATAATTGGTAAAAATTAACAGATAAATTACTTTTGAAGTAACTTAGTGAATTTGATAATAAAGTAATTACACAGTGAGGCGAGATTAGTAATCATTAATTAAATTACTTTTTCAAGTAATCTATGACAACACTGGGAATAACAGATGTCATTGGGTAAGAAAATACTGTAAGAAAATGGGAAGGGACATGCTGAAAAAAAAAGTAACATCATGTAGAGTGACAAATTCTAGCCAGCATGATGAGACACTCACTTTGACACCAGCGAGAAGGCTTCGGCACACACGGGCGGGCACGGCACCAATTTGATCATCACGTGCTCGGTGGCGGCCTGGAAATGCGCCCGTGTCACTTTGTCCAGCACAGAAGCCAGGGTGGCCACGTCACCCGCCTTAGCACTGGGATCACCGCCCACTGTGTCCAGGATGTTGCCCCCATGCACCACCAGCAGCAGCACGTGCGTCCGACATTTGGAATTCTACAAAAGATAAGCCGGGACACAATCGCTCCATCTGATCAGATATTGTCTTGGCAAATCGGCATGTGGCTCATTTGTCAAGGTTATTTTTTCTCCTATCGCCCACGCAAAGCGATTCTACATTAGTAATCAATATAAGTATTTTACACAATATACATCCTACCTCTCCGTCTTCAAGTCCTTCAATACTGCTTTGAGGGGCACAGCGTGGATCGCTCAGCTGGTATAGACCCTCTGTAAGGTGGCAATGAAAAAGAAAAGTACAAATGTCACAGGGACTTGACTCAACATGACCCAAGTTAGACTTAACTCATCAATTTTACTAAAGCCCCTTACGAAATCACAAGATTTAAACGTGCAGCCCTTGTACAGTGGGGAAAATAAGTATTTAGTCAACCACCAATTGTGCAAGTTCTCCTACTTGAAAAGATTAGAGAGGCCTGTAATTGTCAACATGGGTAAACCTCAACCATGAGAGACAGAATGTGAAAAAAAAAAACAGAAAATCACATTGTTTGATTTTTAAAGAATTTGTTTCAAAATTAGAGTGGAAAATAAGTATTTCGTCACCTACAAACAAGCAAGATTTCTAGCTCTCAAAGAGGTCTGACTTCTTCTAACAAGGTCTAACTAGGCTCCACTTGTTACCTGTATTAATGGCACCTGTTTTAACTCATTATCGGTATAAAAGACACCTGTCCACAACCTCAGTCAGTCACACTCCAAACTCCACTATGGCCAAGACCAAAGAGCTGTCGAAGGACACCAGGGACAAAATTGTAGACCTGCACCAGGCTGGGAAGACTGAATCTGCAATAGGTAAAACGCTTGGTGTAAAGAAATCAACTGTGGGAGCAATTATTAGAAAATGGAAGACATACAAGACCACTGATAATCTCCCTCGATCTGGGGCTCCATGCAAGATCTCACCCCGTGGCCTCAAAATGATAACAAGAACGGGGAGCAAAAATCCCAGAACCACACGGGGGGACCTAGTGAATGACCTACAGAGAGCTGGGACTACAGTAACAAAGGCTACTATCAGTAACACAATGCGCCGCCAGGGACTCAAATCCTGCACTGCCAGACGTGTCCCCCTGCTGAAGAAAGTTCATGTCCAGGCCCGTCTGCGGTTCGCTATGATGATTTGGATCATCCAGAAGAGGACTGGGAGAATGTGTTATGGTCAGATGAAACCAAAATAGAACTTTTTGGTAGAAACACAGGTTCTCGTGTTTGGAGGAGAAAGGATACTGAATTGCATTCGAAGAACACCATACCCACTGTGAAGCATGGGGGTGGAAACATCATGCTTTGGGGCTGTTATTCTGCAAAGGGACCAGGACGACTGGTCTGTGTAAAGGAAAGAATGAATGGGGCCATGTATCGAGAGATTTTGAGTGAAAATCTCCTTCCATTAGCAAGGGCATTGAAGATGAGACGTGGCTGAGTCTTTCAGCATGACAATGATCCCAAACACACAGCCAGGGCAACAAAGGAGTGGCTTCAGAAGAAGCATTTCAAGGTCCTGTAGTGGCCTAGCCAGTCTCCAGATCTCAACCCCATAGAAAATCTGTGGAGGAAGTTGAAAGTCCGTGTGGCCCAACGACAGTCCCAAAACATCACTGCTCTAGAGAAGATCTGCATGGAGGAATGGGCCAAAATACCAGCAACATTGTGTGAAAAGCTTGTGAAGAGTTATAGAAAATGTTTGGCCTCCGTTATTGCTAACAAAGGCGATATAACAAAGAATTGAGATGAACTTTTGGTATTGACCAAATACTTATTTTCCACCATGATTTGCAAATAAATTCTTTAAAAATCAAACAATGTGATTTTCTGGGGGGGTTTCCACATTCTGTCACATGGTTGAGGTTTACCCATGTTGACAATTACAGGCCTCTCTAATATTGTCAAGTGGGAGAACTTGCACAATTAGTTGTTGACTAAATACTTATTTGCCCCCCTGTACGTGAACACAATTTCCCGGGTCGACTGACACGGAGATTATGTGGATATTTCATGGATCTCTAATTAGTATAATGTCCGGCACTTTCCCGGGAAGCGGTGTGCTTGAAATTAGGCGTTAAATTCCCGAGTCAGCGCACGATGGCTGAAGATGTAAATATCAGGGTGGGCCGATCGTCATTTCCTCTTTCTTCGCAGTAATACAAAATGCGGTAAACAAATATCGCAATTAACAACATAGCAAGCTGAAAATAGCTAAATTAAACTGAAAACATAACGAAATTAAATTGCTACGGAATCGTAGAGCCGAGGAAGAGAGTCCATCGTCCATCTTTGGAAATGTGTGATTTATGGTTTATGTTTTTGCCGATGTTAGGGTCCGCTACTGCGGAAACAAGGTTGTACTTCAGAGCAAAAAACAACAGAGGGAAGCGTTCAAGGTAGGGTTGTTCCGATCATGTTTTTTGCTCCCGATCCGATCCCGATCGTTTTAGTTTGAGTATCTGCCGATCCCGAAATTTCACGATCCGATTGCTTTTTTTTTGCTCCCGATTCCATTCCAATCATTCCCGATAATTTTTCTCGATCATATACATTTTGGCAATGCATTAAGAAAAAAATGAATAAAACTCAGACGAATATATACATTAGTACTGTATTTGTTTATTATGACAATAAATCCTCTAGATGGCATTTACATTATTAACATTCTTTCTGTGAGAGGGATCCGCGAATAGAAAGACTTGTGAATATTGCCATCTAGTGTATTTGTTGAGCTTTCAGTATGTGATACTGCAGCCATGCCCAAATGCATGATGGGAAGTGGAACCATGACTGTGCGTAGTGCTACCAATTGATATATCTTCTCTGCGTTGGGAAATAACATAAGGTGTTAAGAAAAAGATCAGTTGCTACCTTGCTTCCCCACATTGCTTTCCATGATATTTCTAATCGTAGGGAGAGGGATTGTAAGGCTTTAGACAACTAAAAAAAGGCTCCAAAGGCTGCCAAATTTCATTCTACTCATCTTACGCTGCCTTTTATCTCTCTATATAGGTAAAACGGCACCATCACAGATTGAGCGCGACAATGCGTGAGTGGGTTGTGCAGCGCATGCATTAATTGCGTTAAATATTTGAACGTGATCCATTTTTTAAAAAATTTATTACCGCCGTTATTGGGATAAATTTGATAACTCTTAAGCCTAAACTAAAGACTGGGTGAGTGTAACATATTATGCCTGTAATGTTAAATACAATTAGAAAACGATTTAATTAAAAAATATACAGTATATACATTAAAAAAAGGCATAGCCGATATTTTTTTGCCGATTCCGATACTTTGAAAATGACGTGATCGGACATCTCTAGTTCAAGGGTTTATTAAATACAAACAAAAATACACGAGATCGCGGAAAAGGGGGAATAATACAATGGGTCCGTAACAGTAGGTTGATGGAAATCAATAATACTAACCTAGGCGGTAGGTAGAAAGCCGATAAGAAAATAAAACAAATAGAAGCCAGCGGGCTTCTTCCTTCCCTGGCGGCTTCTTGGTATATGTGTGTGGAAAGGGCTTAAACACAAATCATGAAAGGCTGGATTTCATTTTGACTTGAACTACATTAAAAAAATAGACTGAAGCCTTGCAAAAATCAGTACAGATTCACTTGGCATTCGACTGGGAGTGGAAAAACGATAAGATAATGCAATTTAAAAAATTTTTTTTTTACTTGAATCAGAATAAAATTCATATTCCAACAAGGAATTGCAGTAGGAATACCTCCTGCATGGACTGTCACTGTGATGTCAGTGTGACGTATGTTTTAGTGCACTTGTGGTTACCGCTGGAAAAAACACCTGCAAGTGACTACGTTTTTATGGAAATAGGCTGACAATCACTAAGCAGTAAATTAAACTCTTGAATCAGTCAGTTGATAAAGCCCATTTGGGCAGTGTGTCAATGCTTCAGCTGTTGGTTTTTTGTCAGCATTTTATTCTGTCAAAGCTACAAAGACTTTGGCAATTTCAAGATGGAGACACAGTCTTAGACTACGAGATTATTTTTGCAGTAGCGATCCAGGATGACACTTACACAATATGTTTTTTATAGGGCTGTCAAAATTATCGCGTTAACGGGCGGTAATTAATTTTTTAAATTAATCACGTTAAAATATTTGACGCAATTAACGCACATGTCCCGCTCAGACAGTATTCTGCCTTTTGGTAAGTTTTACAGCAAGGCTTTTTGTGCTGTCTGACAGCGAACTCTTGTGGTCGCTTTTCGACATGGTTTATTGTTTTCTTGCCAGTTCAATATGGCTGCACGACGTCTCGGGCTGACGCCTACGTTGTAATGTTGTGCTTATATGATCCTTGGACAAGATTTGTCCGTAAGTATGGTTGTTGTAAAGAATGTACATATTATGTTAGTAAGCGAAATGTTATATTTTTTGTATGAGATGCTTTTTGTTTATGTTCAGTGAACCTGTATAGCGGGCTAAGCTAACGTTGTTGTTCATGTTTAGTGAACCTGTATAGCGTGCTAAGCTAACGTTGTTGCTAATGCAATGCTTGTGTACTTTTTTTGTAATTTTACGACGGTCTAAAGAGGACAATGGTTTGAGACCATTTTATTAATAAATCAGATGAAAAAGGAAGAAGTCTGATTATTAAGGCGTCGTTCACTAGCTGTCTAGCTTTGGAAAAAGTAGACGCTTCGGAGTGAGGACAGCATAGACAGATTTAAATGACAGTAGAGTGAAATGCCCACTACAGTCCTTATGTACCGTATGTTGAATGTATATATCCATCTTGTGTCTTATCTTTCCATTCCAACAATTTATTTTACAGAATATATATATAATTTACAGAAAAATATGGCATATTTTATAGATGGTTTGAATTGCGATTAATTGCGATTAATTACGATTAATTAATTTTTAAGCTGTAATTAATTCGATTAAAAATTTTAATCGTTTGACAGCCCTAGTTTTTTATAAAATCAATTCAGGTAAAAGAGAACGAAACAATGACAACACCATCTAACTTAATTCGTCACTATAAAACCCACACAGATAGCTAAACGATGGCAACCAATCACTAACAACTGTTGTCTTGCTTCACCCAAGTAATGACTTGACTCTTGTATTTGTTTGAAATTTAGAGAGTGCTCGACTTAACTTGCAACATTGATTTAACAGTAACAAGGGCTTCGCATGAAACTTTGGGAATCATCAAGAGAATTGCAATTTTATTGATTTCTTCAAAATAGACATCAATTTTTTGGAGTCTGGCTGATATTGAATTGATCTTCACTTTACCTGCAGACTGGATGTTGCTTCTTGGTGAGTGTTTTTCCCCCCTTGGTAGAAAACTAGACACGCTCCAGAGGTTTTTACCACATTTCATTCGGTTTCCACTCATATGGCTAGTTTATTCCTTTTTTTTTTTTTTGGTCTTCCATTCCCAGTACAGCACACAAGGGAGCTTGCTACACAGCGACACTATTTTAGGTCACAAAGCAACAGAAAATCAATGAAGGGTGTTTTTTCATTCTTGCAAAAAAAAAAAAGGAGAGTGAAGGAAGGAAGGAGAGCAGGATGGAGGGAGTGGGGAGGAGGAAGGCGGAAAGTTCCGGCATTCCCGGGAGGCAAAACATTGTCGGGTCTCACACAGGAACTATTTCAAGATGAGAAGGCTTTACATGCTTGGATTAATAGTAGGGTTGGGAATCTCTGGCATGAAGCCGATTCGATACGCATCTAGATACACAGGTTAAGATTCGATTATAAAATGATACATTTTTAAGGCCGAGCGATTCGATACGATTTGATACAGTTTAAGAACGACAAGGTTCGATACAGAGTGAAAACGATACGATAGTAAACATTTGTTGTGTGTGTTTGTACAGTATTTTAAACATATAAAAAAAGACCACATTTCTAATATAGCTAAATTAAACAACAAAATTTCATACCAATGTTATGTTTTATCTTTTTATTGAAAAAAAAAAAAAGGCTTACTATATGACCGTCATTTTGTTGGATGGGATTGATAATAAAATAAAACTCCAGTGACAGACAACAATAAAGTGCAGTAATTCAATTACTGTATTTCCTGGTGTTTTTAACACAAGAGGTAAGTAAACAAACAAAAAATATTAATTACATGCAGCAGCTCCAGAAAAAAAAAAAAAAAAAAAGAGTTAAACCTGCTAGTGTTATCATAAATAAATAATAAATTATGCTTTACGACTGGTATAATTGGGGGAATAAAAACATGGCATTTTAGACAGACAGGTCAATAATCATTATTTTAACCTTATACACAGCAAAGTCATTCACTTATGCCTGTGCTTCCTATTTTTTTATTCCTCATCACTGTCCATATCTTTTTTGAAGGGCAGATTTTTCTTGAGGAAGATCAACTAATCCACATGTTCATGTTTAAGTAGACTGCGTTTCGTGGAAACAATATGCCGCCCTTTCCACCATTGTAATGGGTTAGTTTTCAGGGTTAAAAACTCACAATCTCTGTATCGCTGAACACTTCACATAAGCTCTGTCCCATGGGAACAGATCTGGCTGCCTTCATCACTTCAAAGTCCGACTTTTGTTTTCCTGGGTGCGTTGAAAATAAATCGCTGCACGTCGCTGGCATCGGTGATCGAACTGTCCATTGTTTTAGCATGTTGCTTTGTTGCCACTACTAGTTTCGTTTTGGGCTGTGAAGAAAACGCTACGGAGCGTGCGTTACAGTGGTTTTTTTAGCTCTCGCGTTGTTAGGACACGCCCGTGACGATCGGCTGATGACGGCGACTAGTAGCGGTTCTGCCGAAATGCATGGGAAGTTGAGGCAACCACGACTGTGAGTAGTGCTTGTCCAAATTATATCATGCGTGCGGTCTCAATCTAAGTGCGCTGTGTGGTGAATGACAAAAGCGCAGCATGTGAAGTAAAAGCTAAATTATTTTAATTTTAAGCAATGCATTGCACTAGGCATTAGAAGCCGATTCTTGTGCTCGCGATAGCCAAATTCTATCTCTACTATCTGTTCACTGAATATTTAATGGCTGATTACTGTCGAATAGTAACTTTACTATCAATACAGCTGTATCGCTCACCTGTAAAAGCGGATATCCGGTCGTATCGTTTTATCGTTCTCAAGCTTAATTAATAGGCCAAGTCAAATGGCTGCAACTAATAATGCAGCGATCTGTCCAGATTAGCGAGGTAAATTGGATTTTAGCATTTATTCCCAAGTGACCGCATCGTGTGTGCCAGACAGCAAAAATTGGCCTATGTTTGTCTTTTTCACTCAGAGTTGAAGCCAACATTTGCCTGACATCCTACCAGTTAGTGGTCGTATGACTGGGTCTGAATAATGCTTGTCACTATATAGTATGGCTTTCCCACTATTGTAGGTAAGGTATATTATTTAAATACTTTAAAGTCAGCAGGTGTCAAAACAAATCAAGAAGGACAAGCGGGGATTTTTGGCATCTGTGCGCTAAGAATGCTATTGTTAAAAGAGCAAATACAATGTATTGGCAGTCCTAGTCAGGTGGGAAAAAAATGCCTCAAATGCTTCTTTTTTTAACCAGATACTAAGACAAACTGGATGTTTTATTACAAGAGAATGTAAGGTCAGAAGTGTGATCCCACATGAAACGACTGGAAAGGTGTGAATTATTGATTTCCCTGTTTGGAGCCGCTTTCTACGATAACCGCTATGGAAAACACGTTCTAAACTGCATGCTAAAACGTGATGGTTCTGCCGTGCATCTTTCTCACTCGCTCTGGTTTCCCCTCAGGTCTCTCGAGCCATCTCAGTGTCACATTTATCTTGCGGAGCCAAGCAGATGGTTGTGAAACCAACGCCGCAGGAAGACGATGAAGTGAGGAAAGCCAGTGAGTCAGAAAGCGGGCACTGTTCTTCATCTGAAAGCTTGCCTGGTGCGACTTCCTCCACAGTGCAAACAATGAAGAATGAATTACTGTAAATGTTTGTTTTCAGTGCCACAACTAAAATTCCAACTGGTTGCTTTAAAACGATTTCCGTTAATATAGCCTCCTGAGAACCTGGATGCTAATTTGAGGACATTAGATTTCTGCTTCTGAGACCTGTTAAACGTCATTTTTTTAAACCTTTGACCACTTGGAAACATTCAAGGACGTTGTCAGCACCCTCTTGTTGTGTCCACACTACTGTACACTTCTTTAAAAGAATGAAGAAATGGCATCAAATCTGCTCAAGGCTTCTCCAGTAGCTCAGCGAAGAAAACTCAAAAAGGTAACTGATACATCCAAGTTTTCTGAACAAATGCAGTATAATTAGGTTAAATAACATCTGTAGTTTGAATGTGGCGTAAGAAATGACACTATTTAGTAAAGCCTGCAAAATCAAACACTAATAAATATTGTGTCCTCATTAGGGCTGTCAAATGATTAAAATTTTTAATCGAGTTAATTACAGCTTAAGAATTAATTAATCGTAATTAATCGCAATTCAAGCCATCTATAAAATATGTCATTTTTTTCTGTAAATTATTGTTGGAATGGAAAGATAAGACACAAGATGGATATATACATTTAACATACGACACAAAAGTACTGTATTTCTTTATTATAACAATAAATCAACAAGATGGCATTAACATTATTAATATTCTGTTAAAGCGATCCACGGATAGAAAGACTTGTAGTTCTTAAAAAAAAAAATGTTAGTACAAGTTATAGAAATTTTATATTAAAACCCCTCTTAATGTTTTCGTTAATAAAATTTGTAAAATTTTCAATCAAAAAATAAACTAGTAACCCGCCATTGTTGATGTCAATAATTACACAATGCTCATGGGTGCTTAAGCCCATAAAAATCAGTCGCACCCAAGAACCAGCAGAGGGCGACAAAACTCCAAAAAACACAAGTAACAAGTGGGGATTGCACTGTGCTGTCATTTTAATCTGTTTGAGCGGAGCATGTGCGTTAATTGCGTCAAATATTTTAACGTGATTAATTTGAAAAATTAATTACCGCCCGTTAACGCGATCATTTTGACAGCCCTAGTCCTCATTTGAGGATTTTGGGATTATTTAACAATTTTGACTGGGTGAAGTAGTTTGATTCATAGTTCCAATTAGTCTTACAAGCAGTGTTGGGAATAACGCCGTTATAAATAACGCCGTTACATAACGGCGTTATTTTTTCAGTAACGGAGTGATCTAACTAATTTTTTCCGCCGTTACAATGCCGTTACCGTTACTGACGGTCAAAAGGGGTGCGTTACTTACTCTGAATAAATTGAAAAAACTACCAGCCGTAGCGAGTCTACTCTGCTCTGTTTATTTGTCATCCAAGACTTGGGGTGCGTTCAGGTTCGAGAATAGCGCACGTGTTTTGTTTTGTGCTTTTTCTTAGCAAAAATATACCACACAGGGCGTGCTGGCACTCTGTTTCTTTAATTGCACATATAACTTCAACATTAACATAAACGTACGGCTCTCAGCAGGCCGTGTCTGTAACTCGCTCCCGCATCATGTGAACAAAACAATATTGGCGCCGTGTGCACTTTAGGGTGCCTCGGATAATTCTGTATCAGAATATTACAGCACGTACTTCTTCTGACTCCAGGCTGTTTTCCCCTGCTTATTCAATTAGACAATTCTTTCCAAAGCTTGCTAACGTTTCTGTTTTTGCTACACCTGAATGCTAGCCTCGTTCCCATTCCCCACTGTCAGCCAGCAAGAATGCTGCTTCCATCTTGAGGACGGCAGACACTTTGAGGGTGACGGGAGGAGTAGGGGGACGAGGCTACCTGAATGCACCACCTGGATAGATGTGATGAAAGTGATTGTGATTGGCTGAGGGTTAGAGTCATGTGTCATGCTAAGCCAATCAGAGCCGGTGTTTTCACACATGAACCGGAACAGCGCGTGAGGGAAACACACACATGCAAAACAGATGCAGAGGGATATGATGGCAGAGCATTCAGAGGAATATTTGTCCTTTACGAGGTGGAGATATAAACACTATTTTAAGTCAAAATACTTGAAGTACAGTAGGCTATGTCTACTTGACCAGTTGTCTCAGGTTGTGAGAGTTAGATTTAATCGATTAAACTCACTTTATGTTGTTTACTGCTGATTGTTATTTTATTATATTGTTTACTGTTTATTTTTGTTGCACTTCAAATGTAGGATAAATCTGTTGCTGGTGAGGTGCAAAAAATATTACAAGGTTCTATAACACAACTACCTGTCTGTTCTTCTCTATTCAACTGACTCGAATAGTGCTCAGAAAATTTCTAATTCTTTGGCGTACAACAACTTTTTAAAGTAACGGAAATAATTACTTTCCCTGGTAACTAATTACTTTTACTATAAAGTAATTCAGTTACTAACTCAATTACTTTTTGGAAGAAGTAGTGAGTTACTATAACTAATTACTTTTTCAAAGTAACGTGCCCAACACTGCTAACAAGTGTCAAATTTGCTAATTTGTTTGATCAAATAAACTAAGAAAGAGAAAGAAATTATTCAAGTATAAATACAAGTCGTTTTTATTTCCATATCCACTAATTAGCTAACATAAGCTATCTTAGTTTTCAACCTTAAACCCCAAATCTGCAAACCATTTTGAAACACCACACTTGGCTTGAAACCCTAATACGAAATCCTAAACCTGGCACTAACTTTGAATTTGAAATCCAAAATCGAAACCTTATCCCCGTCTTGAAAACCTAATCAAAGTCCAAAAACAGAAACAAAACTCAAAACCTACTACAATGGACTTTGAATTAGATGATTCTACCTTTTCCATCTCTTCTTGCTTCTCTGCTTTGAGTGAAAGTGTTCAGATTAACAGAGTGACAAATGTATGCAGACAGACGTCAGAGAAGGACATAATGGGAAAAGAGGTGAGGCACGAAAAGGGCATTGAGGGAATAAATGGGAGCACAAAGGCTGAGGACAATTGGGGGGAAAAAATGAGATAAGAGGAATAATTGGCAAGGTTAGACCGTCACAAAGGCTTCAGAGGAAAGGATAAATAGACTGTGATTTAATAGGCGGTGCCGACAGAGATGAGCCCGCTGCACTTTTCAGCACATTTTCTGCCGTTGACGAAAGGCTTTAATTACGGGTAGATTTCCCCTTAATGCCATGAGGCCGACCCGCATCGTACCTCGATGTGACCCGCGCTAATGTCAGCGCTGATTAAGCACTCACAGATGATGACGGGACTGAAAAACGGCAAGCTGGGAGCTATTAATGCGATCGCGCCTCTCGCCAATGATTCATGTTACCTGGCACATTGCAGAATAAAAAGAAATGCAACGACAAGAAATAATCCAGTCAAACAAATGTCCATGTAATGCTTAGTCATGCATGCTGACAATGTGCGAGAGTTGTTACCATACTGCAATTATTCCTTGCGAGTTATCCATGATAACCACCTTGCAAATTTTTTTTTTTTTTTTAAATGACAACAGAAGTCCAAGCTGAAGCAGGTGAGTGTCTTTTTCATTAATCCTTCTTAAGTCTTATCTCTGCCCCATAAATGTTTCAACCAAAGCAATAGTTGTAAAATACATGGGATGAATAAAATCATCTTTGGAAATTTGATTCCACAAGAAATGATAAGGGAACCTCAGACTTAAAGACTATTAGGCTCTAATAAGCCACAATTGTTCTCTTTGACTAAACTATGTTATTAGAAACACAAAAAAATTGCCATTGATTCAAATATCTATAATATTTAGTACTTGTTTTGACCTACAGAGGGTGATGACGTAGATCAGGGGTCCCCAACTGCCGGGCCGCAGACCGGTACAAATCCGTGGCGCATTTACTACCGGGCCGCACAGAAATATTAACTTATTGAGGACTGCATTCTGGCCCATTCTGGCAGAATTAACTTTGGCCTGTGCCCATTAACACACCAATATCCCTGTCTACTCTAGATATAATACTACAAGATAGAATGTCGTCATAGAAATCCATTGATTGGACTGCTAGCAGTACATCTTGTTTTGTGCGCTTCTTCTCGATAATAACGTATGATGTAGGACGGGCGCATCACATTTATTGCCGGAAATAATTAGCTCAAACACTAGAATGACTGAAAAAAAGACGTCTTTGGACAGATTTTTTACGGGGAAAAGGGCACCTGACGAGCCAGAAGATGAGTCTACAACCTCGAAGAAAACAAAATCTACGCTACTTCCCAATCACTAAAGACCAACGAACTGCAAAGGAGTGGATTCGTGACCCGTTTGCGAATAAACCGAGTGATTCGAGCATGTCTGTGCAACAGGAGGATCAGCTTGCAGAGATCGCAAATGAGGGCGACCTTAAACGTACTGTACATTTGAGACAACAACTCTACCGAGGTTCTGGATTAAAGTCATTCCGGAATATCCTGACATCGCTACGAGAGCACTGAAAATCGTGCTACAATTTCCAACATCGTATCTTTGTGAAGCGGGCTTCTCTCATTCTCCCATCACACCTAGATGGGACCATCTCGTCTCAACGAAACAAACTCAGGCCTCCCACTGATTCAGCGGGTGTGTTATATTTTCCCTGCACTTAACACAACGGGGCTAAAACCAAATATTATTTCATATTTGCTGTATTTTTCTGCCCCACGTTGCCGGTGCTCTGACAAATTTTGCATGCACGTAACATTAAAAATGGCCGCGAATTCAGAGATTCCAAAGTAAACACTACAAACTTTCTTTAAAGAAAGCAATATTAACTTACGTTTGATCATGGACGGACATGTAGAAAAGAGTCCAACTGAATTAAAAAGAGGGCGTTTTTATAAGGGTGCAAAATTTAACAGTACACCGGTCCGTGAAAGAAATACCCAAATCACACCGGTCCGTGGTGCAAAAAAGGTTGGGGACCCATGATGTAGATTGTTAATGTCACGCAAAGAATACTACCGGGTCACTGCAATTTCTTCTACAAGGCGAGACGTCCAACACATGTGCTCATCGGTTAAAAGCGGCGAGTAGTTACTATTTGTGTTATTAATAAGTCTTTTATCATTTTCATTGCCTTAAAATACTTTTTGCATGTGTTTGCCTTTCATAATTTTAAGGATTGTGTTTTCTTGTGGTAGCTTTAAAGCAGATTGTTGATCTGTTGACCGCATTACTCACGTACTATAGTACATCTAAACCCCCTTATTTTATATTACTACATTTAAGTATTTACTTACGGCATTTTTTTGTATGTTCTGTCTGTATGCATCTAAACAAAACAAGCTGAAAGCGCACGGTAGAACTTTGGGTGTCAAATTTGCTTCTTGTAGGACTTTTCGCCAGTGTAGCACATTTTGGCAGAACACCGTTTTTTTTTCCCCCTACTCTCGCCTCGTCTCATCCCGTCTTTCCTGTTAATTTTACTTTTGCTGCTCATTTTGTGAAATATTGACAGTGCTGTCATGCTCATTAATGTTTCTCGCGTGTTCAAATAGAACGGGTTGAACAGATGACATGTTTATGTCGCTAGAGTCATACTCTAGAAGCCTGGCAGCCTAACCGTGTCACGTCATCGCCCCTGCAACGTCAACAACAATGGCGACCTTCTCGTTAAACTAATTTTACAAATTCTATAAAAACGAAAACATCAAGAGGGGTTTCAACATCAAATAGTTTTAGCTCATAATAACTTTAATCCTTTAAGAACTACAAGTCTTTCTATTCGTGGATCCCTTTAACCAAAGCAAGTGAAAAGGAAAAACAGGGGTCTCAAACATGCGGTCCAAGGCACAGAATTGCACAAACCCTTATTTGATATCCAAGTTAAGTGTTTGTGCGTGTCATTGTCCTGGACTTTGTTATTTGTTAAATCACTTAAATTACAAACTAGCGTAGCTCAGGCTCATGAAAGTTTTCAGCAGAATGTCAAAAAGTTAACCAAAGTGATTTGCGACGTAAAGTTAATTCCAAAATTGTTCCAGGCCAAAGGAAAATGTTCGTCTTATCAAACAATTTTTCCTGCAAAGAAGACAAAGGTAGACGACCAACAAAGCAGCCAATTTCAAGAAATAAATTGGGCTCAAAGGATTGATAGACACTGGCCTACTGTAGCTACGAACTTTCAAGACGATCGATCACGAATGACAGAGGAGTCGGAATTCAAAGTTAGATTCCACAAAAAGAGCAAGAAGAACATCTACTCGAGTGGCGCCTTGTCAGGCCTTCGGACTGTAATAATAGAAATATTTTTTGGGTAAATACAGGGGCTTCCTAACCCCAATGTATATTATTGCACAGAAGAAATTGCAAGGCTAAAGAATTGCAATACAAGGCATTACTCAGCGAGACGTGTAATATGTAATAATGATCTTCATGTTCTACAGAACCGTTCATGTTCTCAACTGTTATACATGGATATTGAGAACACTAGAATGCTTGTAATTTTTTTTGAGTATTTGAAACGTTTTTTTGTGGAATACTAGATGAGGCCCACATTCCCCCCATACTCTCCAGCAGCCCCAGGATAAATTGAGCTTAAGACCCCTGCCCTAAAGAGCGTCATGACACAAGAGAACTGCCTTTGAACTGAACAATAGTAAAAGCAAGAGATTTGTTGAGCCAAACAATGAGATCATACTCAAAAAGAAAGTTTAATACAATATGGTCAGTTCTGTGACACGATTAAAGTTTAGCCTATTGTTCAGCTGCAGTCAAAGTTTTGAGACACTTTTTCATCCTACTGAATAGTTAAGTGTCTATTAGCTTTTGACAGCGGACATACTGAAGTCTCTCCTAGCAGATGCTACATTCCTGCCCTGCTTATCTGACAGATTGAAAAACGCGTAGTGAGCATTGCACCTGCACGAAAATCGAAATGTTTGCAAACCCGACAGTCATGTTGTTTACAAAAATAGAGCCCGACCGATTAGCCCGTCCCTGTGATCTCAATTTTTCCCCCGACATCTTCTATATTCTGCTGCTTTCTAGCACATGCCTCTAACTTTCTCCTTCTGATTACACTGTTATTTATGAACATGATGGTCCATTGGGATTACATTCTGACCTCAACAGCCATCCTATTCATCACAAATGCGAAGAGCGAGGGACTCAGAGCTGAACCCTAATGCATCTCAACCTTGACCTTCAACTTTTCTGTCACACCCCACTACTCTTCTCAAAGAAATCGTAACATACTCAGGGCTTTAGAGAAACATTTTTTACTAGGAGCACTGTGGCCCCTCACTTAAAATTTTAGGGGTGCAAGCCCAAATTCAGGGGCGCACACTGTAAATAGACATGCACACAATTTTTCCTCTAATTTTCACTTTTTAACCGATAAATACTTTCATAATAAAAGTATAAAACTACAAACTGACAAATCTACACTCGCCGGCCACTTTATTAGGTACACCAGTCTAACTGCTCGTTAACACTTAATTTCTAATCAGCCAATCATATGGCGGCAACTCAGTGCATTTAGGCATGTAGACATGGTTTAAGACAATCTCTTGCAGTTCAAACCGAGCATCAGTATGGGGAAAAAAGGTGATTTGAGTGACTTTGAACGTGGCATGGTTGTTGGTGCCAGAAGGGGTGGCTCTGAGTATTTCAGAAACTGCTGATCAACTGGGATTTTCACGCACAACCATCTCTAGGGTTTACAGAGAATGGTCCGAAAAAGAAAAAATATCCAGTGAGCGGCAGTTCTGTGGGCGGAAATGCCTTGTTGATGCCAGATGTCAGAGGAGAATGGCCAGACTGGTTCGAGCTGATAGAAAGGCAACAGTGACTCAAATAACCACCCGTTACAACCAAGGTAGGCAGAAGATCATCTCTGAACGCACAGTACGTCGAACTTTGAGGCAGATGGGCTACAGCAGCAGAATACCACGCCGGGTGCCACTCCTTTCAGCTAAGAACAGGAAACTGAGGCCACAATTTGCACAAGCTCATTGAAATTGGACAATAGAAGATTGGAAAAACGTTGCCTGGTCTGATGAGTCTCGATTTCAGCTACGACATTCGGATGGTAGGGTCAGAATTTGGCGTCAACAGCATGAAACCATGGATCCATCCTGCCTTGTATCAACGGTTCAGGCTGGTGGTGGTGGTGTAATGGTGTGGGGAATATTTTCTTGGCACTCTTTGGGCCCCTTGGTACCAATTGAACATCGTTGGAACGCCACAGCCTACTTGTGATACCTGTGACAAACTGTGATTTTCGGGGGGTTTTTCCACATTCTGTCTCTCATGGTTGAGGTTTACCCATGTTGACAATTAAAGGCCTAATATTTTCAAGCGGGAGAACTTGCACAATTAGTGGTTGACTTAATACTTATTTGCCCTACTGTATATATTTTGTGTTAAAAATGTTTAAAATCCACACATAAATTGATTATGCATGTTAACCTTGGCCTTGAAGAAGCGAAATAACCACAAGGACTAGAGTTTTTTACACAGTAAACTCATTATGCCAAGTCACCAAGGGAACAGTAGTCATACCATTTAATACGACTGTTCCATGATCCCTATTTTTGATAACGTCCGCATTCCAAAATAGAAAAATTCAATGGCTAGAATGAATCCACTGAGGGGGGACCTCAAGTGCCCAATTGCTCTCGCATGAACACATGCGTGCACCAAATGTTCAAAAGAGTCCAGTACTTGTGTGAAAGTGAAGTACTTCACAGGTCCTTGATGCTTCATTCAGTGGCCTTCTATGTGCGTGTAGGTGTGTGTGTGTGTTAAAAGCACTTTGTAGAGTATCTCTGCAGGAGTGATTTCTTTGATCTCAGCTGGAGCGTTCCAACATTTCCTACTGAAGTAAAGTCGCTGAAAGCATCTGCTTACTTTTTGTTTGAAAGCTTCACAACAGCTAACCTTTTGCGTACACTTTCTGGTATTTTGAAATCATTTAAGAAATAACAGAAAGAGTTCTGTGTCAAAGTGTTGTCATTATAAAAATAAATTTTGGTGCTGTCAAATTTATTGCGTTAACGGGCAGTAATTTTTTTTTTTTTAATCAATCAAGTTAGAATATTTGACACATTTAATACATGCGCAGAATGACCCGCTGCATTGCCTCAAACAGATTACAATGATGCCGTTTTTTGCACATAGAGAGCTAAGAGGTAGAGAAAGTCAGTGGACACAGGAATTCATTGGACCGCGCCGTTTATTGGCATAAGCTTCGGCAACTCCTTCACAACAAACATAAGTATCATTTAGTGTACGCACAACAAAAATATATTCCTATCTCTCTCAAAAAAAAAATCATGTTCACAAAAAGAAAAACTGGCATTCCCAATCAAAATAGCTATGCAAAATACACATAAAACTTACTCAGACTTGGGTCATACTCTATTCAAACATTTCGTTTAGCTCAACAAATACACTGGATGGCAATATTTAGTCACAATATACAAACTATCAGTGGTCTCGTACGTTATGGAGCCAGCACTCAAATGAACGTGAATCACAACAGACCCAGTCTAGAAAAAAAACAGGGAGCTACAGCGTCAGTCAAGGGACAAAACACACTCATTGGCTTGATTTCTAAGTAATTTAAAACTCGCCATTGACACCTTGTGGTGTATTTCAATCACTATCTTACGTAGTTAAAGACACTGTGGGAGAACGGCTGTGACGTCACCGCTCGGTCAACAATGGCGAGCTACTAGTTTATTTTTTGATTGAAAATTTTACAAATTTTATTAAAATGAAAACATTAAGAGGGGTTTTAATACAAAATTACTATAACTTGTACTAACATTTATCTTTAAAAAACTACAAGTCTTTATATCTGTGGATCCCTTTAACAGAAAGAATGTCAATAATGTTAATGCCATCTTGTGGATTTATTGTTAAAATAAACAAATACAGTACTTATGTAAAGTATGTCGAATGTACAGTATATATCCGTCTTGTGTCTTATATTTCCATTCCAACAATAATTTACAGAAAAATATGGCATATTTTAGAGATGGTTTGAATTGCAATTAATTACAATTAATTTTTAAGCTGTGATTAACTCGAGTAAAAATTTTAATCGTTTGACAGCTCTAATAAATATGTAATTAATGTTACATATTGGCGGTATGTACATTTTGTGGCGATTAAATCATTGTAAAGCCTGCAATGAACGTTTTTTTTTTCTTTTTTAAACCAAGTCAAAAAACCATTCTTCAAAATACAAGCCCTTGAAAACAATATTTAAAAACTTAACCTTAGGTTGGAACTCTAACCTAGTTGTCAAATATATGGCACAGGGGCCAAATGTGGCCCGCCACATCATTTTATGTGTCTAGCAGAAGTAAATCATATGGATCAACTTTGTTTCTCACTAAAATAAAAAAATCTGAGAATAGTTACTGTGTTTTTCCTTCTTGTCAACTTTTTTAAAATAAATATTTTTGTTTTTTTCAAGTTTAAATAGAAAAATACATTTTTTAAGCATTTGTTTCCAATTTCAATTAAAAAACAAACCATTTTTTAAAAAATGTGAATATTTACAGTTGCATCTTTGTTGTGCAGAAACTGGAAATACATTTTTAAATAAAAATTAAGAGAAAATATTTGCTATTATGAGGCTCAAAAAGGAGGATGTGGAATTTTTTTAGATCAACGTCTCTAGTCAATTGATCGACTATCAAAAGAGTTGTCTATTAGTCTATTAGTTAGTTGGCAGACATGTTGTCCGACCCGCTTAAACCATAACTACAATGTGGCCCGTGACAAACATGGGTTTGACACCTCTGCAGTAGCATCATAAGCTACAGTGGAATTAAAACCTGAACCTCTGAACATTTTGGAATTTCTCACATTTCTGCATAAAATCACCATCAAATGTGATCTGATTTTTGTCAAAATCACACCGATCAAAAACTTTGTCTGCTTTAACTAAAACAACCCAAACATTTAATTTAGGTTTTAATTAGGGCTGTCAAACAATTAAAATTTTTAATCGACTTAATTACAGCTTCAAAATTAATTAATCGTAATTAATCGCAATTCAAACCATCTATAAAATATGCCATATTTTTCTGTAAATTATTGTTGGAATGGAAAGATAAGACACAAGATGGATATATACATTCAACATACGGTACATAAGTACTGTATTTGTTTATTATAGGGCTCAAAACATCCTGATAAGCTTTTGAATTCTTATATTAATGATTTCAAGTTGCCCAGGCCCTGAGGTAGCAAAACTGCCCCAAATCATGATGCTCCCTCCACCATGCTTCACGGTGGGGATGTGGTGTTGATGTTGGTGAACGGCCCCCTTTTTTCCTCCACACATGACGTTGTGTGTTACTCCCAAACAAGTCAACTTTGGTTTGATTAGTCCACAAAATATTTTGCCAAAACTGCTGTGGAGTGTCCAAGTGCCTTTTTGCGAACATTAAACGAGCAACAATGTGTTTTTTAGATAGCAGTGGCTTCCTCCGTGGAATCGTCCCATGAACACTGTTCTTGGCCATAGTTTTACATATAGCTCAGTGTGTACAGAGATATTGGACTGTGCCAGTGATTTCTGTAAGTCTTTAGCAGACGCTCTAGGGTTCCTTTTAAAACCTCTCTGAGTATTCTGCGTTGAACTCTTGGCGTCATCTTTGGTGGACGGTCACTTCATGAGGGAGAAGCAACAGTGCCAAATTCTCTCCATTTGTAGACAACTTCTCTGACGGTCGATTGATGAACATCCAGACTTTTAGAGACAGTTTTGTATCCTTTCTCAGCTTTATACAAATCAACAATCCTCGACCGAGCCATGATGCACATCAGAGAATGCTTCTCATCAAGACATTTCTTACCAGGTGTGTGTTTTATAGTGAGCAGGGCAGCTTTAAACCACTCATCAGTGATTGGGCACACACCTGACTTAAAATGTTTTGTAAAAATTGGTTTCAATTGCTCTTTTAGTCTCCTTAGGCAGAGGATCCACTTACTTATTTTTCCCCACTCTGTCATTGTTTGCATGCTATCCTCATAAAATATGAAAACCTATAAATGTTTGGGTGGTTTTAGTTAAAGCAGACACTGTATTTTCATCTGTGTGATTTTGACAAAGATCAGATTACATTTGATGGTGATTTTATGCAGAAATGTGAGAAATTTCAAAAGGCTCAGGTTACATAACCAGAATATTGGCAATAGAATAATTTATGTGCAGGCGACAAACATAATATATTTTTGCCTTTTGAAAAGGGGGTATTAGTGCATACATGAGTATGTACAGCTGGAGTATCGCTTATATACAAGCTATGAAATGGTTCACGACTGCCATGTAAACTGAAGCTGGTCATTTGCATTGATTTAAATTTCAACATCACAGTTTAGTTACATTTACCATGTTATGTTACTGGATGTGACACTTGACAGACATTAATGAAAAGAAAAAAGGCTTATGCATGAATAAAATTATGATTATTACTATTATTAATATCAGTGCATCCTTCGCACAAATGAATCAAATCCCTCAGCGGCTGCAGAGCGGGTTCAAGTATTCTATTAAAAATCCAAAACATTCTGCATAAATCTACATAAAACCCTGAGCTGATTTATGAGCGCCTAGAGTACAAATGAAAGTTTCCTTTTGTGTCAGAGGCACAAAACGTGCGTCACTCAGAATGGCTAATCGTGCCAGAGAATTGGTTGAAGGGATCCTATTAGGATTCTTCATTAGAACGCTATGTTGGCAATTAAATACCTTCTTCTATTTTACACCAAGAGTTGTCATTGTAGTTCATACTGTGCAAGATAGAGGAGAAATTGCACAGAGAATATTAAGCGGATGCAGTATGCAAGGTTTTCTGACTGTTGAATATAAATTAATACAATTTCGTCTAGGCTGTAAAACACGACCACTCCTTCTGATAGTGTTGAGGCCAGCAGAGAATTCGAAGACGGACCCCAAGGGAAAACGCTGGATATGTAAGGGTTTCGCAGTAAGTGGTTGTCATTGGTTGAGAATGTGTTATGCTCTCTTTCAAATCCAACTGTCTTGGTATGTCTACCAAATTACCAACACCCAGTCTAAAATGCCTCCTCACATCTGGATGTGCAATAGACACAAAAAATAGAGTGCTTTTACATTGAGGGTAGCTTTATGTTTAAATTTAGTTGGAGGGCTTTTGTCTTTGCGGCATTCATGCAAAACAATGTCTCCTCGTTATGTTCGTGATCCAGAGATGTGTCAATGTTAAGTGTGAATGCATGAATAGCTGTTAGAGATGTCCCGATCAATCGGCATCCCGATCGATCGGGTCCGATCACGTCATTTTCAAAGTATCTAAATCGGCAAAAAATATCGGCCATGCCTTTTTAAATTTTTTTTTTTTTTTTTTTTAATTAAATCGTTTTCTAATTGTATTCATCCAGAGTCTTTAGTTTAGGCTTAAGGTAGGGTTATCAAATTTATCCCGATAATGGCGGTAATTAATTTTTTTTTTTAAATGTATCACGTTAAAATATTTAATGCAATTAATGCATGCACTGCACAACCCACTCACGCATTGTCGCGCTCAATCTGTAATGGCGTCGTTTTACCTGTATAAAGAGATAAAAGGCAGCGTAAAATGAGTAGAGTGAATTTTGGCAGCCTTTGGAAGCTTTTTTTAATTGGCTAAAGCCTCACAATCCCTCTCCCTACGATTAGAAATATCATGGGAAGCAATGTGGGGAAGCAAGGTAGCAATTGATCTTTTTCTTAACACCTTATATTATTTCCCAACGCAGAGAAGATATATCAATTGGTAGCACTACGCACAGTCATGGTTCCACTTCCCATCATGCATTTAGGCATGGCTACAGTATCATTTAGTGAAAGCTCAACAAATACACTAGATGGCAATATTTAGTCACAATATACAAATTCACAAGTCTTTCTATCCGTGGATCCCTCTCACAGAAAGAATGTTAATAATGTAAATGCCATTTTGAGGATTTATTGTTATAATAAACAAATACAGTTCTTATGTACTGTATGTTGAATGTATATGTTCGTCCAAATTTTATTCATTTTTTTCTTAATGCATTGCCAAAATGTGTATGATCGGGAAAAATTATCGGGAATGATTGGAATTGAATCGGGAGCAAAAAAAAAAGCAATCGGATCGGGAAATATCGGGATTGGCAGATACTCAAACTAAAAAAACTAAAACGATCGGGATCGGAAGCAAAAAAACATGATCGGAACAACCCTGATAGCTGTCATGATAACCCCTTGGTTTAGCTACTGCTCTAGATTTTACTATTTTCAGAAAGCTCCTTGCTTTTAATGTTATTCCACCACCAGCAGCAGCAGCAGTAACTGAAGCACACAGACAGCGACAGCCAAAGAGAGAGCGCTGTAAAGTTCAAACAGATTGCATATTTTGCATGTCATCACCCCCACCCTCCACACTCCCTTGTGTTCATCTTAGGCTCACTATGCTACTTTTATTCCAGCGCACCAAAGCCTCATTTTACAGCAGCAGAGTGTAAGCTCCCTTTCCTCATTTAATTGTTGTTGTTTTTTTTTTCTCCATCACTGGGCAGCTTGTTGATACGAGGCCAGTGACATTTGGAATATTGCTTACGGTATTGAAATGAGGCGGGGGGGTCGTGCCATTTTGGCATTTTCATCAGCGAACAAAAAAACCTTTGGAAGGAATCCATTCAAGCCCATTAAGGGTGGAAAACATTATGCTTAAATCTTATATAGTATTGCAGCAATACTTTCTGCTTACCTTTAATAAACATTGGCTAACACCAAATGTTGTTTCCCTTGAAAAAAGTAGAGAACGTACATTACAGAGGTACATACAAGGTCGTCAGGCTAACAATACACATATGGAGCCGTCTCTAGGTGACAAGTATTTCACCATTGCTTGAATCAGAGAATTACATGGAAATGAAAAGTTGAATGAATACGGCTATATATAACAGGACCATTCATTGGTCTTAAGCATAATGTGACTCTCTGTCACAAGTGGCTGTTCACAGTTGTATATTTGTGACCAAGAGGTGCAACCGTGTTTATTTTATGTGTCATAAGCCCCTTTCAGACTTCTATACCGGTAAATTCCCATGTAATGTGATGCGGGATTTATGTGTGTCATGGCTTTCAGACATGGGGAGATGTCCCTGTAATCACCCGCTTTGAACACTCTCAGACTTGTCCAGTGTTGGCGACTTGACGCTCTGTGTGCGGGGAGGGCGGCTGGTGCGAATTTATAACCTGGACATTACGTCTTTTTTGGGCGGCATCAGAATATACCACACATTTCCAAAAGAAGTGCGATGGACTGTCGCTCCCTCGGCTCTACGATTCCAGTAGCAATTTAATTTCGTTATGTTTCAAGTTTAATTTCCAGTTTGCCATGTTCATAATTTTTTGTTTACCGCTTTTCGTCTTACTGGGAATATGATATTTAAGTCTAGGGCTGCAGCTATCGAATATTTTAGTAATCGAGTAATCGACTGAAAATTCTATCGATTAATCGAGTAATCGGATAAAACATTTTTTTAGGTAAAGCGCAATTATAAATATACATGAGAAAAAAAGGAATTTAATCCAATATTGAACCATTTTCAGTCAATCATTGTCATTATTTTCGATGTACATTGTTGAAAACAGCCAACAATTGCATCTCAGATGTGACATAAAAAAAATTCACTGCCTTCACTCAAAAAACTTCTAGATTAAAAAAAAAAAAAAAAAAAAAAACATTTCTTACCTAAAAATGTAATTACGCTTGATAACACACATCACTTGAAAGCTACATGTTTTTCCCACGTGTTTCAATTGAATTTCCATTTGTGTCAAACTATTTTTAAGTTTTAGTTAAGTTTTAAGTTAGTCTAAACTGTAAGTTTTGAGTTTTTGCAGTGTTCAAAATAAATGTATGATACCTGTTGTATTGGAGCACATTAGGGACCAGTGCTACTTGGTGTTTTATTCAGCAATGACTACTGAGCTACAACTGACAGTTAGCTTCATTATGTTTTAATTTTACACCCTTATCACTCTACAGCGCTTTTTTTTTCACAGATTAAATAAAGCCTGTATGTAAGACACATTAGCCACACATCAACAGTGGTCATAATCAATAGAAACCTAGCACTCTGAGGGGCTAACGTTACATGAGCAAGTGACAGTAACGTTATATTTATTAGCGCTAAGAAGTGTACAGCTTAAAGATGGCGGCTGTTTACTAACGCTGCCCACGCGCGGCCGAGTATCATTTCGCATCTAGTCCTAAATGCATGCGATATCTATGAGACGAATCGGACACTAGCTGCTACCACACTAGCATCATGCGGGCGTTGTTTTTAGCAACATCGGCATAGTTTGTAGCGGTTGTCGGCTGCAGTAAGTTTTTTTTTTTTTTTTTTATTGCTTCTTCCTCTACGCACGTGACGTCAGCGCGTTGTCCAACATTAAAAGTAGTCCCGGCAAAACGTGATGCTCAGAGCTGGCAAAATTAAACGATTCCTCGAGGTGTATAAAATTACTTTGATCAGTTTTTAAACTCGAGTTACCCGAGTTGCTCGAGTATTCGTTTCAGCTCTATTTACGTCTTCAGGGTTTGCGCTCTGACCTGGGAATTCAACAGCTGTTTTCACACATGCCGCGTTCTAGTTAAGTCACTGACATTATACTAGGATGCGACCTGGTAAATGTCCACGTCAGTCGACCCAGGAAATTGCTTCCACACATAAGGGCTACCTGTTTAAATCCTGGGAATTAACCGCAGTTCAGGTATGTGTGAAAGGGGCTATAGTAGCTGGAGTGTTGGTCAGTCAGCCTTGTTAAATGAATTCTGAATTTTTTTTTCTGTTCAATGGCTGTTCTGGCTTGCAAGGAATACATACAATGTGTTGAGGGCCACTGTATATTGTGTGCGTGTGTGAGTGTGTACCATGTGACGGGTCCATGTGTCCCAGTGTTTCAATCTGCTCCACCAGGTCATTGGAGTTCCACTGACTCATGCCCAGGAGCATGGCACTTTTCCCCTCCATCACATCTGCTGGGCGCACATGCACAATCACACACACAAAACATTAATAAAATCAAAGAAATTCAATGTTTGACAGAAATCATACACTTTTACTGATAACTGTACCTTGTAGTAAGGTGTATTTAATGTTAGTGGTTCGACATGGTTGCATAGTGATGATGATGAAATATTGTGATATTGATATTTTGTTCTATTTCTGTTTGTCATATCAGCTCCGTAGTTTTGTTGATGATAATAGCCATGTGATTATAAAAGGAATTCCAAATCTTCTTGGTTATCAGTTGTCTGGTGATTCTTGTTTTTTTTTTTTTTCGTTTTGAATTTTTTAACCTGTCCTGTTCAGCTGTTTGACACGGAGAAGTCTATGTGTCCGGTTGGTCCGGTTGGGAGTATGACATACTCCCATTGTGATCATTCAACATACATCATTTATTATGACAAAGCAGTGAACAGGAAGGGGTTATTGGGGAACAGAAAAAAAAGAAACACAAGAAAAGAAAAGCAACAACAAGAAGCACATTGAACCTCTACACTAACTAATAATATGTTGGTGCTATCGTCAGCTAGATGTATTTCCGGTTGACACGATGTGGGGAGGCCTGTTGACCAGAGAAAGAAGGGGAGTGGGGGTGAGGGAGACTATAAGCTAAGTGATTGGGATGGGTAGACTGTACACAAATGAGCACTTGGATCTAGAACCCAGTAATCGTGTGAATCCCTTGTGAGTGTAAGCCCGCTGGCAACCGACCCTACGCCACCCCACCGCCAATCCCGGCACCAGGACTCCCCACCCGAGTGCGCCCAATCACAACCAGCCGCACGCGAGCCCAACCAAACACGCGACAGCCAAGCAGACGAGCGGAAACGCCGCGCGGGCGCCAACCCAGGGCCACGGCCCCCACCCAGCCAGCCCGGGGAGGGAGGGCATTCAGGGGAGGGGCAGCGCAGCCCATCCCTCCTCCCGCAGCCCAGCAAAGGAGCCATCGTCACCCTCCCGGGATCCAGGGTGGTCCCCTGGGCCACCCGCGCTCCCATCAACCGGCCTTCAGGGATGGGAAGAGGGGACGGGCCACCAAGGGGGGAGGGGGCAGCCAGCCGGGAGTGTATGGTAGTAGTTTGGTGATTAACAGAGTGGTTGCCCATTACTGGGATGTTTGCACTAAAGTGTCAGCCAATGTAAACAGCAACATGAGCTGCAGTTGGCTGTGTGCTGCGGGTTTCACACCTCAGCAATGGGGGACAGGGTACTTCCGGTCGTTTTGCTCGGATTAGACTATTGACAGCGATAGACATTCAATTTTTAAACTGTCAGGACTAGCCAAGAATGCTCATCTTTCAGTGCCATTGACGGTGCTAGACATCACAGCCATTTGTGTTCGTTCATTCGACACAACTAATCAAAATGGATTAGACTTCTCATGCCGTCAATTGCAGGCAATGAGTTAAATCAGTGCCCCATAAAGATAAAACAAACAACAAAAAAGACTTTTCATGCATCCATGTCCAAGCTTTTCTAATTGTTTTCCGCTAAGGGCATTGTGTTGGCATCGCATCCTAAATGTAGAGCACCGCCTGCGGCGTTGGCAAAAAACAAACAGCTGCGCTGCAAGGTGTCAGACTGCCATGTTCAATGATAGCCAGGACTCTGTTGGACACTTATGAGGCTTACAGCACAAAGATGAGCAGAGCCAGTTAAAGTGGTCAAAGTGTTTGTGTTGGCTTTTTGTCGATGAGTCATGCAATGGTAGAGGGGGAGGAGAAAGTTGTTGGAAATTGACAGATTCTCTCATTTCTCACTCCTTCTCCCACATACGCCAACGTCCTGCCCGGGTGGACCAAGCAGCTGAGGCTCAAATGGTCACCGTTTGTCACCCGCTATTGAAACTGCGGCCAGTGGGAAAATGCAAAGCGAAATCACTGCACTCAATCTACTGATGGGATGAAAATTGGAGTGCACCCTACAATATGCACTCCTTCTGAGGGCAGGAGGGTGTCTCAGTCAGTCTGCCAAGAGAATTTGGGATCTACAAGATGGATTAAATGATCGATTTTTGTCCATTGTGTAGACTTTGATCGATCTAGACTTGTTTGTGTAGTCTCTCGAGGCCTGCTGGATGGACAACTTGGCAGTGACTGCAATTAATTTAGACTGTGAGTTTGCCGTGGAGATGGCTGCCGTGGAAATACAGAAATAGCAAGCAAACGAAAAACAAGCCCAGACTTTAACTAACAATATTAACACTTAACTGTGAGTTCAGTGGTACCTTCTTACAAGTTTTCGAGTTACCAGCCATTGCTTGTTGGATTTATTTTGTTTGTGAGCGAACCAAAAAATATATATAGTCAAAGGAATGAAGCAGCAACTAACCCTTTCGAGGAATTTGTACACAACAGTGGACTTCTATTCGAAAGTTATCATTAGCTTAAGTCATTCACTGCCAGCCCAAGCCATAGCGTGTGACTTCCTCTTTTTATTTATTACGTTTTAAATTTTTTTTGTAATTATTATCTTTTAATTAATTCAGTTGATTTCGAAATATCTATTTACTATTACTCGTGGCTTTTTTTTTTTTTAGTCATTGCTACTTAAATCATTTTCTTCCCCCAAAATTGAACCTTGAATTAATTTATTCATATATTTATATTCATTGCTCATTGCAAAACTGGTGCGGGCAACACGAATACCACAATTGGATGTCAAATGGAGGACATGAAATATTTATCTTTCCTATTGAAATTTGTAGTTGGGAATAGACCCTACTTACGTGACGTCACAACCACGCCTCCGCGCCATATTGTCCGTCAGCTCGTCGGGTTTAAACATTACCGCTACGTAAATTCCTCCTGTTATGGCGTGTTTTTCTGCTCGTTAACATTAATAATCAAAATGGTGAAGGCGTGTGTGGCGGTTGGTTGCAATAACAGAGAAGATAGACGGAGAGACTTGAAGTTCTACCGTATTCCGAGACCCCCGGAGAGGAGAGCGAGATGGACTGCTGCAATTCGACAAGAAAACTGGGTACCAAACGATCACTACAGATTATTTAGTAGTCATTTTATATCTGGTAAGATGCATTTAATATATATTTAGAGGGTTTTGGGCTGACAACCACAATTAAGATCATTGCGAGGCTAATCGCCGACAACATACAGTTTCAAATTCAAGATGCTTATTTCTTCCATCATTATTTTTTGAATAATATTTAGCTGGTACCAAGTGAAAGAAGTTAAACAGGTGTGTCCAAACCTTTTGCAAAGGGGGCCAGATTTGGTGTGGTAAAAATGCAGGGGGCTACCTTGGCTGATTTACATAGAACAATATAGTTAAAACAAATTTTAGCAAGCCCTTCTGTGTGTCACGTTTGCTTTATAATTTTTTTAATTCATAATTTCAACAATCTCGCCTTTGTGGCGTTCTCTTTCGACACTCGGGCTCTTGCGAAATACTGCTGCTGTGAAATTAAACTAGCTTCAAGTTGCTACAATTTCTCGCTGCATATCTTCCCTGTAATGTTGTCGTACATGTCAGCGTGTCTTGTTTGGTAATATTGCGTCACATCGAACTCTTTGAAAACAGCGACTGTCTCTTTGCAAATGAGGCAGACACAGTTGTTGCGTGTTTTATTAAAGAAATAGTCCAATATCCACCTATCCTTGAAGTGTCGGCCATCGCAGTCAACTTTTTTTTTTATTGATTGTCGCCATTTTAGAAAATTGGAAGTAAAGGATCACACGGGGTAATGTTGCTTAGAGTGCTGCTCTTAAAGTTTTTCAAACTTTCGTGAGAATAGGCTGAGTTTGTGTGGACAAGATAGTTGTAGATATCAGGGTAGCAGATGTCAGGCAGAGAGGGCGAAGACAGCGGGTCGAAAAATATCGATTTAGGCATCAAATATGGATCTGGTGAATGGATAGACTGAAGCTTTTCCACATAACGCCTTTTATGCAACGCATCAAATGAGTTTACAGCGTCTGAAAGCACCTGGGCTTCCATGAATTGCACTATAAATTGCACGACAAATTGAAACCATTGAGAATACGTATTAACACTGACGGACAATATGGCGACCGGATACAGCGACACGTCATTCTGTGACGTTGGTGATTAGGGTCTATAGAGTCACAAACTGGCTTTTAAGTTCCTAATATCAAATTTCAAATCTACGGTAGCCGAGAGGTATCAGGCGAAATGCAAAGTCCAAATACTTCGCAAATAGAAAAAAAGAACTAACCCCAATTGCAAACGTTTTGCAAAAGAAAAAAACAAAAATGCAAACTGCCATAACAGATCCCCAATTCCTAAAGCATGATTGCAAATTGGAAAAAGCACAAACCCCAATATTACTACTGCATATGTGCTTTGTGACATCTCTACGGACCTCCATCAAGTTGCCCCCCCTTTCCCCATCAGACGCAAAATTTATATAAAAATGATGTCAATCGTTTGTGCTGTAAAAAATAGTCGATTTTACTGCGATTGTTTTATAGATATTGAGAAATTAATTTTGGGTGAGGTTGTCATAACTCCCGTGGCTGACGGAGCGTATTAACTCTCTCAATAACTTGGATGTCAACAACTACCACAAACCCAATCTCCTGCCCCCCCCCCCCCCCCCATTTAGCAGTAAATGGGGGGGGCAGGAGATTTGAATTTCGAGTGATGGCATACCTCTCAGTCCCTCATTGACGCCAAAATGGACCCGATGTGGTGCCATTTGTTTCTGATACGTTCATGCTAGTTGTTTGGACACCCCTCTGTTTTTGAGAGAGTTGCCCCGCTCCCCCAGCCATGGGAGTTGTGACCACCTCACTCAAAATTCATATCTCAAGACAGTGATCCCTCATTTTTCGCGATTAATGGGGACCAGAACCCACCGCGATAAGGGAAAAACCGCGACGTAGAAGTTTTGTGTGTTCAATGTATTTATGCATATTTAGCATCGGAAAGAGATACATATAAGACATGTTTTTTCACTTTTTCCCCAAAATATAATTTAAAAAAAAAATTATATATATAATGTAATAAATGTTTTATTTTAACCACTTCAAATGTAATAATTATATTAAGTTTTAAACGTCACTGTCCCACCGAATTATTTTTAAACAAGAATAAAGAATTAGTAGAAAAATGCTTGGCTTTATTAAATGTTTCACTGAGTGAGTCAACTCAAATCCCCTCCGGAGCAGCTCACTTACACACAATGAGTTGCCACAGCAACTGTTTAACAAGTTAAACGATGATTGACGCATGCAGCGCTTCAGAAATTCTTGACTCTGGCAAGCTCAAGCACATTCATCTGTCAATCATCATTAACTTTGATTAAAAAAAAAAAACAACAACAACAACTCTAGTGTAGGTGCACTGCCTGCCTGACGAACAAAGAGCAGGGAGAGGTAGGGAGCAAGAGGGAGACTGCGCGATCCGCTGGGACAGCTCATCTCTATTCTTTTTTACCAAAAGAAAGATATGACTCTATTCTTTCATCAGTAAAAAAGTTAGCTCATATCTTTTTCCATTCTTTAGAAATCAGCATTAGAAAATAGCTTAGTTTGAGCAATTTTCCCATTTCTGATGAAAAAAATGGAGAAACTGAGCTTTTTGTGAAAGCATACATTTCAAGAATAACTTTGACTTATACACAGCTATTTTTTGCTTTAGTTACATCCCAAATATCTGAATAATGTTTTCCTTCTATAAAATAAGATAAACAACAAGACAAATAGAGCTTTTGAGAGCAAAGTAACAATTTATTTACACATACTGTAACTAACTGAAAGATGACGCTGTTCTGGCCGTGACAGCGGGTTAAACTTTTCTCTCATCGCCTTCTGTCTCATAAAGATGGATTTTTTTGAGTCTCTGCGGGCTCTGCTCGCGAGCAGCACGGACTCAAAGGCATCGTCCGCTGCACTAGTGGTCCCGGTCGTTCTGCTCGGTCGTCCAGCGCCTGGCATCCCGGGCGTCCTGCCGGTTGTCCCTCACGGTCGTCCGCCGCCTGGCGACCCGGGTTGCGGGTCTTACCAAATGCGCTACTGCCCTCCAGTGGCCAGTTTTATTGCTTTAAAATGTATTTTCAGCTTTGAGCTTTGGAGCTAAATTGAATCAGAACCCAGGGATGTCTTTTTGGAAAGAAAAAAAAAACGTAAAAGACGTATAAATACGTCTTTGGGACACTGAAACAATTAAAAATAGAACATATTTATACGTTTTTGGGAGCAAATTAGTTAATTGAAAAAAAATCTGCGATGGACTGAGGGCGAGAAATTTAAAGAGCGAAGTAGCGAAGGATCACTGTATCTATAAAACGATCACAGTATAAAGAACAGCACAAAGGAATGACATCATTTTCATACAAATTTGCATCTGATGGGAGCGGGGCAACTTTTTGCAGTTGTGCTATGCCTTTTTGCTGTCGTCTTGCGAGCCATTTGCTGTCGTGTTGCGAGCCATTTGCATTCGTGTTGTGGCAATTGGGTTCAGGGATTTTGCCAATTTGCAATCGCACTTTAGGAATTGGGGATCGTGTTGTGGCAGTGTGCATTTTTGTTGTTTTTTTTTTTGTTTCCAATGCGTTTGCAATTGGGGTTTATGCGTTTTTCTGTTTGCAAAATGTTTGGTCTTTGCATTTCGCCTGACACCTCTCGGCCACCATACAAATCAGATCATGAATGTCTAAAATAAATCATTTTGATTTCAGTTTGATTTGAAAATGCAAACTGTTGGAATTTTAACCAAAATTGCAGACTGCAAGTTCAATTACAGGAATAGAACCTTGAAACTTTTTTGAGCTGTCTGTCATGAAAGACAATCCCAATTAATTAATTGGTTGATAAATCTGGTGGCTGGGCTTTTTTGTTTATGCCGCTCGTAGATTCTGACAGCAGCCTTGGAATAAAAGGCAGTACATAAAAGTGGGGGTGAGGAGCAAGGAATGTGAGAGACTGCCCTGCATGCTGGTAGCATACCGTCTCCTGGGATGGCAGGGTATAAAGATTTCTGGATGTCCTTCAAACTGTCAGTTTGCAGTGAGTGGGCCCAGGGACGGAAGCTACGGTGTGATTGTTAAATGACCAGGAAAAATTCCTTGACCTCATCTCTGGGCTTGAGTCAAAATTATGTGACGACATTTGTTTTATCCTTGCTTGGCTTTTGATGACGCACGATCAGATGAGATGGGATTATTTCCCCCTAATGTGTGAAGGTTACAGGGAAATGACAATGAAACAGCAGAACAGCCTCAATGTATTCTGTATTAATAGGAACAACTAAGTTTTAAAGCTTGGATCAAACTGATATTCATTGTGTTAAGGAATTTTCTTGGAAAAATATTTTTTTAAAATTTTCTCTCTTTAAACAGGCATCATTTTCAATCCCCCCCCCCCCCCCCCCGGGTTCACTATAGTGTAACAATTAAAGATGTCCCGATCGATCGCGATGCCGATCATTCGGATCCGATCATGTCATTTTCAAAGTATCGGAATCGGGGAAAAAATATCGGACATGCCTTTTAAAAAAAATTTTTTTAATTCAATCGTTTTCTAATTGTAATTAACGTTATGGACAAAATGTCTTACACTCATCCAGAGTCTTTAGTTTTGGCTTAAAGTAGGGCTATCAAATTTATCGCGTTAACAGCGGTAAAAAACATTTTTTTAAATTAATCACGTTAAAATATTTAACCCAATTAAAGCATTCACTGCACAACCCACTCACGCATTGTCGCGTTCAATCTTTAATGGCGCCGATTTACCTACTTATAGAGCTAAAAAGACAGCGTAAAATGAGTAGAGTGAATTTTGGCAGTCTTTGGAGCCTTTTTTTACTTGACTAAAGCCTTAAAATCCCTCTCCCAACAATTAGACATATCGTGGGAAAGCAATGTGGGGAAGAAAAGTAATAGTTGATCTTTTTCTTTACACCCTATGTTATTTCCCAACGCAGAGAAGATATATCAATTGGTGCCACTACGCACAGTCATGGTTGCACTTCCCATCATGCATTTGGGCAGAACAGTTAAATGGCTACCGTATCATTTACTGAAAGCTCAACAAATACACTAGATGGCAATATTTAGTCACGATATACAAAGTCACATTTGTCCTTTAAGAATTACAAGTCTTTCTATCCGTGGATCCCTCTCACAGAATGTTAATAATGTAAATGCCATCTTGAGGATTTATTGTCATAATAAACAAATACAGTACTTATGTATGGTATGTTGAATGTTCATATTCGTCCGAGTTTTATTAATTTTTCTCTTAATGCATTGCCAAAATGTATATGATCCGGAAAAATTATCCGGAATGATTGGAATTGAATCGGGAGCAAAAAAAAAGCAATCGGATCGGGAAATATCGGGATCGGCAGATACTCAAACTAAAACGATCGGGATCGGATCAGGAGCAAAAAAAAACATGATCGGAACAAACGTAGTAACAATTGATCCGCATGATAGATTTGGCACAAAAGGTTTGACAGCAGATGCCCTCCCTCACATGTCACACAAACAGGAATCGAATCAGGCCCTCCTCAATAGTAGCAGGGCGCCCACACCACTGTGCTAATGCAGTTGGGAATAGGGTCACAAACTGGCTTTTAACTGTACATTTCAGACAGAAACTTCATACAGTACAACTTTTGGACGCCTTGATTTTCAGAATTTTTCGTATGTAAATTATATGAAATAAAAACATAGGACGAAATACAGTACATTTTGAATTTTTGGGGGGCACTGAAAATGAAAGGGTTAAACTGTAGGCTGCGTCATGTGAATTTTAAACTTTTCAAAGTTGGCATGGTGAGAATCGGTCTAAGCACGTGGGTTGTACGGCGTGCCCAAAAAGTGGACGAGGGGAGGCAAATTCTGTTGCAAATAATGTACCTTGAGTATGTTATTTCTGAACATATTGTTATTGATAAATAGACCGAGAAATAATGGCTTGTCATTAGAATACAATACGGTGCAGCGTCTCTTTATTGTAGGGTTATTTCTTGGTGATTTTACAGTACTTACGTCTACATCCTCTTTAGTGAGCCTCTGGGGAAGGGTCATTTAAATGATGTAATGTCCTCACTGATGGAGCTCTGATACCCATGATGTAGACCAACTGTCATTATGCTGCCGCCGCCGCAGACAAAGCGGTACTTTGAGTCTCTATGCGATGCTTACGGCGACCGTAAAAACTGTATTCCAAGGGCTTTGTTTGGCTCCCAACACAACAGAAGCTAGCGTGAGTCCTCAAATATAAAGGTTTTGCCTCAGTGATTTTCTGCCTGAGTCATCCATTAGGAGTGCGTATGTATCTTGATTTTATTGCAATATTTCCGCAAGTGCTTCAAATTGATATGCCCAAGGTTAGCTGGGATAGGCTCCAGCGCCCCCGCGACCCTCGTGAAAATAAGCGGTGTGGAAAATGAAAAGATATATGAATGAACGTATTTCATAAAATATAACTGCAAAAAAATAAATCTATAAGCGCAACTCTGAAGAGACTCAGAACTACCAACATTTTGGTTTAAAATGGAAATTTTATGATCACTTTGACCTATTTGAAGGGGCCTTGAAAGTAGAGCTGAAAAGATTAGTCGAATAATTCGAATAACTAAATTTAAAAAATTGATCGTGGCATTTTCTCCGCAAAGTGGAATAGTTTTATTTTGCCAGCCCTAAGCATAACGTTTTGCCTGGACTACTTTTAATGTGACTCAGCGTGCTGACGTCACGTGCGTAGAGGAAGAAAGGAGAGGCGGCGGATAGATTTGATTCCAACCACGCATGAATAAAGAGGTAACGACAAAGAGGCCAACAAAAGCGAAATGAAAGGCACCAAGAAAAAGCAGAAAATGTCAAAAGTGTGGGAGCATTTCAAACTGGAGACCAGGGCGAACAGTTTCGTGTATTTACTGTAAGGCAGCGCTTGCATAACACTACCCCTACCCGGCCCCCGCCGACACTTATGCACCCCCGGCTGGACCCCGCGACCGCCCCCGTAACCCAGGCCGGGCGCTACCACGCGACCCACCTGCCTAGCCCCTGCTCCACTGAAGGCACCACGTTTACTCCGAGAACGGAGTAGTGATACTTGGGAGGGCTAGGTTTCTATCAATTATGACAACTGTCGATGTGTGGTTAATTTCGATCATGAGTCAAAAAAAAAAAAATCTTATTAACTGGTAATCATTCGCTGCCTGCCCTCCCAGTCCAAATGGACTGGACATCTAGCGTCGTCAATGGCAGTCAACGATTTAATATTGTCCGTAATGGTGGTATTCCGTCAAGTATTCTGAGAGGTGGTACTTGCTGTTAAATGTTTGAGAACCACTGCTCTCCAACATGAAAAGGAAACACTCCTAATACACTTCTCTACAAGGTCATACAGTGGGGCAAATAAGTATTTAGTCAACCACCAATTGTGCATGTTCTACTTGAAAAGATTAGAGAGGCCTGTAATTGTCAACATGGGTAAACCTCAACCATGAGAGACAGAATGTGGGCAAAAAAAAACAGAAAATCACATTGTTTTATTTTTAAAGAATTTATTTCCAAATTACAGTGGAAAATAAGTATTTGGTCACCGACAAACAAGCAAGTTTTCTGGCTGTCAAAGAGGTCAAACTTCTTCAAACGAGGTCTAACGAGGTCTAACGAGGCTCCACTCGTTACCTGGCACCTGTTTTAACTCATTATCGGTATAAAAGACACCTGTCCACAACCTCAGTCAGTCACACTCCAAACTCCACTATGGCCAAGACCAAAGAGCTGTCGAAGGACACCAGAGGCAAAATTGTAGACCTGCACCAGGCTGTGGAGACTGAATTTGCAATAGGTTAAACGCTTGGTGTAAAGAAATCAACTGTAGGAGCAATTATTAGAAAATGGAAGATATACAAGACCACTGATAATCTCCCTCGATCAGGGGCTCCATGCAAGATCTCACCCCATGGCGTCAAAATGATAAGAACGGTGAGCAAAAATCCCACAACCACACAGGGGGACCTAGTGAATGACCTACATAGAGCTGGGACCACAGTAACAAAGGCTACTATCAGTAACACAATGCACCGCCAGGGACTCAAATCCTGCACTGCCAGACGTGACCCCCTGCTGAAGCCAGTACATGTCCAGGCCTGTCTGCGGTTCGCTAGAGAGCATTTGGATGATCCAGAAGAGGACTGGGAGAATGTGTTATGGTCAGATGAAACCAAAATAGAACTTTTTGGTAGAAACAGGTTCTCGTGTTTGGAGGAGAAAGAATACTGAATTGCATCCGAAGAACACCATACCCACTGTGAAGCATGGGGGTGGAAACATCATGCTTTGGGGCTGTTTTTCAGCAAAGGGACCAGGACGACTGATCTGTGTAAAGGAAAGAATGAATGGGGCCATGTATCGAGAGATTTTGAGTGAAAGTCTCCTTCCATCAGCAAGGGCATTGAAGATGAGACGTGGCTGGGTCTTTCAGCATGACAATGGTCCCAAGATTGAGATGTGCTGTAAAAAATGGACGATTTTACTGCGATTGTTTTATAGATATTGAGAAATTAATTTCGGGTGATTGAGATGAACTATTGGTATTGACCATATACTTATTTTCCACCATGATTTACAAATAAATTCATTAAAAATCAAACAATGTGATTTTCTGTTTTTTTTTTTTTTCCCCCACAGTCCGTCTCTCATGGTTGAGGTTTACCCATGTTGACAATTACAGGCCTCTCTAATATTTTCAAGTGGGAGAACTTGCACAATTAGTGGTTGATTAAATACTTATTTGCCCCACTGTATCTTAATCAAACTTGGTGTGTATAATGACTACATTGCCCTGTAGTGATTCTTGTTTCAACTCCCTTAATCAAATCGGGAAAAATTAGTCATTTAACTCCCTTTCACCCCCAAAAAGAACAAGCAAAGCCACCTTCATCTGCAAATTAATCCCAGATGACGCAGCTCAGAAATAAACTCACGATAACTCCTGCATACCTATTCACAGCTTTTAGAACGCAGTCATTAAGTACAATAGACAAGTGAGAGACAAGAGTGTCTTTGGAGCTGGAGTTGTTAGCTTCTTGTTTTATGACAACTGTCAAATTTCCCTGCACTATTCTCCTCATAAGCAATGATGAAAATAGAAATGACAAAAAATTTGTGTCTCCTATATGTCAAGTGCACCAGATTCAAATTTGGTCGCAATAAAGCAAAATGAGTTGTTTTTGAAGGATCCCTGGTCATGGCAAACATGACGTTGGTTTTGTTTTATGTTTAAAGCCAATTTGGATTGCAATTTTCATACAGAAAAATTGCATCTGAAAGTGCTATGGTCCAGAAGACATGTGGTCAGTCCCACTGGGGAGAGAACCCTAGTCTCTACTGACACGCTGGACCGGGGTTTTGAATTAGAACTTCCAACACTGATTTTTTTTTTTCCAGCAGAGGAATTCTAAATCAGAATTGTTCTCAGCATGAAAATGCTGCAATTGAATTTTTTCAACTGAACTTTTTTGCAACTAAATATTCAGTATCGGTGATTGTTTGTCTGCCAAAATTACCCTAGTAATGGAAATTCTTCAGCGCGAACACGCCTGCAAAACTTTGTAAATGTATGAATAAGAATGACTCAGAAGCAATTTACAATTGGTTGCAAGCATTCATTTGTCTGGCTGTGCTGTGTATTGTAGTCATCTTTCATAGCTTCACGCAGCCCGCAGCATCATCTTATCATTATCAGCTGCTCTGTGAGATACAATTTTCAATATTTGCCTGAACACGATGAGGAGTCAGCTCGTTCCTGTGGATTTTACAGTGAGAAGTCTTCCACTCCTTTCTGCTCAGTCTAGAATCAGTTAAGAGGTTTTTCATTTGCATCTAACCCAATATCCCGTTTGTTTCTACAAATTTATTCTGCTGAGTCGTGCTAATACTTGATCATGACAGGCTGCTGCCGCAGGGCCCCCACGGCTGCCAATTCAATCGGCGTGTTGTCTATCGGCACAACCGCTTGACAAATTTGCAGCGTTGTTAATCCAAATTTGATGGCATCCATTTGCATAACAATGCGAAATGACAGACAGAGCGTGAAAGGAAATCCACCACACGGAAATTATGTTTATATGCAAGTATGTATTTACCGTAGCAAAAATAAATGTACAATTATGTGGTAACATTATGATAGTCAAACTACATTGACCAAAAAGACAAGAAATCAGCTACCGTATTTCATTTGAAGAATTCATTTCAAGGCATACTGAAAACTTGTTGGTGCCCTTTGAAAGACTAATTACCTTAATTTTCACACTATAAGACCCACCTGATTATAAGCCACCACCCACCACATTTGACACGAAAACGGCATTTGTTCATAGATAAGCTGCACAGGACTTTAAGCCGCAGCTGTCCTGACTATCTTATGGGATATTTACACTAGAGGTGTGCATCGGCACTGCCCTCACGATTCGATTCGATTACGATTCGGAGGGCCACGATTTGATTCGATTCAGAGGGTCACAATTCGATTCGGTTCGATTCGGCAATGCATCGCGATGCATTAAAGCCTGGGATGCATTAAAATTCTAAAGCAAAGCATATTTTTCGTGAATCATGAGGCAACACAAGCGGTCAGACATTAAACAACTTTTTATTGGCTCTTGTGTCACTCCTGGTTGAAGTCAAATGAAAATACTTTCATATACAGTACTGTGCAAAAGTTTTAGGCAGGACACCTGCCTAAAACTTTTGCACAGTACTGTATATATTTTTTTTTAATCATTAAATTTATTAGGATCATGGAAGCTTCCACTTGGGGAAAATATATACATACAGTATATCCTGTATATACATAATATAATAAAAATATACAGTACTGTGCAAAAGTTTTAGGCAGGTGTCCTGCCTAAGACTTTTGCACAGTACAGTATGTTAAAAAAAAAAAAAAAAAAAAAATCACAGCATTTAATTAGTGCTTTGAATGAGACCAGGGCTTTCGCTCTATTTTTTACACACAGTAGCAGCCTTTCACACAGTGCAACATCTGAACTCCTGTGCAAAATCAGAAATAACAGTCACTGTATTTTAGTCACAACGACCTATCAATAAAAAAAAGTAAATATTAAAGAAAACGACAAAGAAAATATTGTAGTGCAGCAGCATCTTTATCGCAATATCAATCCAGGGATCAGTTCAGTTGCAAACAAAACAACTAAATTGCAATGTAGAACAAAAGTAAAATGTAGACCGAGCCCACTATATATGTGCATAGAGGTTCAATCAGGCCTAAAAAAATCCAGCCCGACCCGACACGGCCCACTGGTATTGAAGCCCGACCCGGCCCGATCAATTAACTAGATTTGCAGGCCCAGCCCGAAAAACACAGATTTTTTTTTTTTTATTATTTATTGGAGTGACACGGAAAAAAACAACAACGCAGCAGCAGCAATTTATTTTCATTCCTTCAAGTTGGCAGAAAAAAAGTTTTCTTAATGTTTAAATAGTCTACATATTTTTATAATCATTATAAAAGCATTTACACAACGAAATAACGCTGGGAAACTTTAATATAAAAAAAAAAAAAAACTGTTTTGCAGACACACAGAGGAGAACAGTCAAAAGGATCACATTTCTGTTGCCTTTGTGTGCATAAATAAAAGTGTCCTTTGTAACGAATTTTCAGTTGGCAGAAAAAAATGCAAGTTTTCTTAATGTTTAAACAGGCTACATATTTTTATGATCATTATAAAAGCATTTACACAACGAAATAACGCCGGGAAAGTTTAAAGTTTAATATTTATTTTAAAAAAAAAAAAAAAATGCGGTTTTGCAGACACACAGAGAAGATTCAAAAGGATCACATTTGTGTTGCCTTTGTGTGCATAAATAAAAGTGTCTTTCATAACGAATTGCAAGCGCCACAGCGGGAGGAGAAGAAGAAAAGCGGGCGGCGCCACGGCGTTCAAATGCACAATACAGAGAGCCTGCTCTCGGTTTTATCCTTTTTTTTTTTTTTTTTTTTTAAATAATTTATTAGTCCGGCGCAGCAGCCCGGCCCGACCCAACCCGAATGTGAATGCTTAACATTTTGGGCCCTACCCGACCCGGATTAATCGGGTTCGGGCACAAGATCTAACCTCTAAGAGATAGGACATAACATAACAATGGCTGCAGCGGAGAACGAGGGAGCGAAAAAGATTATTGATGCACCTAAGACATTGAAAGCAGACATCTGTAGACATTTTGTCTTCTACGAGGTTGGTGGGGAACTTGACCAGAGTTATGCGGTGTGTAAAAAATGAAACATGAGAATAATAATACAAATGGGGAAACCAAATCCGTTGCATCACTGGAATTGCGCAGGGAAGATTTTTGAACGTACTTACTGTATATATTTTAAAATGCGCTGAATCGATTCGGCTTGTTGCCCGCATCGAATCGAATCGTCCGTGCCCCGCATCGGGATGCATCGCCGCATCGATTATTGTTGACACCACTAATTTACACCAAATATATCAATATGTAACACTATTTGACAGCGGCTTCATCCGACTGTCATAAAACCAAATGAACCACCATGAAGCTTTGAACCAATTAGCTGCAAAGCTTCCATGCTTCAAGAAGCTTCATTTGGCCATCAGTCAGACAGTCAACCTTTGCTGCCACCTGCTGTCAACACTGTTGTTTTCCAACATGCCTCCAAGCGTGCATTGCAGCACTACATATGTAAATAACAATTACAATTCACGTTCTGTGCTAATTATTTCTTCAGTTACTGTTCCAGTTGTTTCATTATTGCTAATTATGGTATTTGGTAACACTTTAATTAACAGTGGCGCCATATAACTGTCATTAGACAATCATAATTATGACATGACACTGTGACACAATGTTATCTGGCAAATTATCACACTTTTGAATGGGAATGAGCTTGACACAAATCAAGTGTTAGTGACATAATTTGCTGGATGATACTTAGTGACATCTGTCATAAGCATTTAGTAATTCCCATGACAGTGTCATGTCAAAATTATGACAGTCTAATGACAGTCTTATGACGCCGCTGTCAAATAAAGTGTTACCTATTAATAAGCCGCAGGATTCAAAATTAAGCAAAAAAGTAGCAGCTTATAGTCTGAAAATTACGGTACTTTATCTTCTGGAATCTGACTTAGTAACATGTCTTTTGGAAAGTACTGAGTAAAAATTCAAAAGTGTTAAGGAGTGCGGCCTCAAAAACAAACAGGAAATTTACCAGTTTGCTTTGAAGCAGCAATTTTAGATGAAAAAAAAAAAAAAGTTATTTGTTTTTGCCATTGTGTACGGATGGAGCATGGTTGTCAAGTTTGATGACATTCCATGAAACTTAAATAATATACACGTAAATTGTTCTTATATTTTTTTGGCCTTTTTTTCCCCTTGTACCAGTATTTTGTGTGAGGTGTTTATTTGCATGTTTTGGTATGATGAGTTTCGTTCATCCGTCATACCTGCGGGTGAAAAGTAGTGTTTTTATCAGAGGATTACAGAGTGCGTGTGTTATTAGTCTTAATATGAGCTCCCGGTCCTACTCTATTCTTTCCTCGCGGTGACTTGAAAGGCCTTCAGCCTGTAAAAATTATAGTGTACACACAAACAACAACAACATGACTGGCACCGTGGCAGGACTTCGGTCTGTAAAAAGTGTAAAAGGCATTCTGTACTTCAGCACAGTGTTTAAAGGGCGTGTGACGTGCGTTTAAAGTGTTTTGAATGTTTTTTTGTTGTTTTTTTTAATCGAAATACAATGTACTTATCTTCTGTGATACCTGTATGACAGCAAATAAAGTGGGGCAAATAAGTATATAGTCATGCTGGAAAGTAAGTATTTGGTCAAACGTTTTCTGTAACTCTTCACAAGCTTTTCACACAATGTTGCTGGTATTTTGGCCCATTCCTCCATGCAGATCTCCTCTAGATCAGTGATGTTTTGGGGCTGTAGTTGGTTAACATGGACTTTCAAATCCCTCCACAGATTTTCTATGGGGTTGAGATCTGGAGACTGGCTAGGCCACTCCAGGACCTTGAAATGCTTCTTATGAAGCCACTCCTTTGTTGCCCTGGCTGTGTGTTTGGGATCATTGTCATGCTGAAAGACCCAGCGACGCCTCATCTTCAATGCCTTTGCTGATGGAAGGAGATTTTCACTCAAAATCTCTCGATACATGGCCCCATTCATTCTTTCCTTTACACAGATCAGTCGTCCTGGTCCCTTAGCAGAAAAACAGCCCCAAAGCATGATTTTTCCTCCCCCATACTTCACAGTGGGTATGGTGTTCTTCAGCTGCAATCCAGTATTCTTTCTCCTCCAAACACGAGAACCTGTGTTTCTACCAAAAAGTTCTATTTTGGTTTCATCTGACCATAACACATTCTCACAGTCCTCTTCTGGATCATCCAAATGCTCTCTAGCAGACGGGCCTGGACGTGTACTTTCTTCAGCAGGGGGACACGTCTGGCAGTGCAGAATTTGAGTCCCTGGCGGCGCATTCTGTTACTGATAGTAGCCTTTTTTACTGTGGTCCAAGCTTTCTGTAGGTCATTCACTAGGTCCCCCCGTGTGGTTCTGGGATTTGTGCTCACCGTTCTTGTTATCATTTTGACGTCACGGGGTGAGATCTTGCATGGAGCCCCAGATCGAGGGAGCTTATCAGTCGTCTTGTATGTCTTCCATTTTCTAATCATTGCTCCCACAGTTAATTTCTTTACACCAAGCGTTTTACCTATTGCAGATTCAGTCTTTCCAGCCTGGTGCAGGTCTACAATTTTGTCTCTGGTGTCCTTTGACAGCTCTCTGGTCTTGGCCATAGTGGAGTTTGGAGTGTGAATGACTGATGTTGTGGACAGGTGTCTTTTATACCAATAATGAGTTAAAACAGGTGCCATTAATACAGGTAACGAGTGGAGCCTCGTTAGACCTCGTTAGAAGAAGTTAGACCTCTTTGACAGCCAGAAATCTTGCTTGTTTGTAGGTGACCAAATACTTATTTTCCACTCTAATTTGGAAATAAATTCTTTTAAAAAATCAAACAATGTGATTTTCTGTTTTTTTTCCCCCCACATTCTGTCGCTCATGGTTGAGGTTTACCCATGTTGACCATTACAGGCCTCTCTAATCTTTTCAAGTAGAAGAACTTGCACAATTGGTGGTTGACTAAATACTTATTTGCCCCACTGTATATTTAACGTGTTTACAAAGGATGTAGCGGTTTACGTGGGTGTGTTGAACTGTTTTGGTTTTGCATGTTTGATTTGGTTCACTTGCGTACCATTTCGGTTTCGTTTAGTAATTTTATGAAGGGTTAAAATTCATTAGAGCGAGCTAAACGATGCGCGCGGTCCCCGCATGGACGCTTTGAGTGTTGGACACTCAGGAATATGGAGTTGAACACTATTTGGCTGTCTCTAAATTATACCTGTGGATAAATCATTTTTATAATTGTTACAGTGTTTTAATTTGATGAACTCCGAGTGTAATATATTTGAAATATCATCCAAAAGTGTCACTTTCATTTATTTTCATAAATTCTATTGTTTACATTTTTAAAAATAAAAGCATTAATTAAATTTTTCCCACCTTTATATGATGGAAACTTACCTGAAACTAGCACTTCCAAAACCAAACTAAAATTTGAGTACTGTTAAACCCCTACTGTTACTGTATACACATAAATGAACTTTCATATGAACAAACTTTTGAGAGAATACTTTTTGGCTTTTTATACCTTGAATACCCCCAAAAATAACAGGTTTCTGTTTGCATTTTAGATTTTACTGCAATCACTGCACAGCGATCCTCGCCATCGGTTTGGGTCCGAACAAAAGCCGATGACTGGTGGAGACGGGTTCCTCCTAGTTTTAGAGACGAGCAGTTTGTGGAGAATTGGTTGAGCATGCTTTTGGCAGACTCAAAGTACGGTGGCGATGGCTCCAAAAGTGACTGCAGCCATGAGAGGATGAAGTCCATGGGGCTCACGTGCTGTGTGCTTCACAACCTCTGCGAGAGCCACAATGAGATGTAGAGCAAGAGAAGGCCTAACCTGTTACTGGAGCCAGACACTCCAGTTCCACGACCTGCTGCACATGCTGAAGGTGTAGCTGTGCGTTCAGCCTTGATGCGTCACTTTGTGTTGCACAACTGAAGTTTTTCGGTACATTTTCACTTGGCTTTGACGTAATTGTACATTCATCATGACTTCTTTTTTTTTAAAGCAAAAATATAAGTCATATAAATTGCCCTTATATTTTGTTTGCATTATTATAAGCCCGTTTTCAATCTGTAGTTGGCTACAAAGGCCAAATTTTAGCGTGTGGTGTCATGTGTGAACTGCTCACACATAGTATTGCTAGCCAAATGTTAATAATACTTCAGTGTACTAGTAATCAGACATAAAACACCACCTTGTGTTATTCAAAGTAATCTTTTAATTAAAGGTCCCTCACACACTAGAATAAATGTACATGTGCAAAATTCCGTTTACGCTTCCATAATTTTTTTAAATTAAGGTTTTTCTTGCCAGTTTGCTATTCTGTTCATGACGTCCAGAAGACCCTCAATGAAAACCTGCTGCCAATCACTCTGCCTTTTCTGTTCTGTGTCTGAAGTCAGCAATTCCTGCACAGCAGCAAACAGTGTGTCTGTCTTTCTCCTCTTTGCTGAAAGATATAAGGAAGGTGGAAACTTATTTCTTATCAGGATGCAAAAACAAGAGATTATTTCTTTACCAGGTCTGGGATGGCAGAGGATGCTGAGAGCTGAATTTATTTCTTAGCAGGATGCAAAAACAAGAGATTATTTCTTTACCAGGTCTGGGATGGCAGAGGATGCTGACAGCTGGGTGGTGTTGGCTGATAATTTGTAAATCTGGACAAGCAGGAAGCTCGTGTGTAGTTGCTGAAGGGATGCACATTTAAAAAAAAAAAAAAAAAAAAAACGTAACATGAAGTTTCTCATCCTTCATTATTTTTGTAGTGCTATCAGTTTTGTTTTTTGTTTTTCCGAACAAGACTTAAGTGCAGCCATGATAAGATCCTATTAGGATGTTACTGCACTAAGCCAGGCTGACCACCATTATAACAGCAAACAATTTGCGCATAAAAGACAATATTTCTTTACCTGATGTAAGCTGACTGGTATTCAATCCCTCAATAATATCACATCTACCAATAATACGTCTTAAGGGTGTAACTTCCGGTACAGTAAAAAATTATAAACAAGCTTAACTGTAACCGTTTAATCCTTAGCAGTAACAACCTGCTAATGATAAATGTAATTATCCAAGTTAAAATTTTGCTGTGACAAAATCTAGCTCATTTTCTTAAATGTAGATTCAACATTCATTTTCTGAGTGTGCAGTCTTATCTAGGTCGACATATCTAAACAGCAATGTGACATAACTATGGATTTATTCACTTACCTTTCTCCATTAGTAAGTTTAACGAGAGTAGTCATGCCTGTATTTGTGTCGGACACTTAAAGCGGCTCTCCACGCAGCGTTTATAATACATTTTATTAGGAAAAAATAAAACCGAAAGAGTACACAAGTGAACCGAATCGAACATGCAAAACCGAACTGTTACACCCTTAAGTTACGTCTTATTCCATAAACAACCTTCAAGCAGCTGGGAGGGTGGGTTGTTTTCACTCTGTTTCACCCAATGAACTGCAAAACCTCAGCGGATGACTCCTTTGTTGCGGCGTTGCCAGAGTATGCCGGTCTGTGGCCCAATATGAGGTATTGCGTGTCATACCATTTGCTCGCTTCCCTTTTCGCCTCGCTCTGATCTGTTTTTGAGTTTCTTCATTTTCTCCCTACATTGTTTTGCGCTGCGATAAATCCCACAATAGCACGGAGGGTTTTTACCTCCTCGTCGCTCCAAAGAATTTCCTGGCTCAATTTTTGCGACTTTTGACAACAAAACAACAGCCAATGTATTAACAGCAACAACTGTATAACCGCAGGGTAATATATATATATATATATTTTTTTTATATGGCGGCTCCACGAGATGCGCGAGTGTGGAAGGGGCGTAGCTGCTGATTTCAGCGAATCACCAAAGAGCTACGTAATATAGTTCCTGTGGCCCCACGGAAAGTACTCACTTCTTAGTAAGGGCTAAAATGGTTCTCGGAATTCGAGTTCCTCGTCCCTAGTTCCTACATATCCAAACACGCAAAATGACGTAACCCACCCCCAAAAGATTCGAGGAACTGCGGATAGTTCCTACAGTGCGAAAGCGCCTATTGTGAGCAAACGTGATTCTGTTTTCCACTCTGCACTGGCAATAAGGAAGCGTTCAAGACCACACACTTTTGGCAACAATTAGGAAACACCACAATGACCATTAGCGCCGTGCGAAATTTCTGATTCTTAGATTATTCGTGATTCGGCCGTGGAAGATTCGAGAACGAGTCACAAACATCCAAATTCAGATTATTGAATTATACCGGAAAGCAGAAATAAAACACAGTCAGCGCTGTCTTCAGGACGCAATGAGGAACGGCCCAAGAGTAAATATCATGTTCAAGATATCACATATATCTAGAACTAGAGGTGAAATGACAGACGACGGCCGTGTTAGATCATACAGTGGGGAGAACAAGTATTTGATACACTGCCGATTTTGCTGGTTTTCCCACTTGCAAAGCATGTAGAGGTCTGTAATTTGTATCAAATTCTCTTCAGCTGTGAGGCACGGAATCTAATACAAAAATCCAGAAAATCACGTATGATTTTTAAATAATTTAATTGCATGAAATACATCACAATAATCGAACTTAATATTTGGTACAGAAACCTTTGTTTGCTATTACAGATACCAAATGTTTCCTGTAGTCCTTGACAAGGTTTGCACACACTGCAGCAGGGATTTTGGCCCACTCCTCCATGCAGATCTTCTCCAGAGCCTTCAGGTTTCGGGGCTGCTGCCGGGCAACACGGGCTTTCAACTCCCTCCATAGATTTTCTATCGGGTTAAGATCTGGTGACTGGCTAGGCCACTCCAGGACCTTAAGATGCTTCTTACGGAGCCACTCTTTAGTTGCCTTGGCTGTGTGCTTTGGGTCGTTGTCATGCTGGAAGACCCAGCCACGACCCATCTTCAGGGCTCTCACTGAAGGAAGAAGGTTGCCAGCCAAGTTCTGGCGATACATAGCCACATCCATCCTCCCTTCAATACGGTGCAGTCGTCCTGTACCCTTGGCAGAGAAGCAGCCCCAAAAAATGATGTTTCCTCCTCCATGTTTCACGGTTGGGATGGTGTTCTTGGGGTTGTACTCATCCTTCTTTTTCCTCCAAACACCACGGGCCGAGTTTCGACCAAATAGTTCAATTTTGGTCTCATTCGACCACATGACCTTCTCCCATTGCTCCTCTGGATCATCCAGATGGTCAGTGGCAAACTTCAGACGTGTCTGGACATGCACTGGCTTCAGCAGCGGGACCATTGCGTGCGCTGTAGGATTTTAATCCATGACGGCGTAATGTGTTTCCGATGGTTTTCTTCGAGACTGTGGTTCCAGCTCCCTTCAGGTCATTGACCAGGTCCTGCCGTGTATTTCTGGGCTGATCCCTCACCTTCCTCATGATCAGTGATGCCCCACGAGGTGAGATCTTGCATGGAGCCCCAGAACAAGGCAGATTGACCGTCAACTTGAACTTCTTCCATTTTCTGATAATCGCTCCAACAGTTGTTACCTTCTCACCAAGCTGCTTGCTTATTTTCCTGTAGCCCATCCCAGCCTTGTGCAGGTCTATTATTTTATCCCTGATGTCCTTACACAGCTCTTTGGTCTTGGCCATTGTGGAGAGGTTGGAGTTTGTTTGTTTGAGCATGTGAACAGGTGTCTTTTATACAGGTAACAAGTTCAAACAGGTGCAGGTGTTTTTGTATTAGATTCCGTCCCTCACAGTTGAAGAGAACTTATTTTACAAATTACAGACCTCTACATGGCTTGCAAGTGGGAAAACCAGCAAAATCGCAGTGTATCAAATACTTGTTCTCCCCACTGCATACCAAGAACTAGATGCGAAATGACAGACTTTCCCGCGCTAGTAAACAGGCGCCATCTTAAAGCAGTAGACTTCTCTAGAAGGCTCTGTTGTAGTGAACCTAATTACGTTTTAGCTAAAAAAAAAAAAAAACGCAAATCGGCAAAATCTTGACTTGAATCTATCTTTAAATGATGAAACAGTTTTAAAACTTTCACGTCGAAAGTAGACAGAAGGGAAATTATGGAATAACAGGAGCAATTTTAACAACTTTAACGGTTGATTCTCAACATTAAATTAATTGAATGTAGTTTAAAGCTGCCGATACAGAATGGGGACGTTAGTATTTTATTTGCTGTTTTTAACGGTTAACTTGATACTGAAATAGTAGTTTGTTTAGCCTGAGAGGATTTTTGAACAATTTTGGAACTAGTGTACAAAAAATTAATAGCTGGGGGGTGGGGTTGTCGTGCATCAATAATCGACTTATAATCAACTCGGAGCCTCTGAATCGTAATCGTAATCGAATCGTTAGGTGCCCAAAGATTCCCACCTCTAATGACCATGTTATGTTTTACTTCATCGATAGCATGAGTATTGTTTATCAATCTACTCGCTGCAATCAGTAACTCAAGTCCTCAGATGAAAAGCAACAAATGGTCCGCGAAAGCGAAGCTTGACCACAAATTAGACAACAAATGCAGAGGGGTTACGTACAACGGTTTATTGAACACACACAAAAAAAACACGCGATCGCGAAACGGGAGAGAATAGAAAAAAAAAAAAAAACTGGGGAAAACCGCGGTGAGAAGCCGTAAAAGTAAGGCGAAAAAAATAGTGAACTTAAATAACTGCACATGGTGGAGGATTCAAATAACCAGGGCAGCAGGAATATGAAAAAATTCAGGCAAAGTCGCTTAATAACCGGGAAGCAAGCTTCCGGACTCTCGGGAGAAACATCTTATAATCAGAACAGGATGATCATCAACGACGTGGACAGCGCCTTTACGTACAAAAATAAGGTAAGGTGATGCAAAAAAACCCCATAATAATCAAATCGCTGTGTGGATGTTATCTCCATAATAATATTGGAGTAAGTTGGATCACACAATGGTTTACCGTGAAGATCTGCAAACATTTTTTCACATCACTCTCCTGCTCCGTCACTAGAGCAGGAGTGCAAGCTGTCACTAGCGAACTTGACACATATAAGCTACTCGTCTCATCCCATTTTTGCTGTTAATTTTGCTAGTGCTGCTCGTTTCATGAAATATCGACAGGGCTACCCTTTTCATTAATATTACGTTCGGGTTCAAATTTGAAGGGCAGAACCGACATGTTTATGTAGTTCACGAGTGACACTGAGGAATTCCGGCAGCGAGCCCATGTGACGTCACCGCCCTGCGACGGCAATAACAATAATGGCAACCTACTAGTTAATTTTTTGGCTTAAAATTTTACAAATTTTATTAAAAACAAAACATTAAGATGTGTTTTGATATCAAATTATTGTAACTTGTACTAACATTTATCTCTTAACAACTACTCGTCTTTGTAGCTAAGGGCTGAACGCATTAAAGTGTCTTCAAACATGAAAGGCTCTAGCCATTGTTATGTGCTTACATTTATATCTTTACTTGCATGCATTATGTAGCCTTTTATTCTTAGTCAAAGCAATCATGCATTCACATTCTGGTTAGTTTTAACGTATACCAATTGGTGTCATAAGAGTAAGCTCAATTATCCTAGTCCTTTGAAGACCACAAAGGTGTAACATGAACCCCCCCCTCCGTCTACTCAAGTCTTTGTTCACATTATCAGGGGAAGTCACAAGACATCCCCAAGAACTGTTCCTTGTTGACCAATGGTTTGAATGAGTAAAGTTAAATGCCCACTAGATTGTAAAATGTAAGGTATACTGTATATTGGAGTCAGATTCTGAAACGTGTGTGCCTCATTCATTAAAACTTGTGTTTATTGTTTGACTGCACCCTGAGACTCTCTGTATTTGTGTGTCAACTCTGTTTTTATAAAAGCCTCCAGAACAGAAAACGAATGTGCGGCGTTGAGGGTACGAGGTCGAGAGCCAACGCCAACACCATTCAAACGTCATCGTTGACTTGCTGCATATTTACACTGAGTGCATGATTTCATATTTAAAATTTCTTTCCGTCTTCATATGCATTTACATTCAACGTCCACTGGAACAGACTACAGAACTCATTAGGAGTACATCAATAAAATAGAGCCAAACTTCACTTGCTACTTGGTCTTTCAGACAAATATGCAAATTACATTTTTTTAAGGTCTTGATCAAGAGACAATGTCAATGTTGTTCTGTGGAAAGGTTTTAATTTTACAAAAATGCTGTCTTTTTCTAAGACGATTTCACAATTGTTATACAGTGTATCACAAAAGTGAGTACACCCCTCACATTTTTGCAGATATTTAAGTATATCTTTTTATGGGACAACACTGACAAAATGACACTTTGACACAGTGAAAAGTAGTCTGTGTGCAGCTTATATAATAGAGTTAATTTATTTTCCCCTCAAAATAACTCAAAATATAGCCATTAGTCTCTAAACCCTGGCAACAAACCTGGCAACAAAAGTGAGTACACCCCTTAGCAAATACGTACATCCCTAAATGTCCAAATTGAGTACTGCTTGTCATCTTCCCTCCAAAATGTCATGTGACTCGTTACAGGAGTGCTGTCAGCATTGCTGCAGAGATTGAAGAGGTAGGGGGGTCAGCCTGTTAGTGCTCAGACCATACGCCACACTCTACATGAAATTGGTGTGCATAACTGTCACCCCAGGAGGAAGCCTCTTCTGAAGACGGTACACAAGAAAGCCTGCAAACATTTTGCTAAAGACATGTCAACAATACACATGGATTACGGGAACCATATCCTACGGTCTGATAGGACGGGCGGGTTTTCTTGTGTACCGTCTTCAGAAGAGGCTTCCTCCTGGGATGGCTATATTTTGAGTTATTTTGAGGGGAAAATAAATTAACTCTCTTATATCAGCTGCACACAGACTACTTTTCATTGTGTCAAAGTGTCATTTTGTCAGTGTTGTCCCATGAAAAGATAAACTTAAATATCAGCAGAAATGTGAGTGTTGTACTCACTTTTGTGATACACTGTATTACGACAATAATATTTAATTGCAACAATATTTTTTCTGATTACGTTGATATAAATGACTAGAAGATAGAAAAAAAAACTATCAAGTTGCGACAAAAGAATTGTAAATAACAAAAATAAAGAATTATATAAAGTATATTTTTACATATAAATAACCATACACATAATATGAGAATAAAGTCCTTCTAAATAATTCATAAACCCAACATACCTTGTGCGAACATAAAAGAAACTTTCGTGTAATTATTAAAGCGATCACACCCAACACATTAATGTCGAGATCTATCCTGTTAGCAGTATCACATAGTCTCCAGGTGCACTCAAGTCTCGCTGCCAGCATAAATATACCTCGTGGAAATCTCCCCGCTTACTGCTGCTTTATTAACGGCTGAGTAAATCCTCTTGTTCTGTCTCTACGCCTAATTACTGGCCGTGCTTCTTTCGTTGTTAGCTTTATTTTTGTTTATTGGCAAAGCCATCGATAAGCGCTCACAGTGGAGCTGTTTTTTCATTATCCACTCGCCAGACAAAGTTAAATTCCAGGAAATCTACAGGGATTTGGCTATCCTTTGTGCTGCATTTGCCAGAATTACTTTACTGCCGACTTGTTTCATTTAAAAGTTATCCTTTTTGTGATCATTTACGTCACACACCCCAACAATGAACAAGTCTCTATTCTTACAATTTTTCCCCCCAGGTTCTGGCACTACGCCTTGTGAAAAAACTTATTAGTACAATTTACCCTTTCTACTTGAGTGAAATTTGAAAAACAAAAAATAAACCATATATATTAGTATATCTTTTAGCTCTATAAATTATAACAGTGTTTTCCCAACCATTATCGTCAGGTGTGCCGCGAGAAAGTTCCCAATATTGCATTTTTTGGGGGTGGGGGGTAATGTCGTCGGGCGGAGTTGCAGTAGAATGGAAGGAGTAGGTAGAAATTTTCGCGTGCAGATGAGCGAGATATAGCTCGTGTCGCATTCAAGAACTTCTCGGATTTCTAGCCATCAGCCACCTTGCTGTCGGCGACAACGTGGACCCCAGCATGTCTACTGTACATCATTTGATTAGACTCGTCAAGTGTCGATATATACGAAAGTGTCCTTTCCATTTTATTCATATGTGACGACAGTCAATCCTCCCCCTGCGTTTTTATTCCAACACATTTGTAGAGGACAGAAAGGTAGCTGATGGCTGGAAATCTGAGCAGTTCTTGAACGCGACACAAAGCAGCTATCCAACAGCGCCAAGATGCAAAGCATGCTTAAACTTCATCTCCAAACGAAACACCTGTTGCTTCAAAACAAGTCAACAGACTTTTTTGTTTGCCTTCATGAAAACAGAGAAACAGGCAACTTTTTTGAGAAAAACTACAAAGGTAAATGAGAAAACCCTTAAAGCTTTGTAGCTGAGCTTGTTGCTGAAACCAAAAAGTCCCACACTGTCACAGAGACATTCATACTACCTGCCTGCAAAGCCATTGTCAGCGAGGTGCTCGGCCCTGATGTGGTTAAAGACATTGCTATAGTCCCCCTGTCTGATAATTCTGAGCTTTTCAAGCCTAACTGCTATAAGAGATAAAAACAGAGACAGAGTTGTTGAAAGAGCTTCGTGTGTGTCTTTCTTCAATTCCTGCCAGGACTTCGGCTTTTTGTTCATCTAAACAGGCTCAAGTTTCACACTGAGTAAGTATTAATATTAAGAAATTATTTTATAATTATATATACTGTACAAAAAGTAATTTTCCAACATTTTTGGTCTGTGGTGTGCCACGAGATTTTCTCTAATGTAATAACATGCCATGACTCAGAAAAGGTTGAAAAACACTATTATAGCATATAATTAAAAAAGTTATTCTTGTAATCCAATTTATATCATATTTTCTTTTTTACTACTCAACAACAGCAACCTGAATTTACTTTTAAAAAACCTAGAAAATTTTACCTTTCTTTGTTATTTCCAGATAAAATTAAAATAAATTTTTAGCAATTATTCGTTTAAAAAAATGCACTCTAATAACAATATCCATATATTATACTTTTACTTCTTTTAATCATCTTTCTTTCCTGAATGGCTAGAAATTTATCACATGACTCGACTGCCTTTTTACCAAATACGTTATGGTCATTTTAGCTCAAGGTGAGCAAATGCCCCACCCAGACACATGTTTGTCTAAAATATCTTACACACACTTGAAGTGAAAAAACAAAAAGACGCATAACACCAACCTCGAGCGTCGAAAAACTCTTCATCGGAGCTGTCCACAGATTCTTGCGCGATGTTCTGCAGACACCAGTGGGGAGTACTGTGCTTGCGTGACGAACCTTAAGAGTCACAGAAACACACACTGTTCAATCCACTTTGAGACTTCTTGAATGGAATTCAAAAACATAAACGTGTGAGATTTGCAAAATATGATTAAAAAAATTAATATTAATAAGAATAAATTGAAATAAATCCTATACAGGGTTTCTACAGGTATCAGCAAATCTCATCTAATGCTTTTTAATGCCACTTTAAACTAATTTGATGCCAACTGCAGATAGTTTCACACACACAAACTATAAGTAGAGTTGTCCGCTAATGACTTTTTCACCGTTATCCCAATGTTATCCAATTCCAAAAATCCGATACAGATATATGCAGTCGTGGACTTAACATATTATGGCTAATTGTATTGTGATGCCCTACTGGATACTTTAATAATGATAAAGGTAACAATTTCATGGTTTTCCAATAAACATTCTGTGAAAAATATAAGGGGGAAAAAATGATGTTTTTTTGTCTGGGATGAAGTGCAAGTGTAGCCTGGAACTCCAGAGTCACCGCTGTTCCAGCTATAGAGAGTCTGGCGACTGTTCAGCGGATCAAATTACCAGGGCAGAGCAAGCCGCAGCAAACAGACAGCGGAGTGGACCAATCAGCGATGGGCGGACGTGACGTTTGTAAAGCGACAAGGAACTCTAGCGCGAGGACGTAAACATACAAGGAGAGCGGAGAACAGAGAAGTTTATTCAACATGGCAAGCGCGAGACAGACTGTTTGTTTGAGCAACTCAATGTGTTTTTGGTCATTTAAAACTGAATTTAACGTGGATAGGAACATATTCTCGGCTCTACCGTTCGCTATCTGTGTTGTTGTGGAGACTACTTCTGGTGCGCAAGAAGTTGCTCGTTAAGAACACGTCACGCAAATAAACAAATCTGACTGCACGAACGATTTAGTTTGGGCTCGAAAGGCTAATAAGGAGCTGGGTCCCAGACTCTATAGCTGGAACAGCGGTGAGTCTGGAGTTCCAGGCTGGTGCAAATGCAGTCATGACCAAAAGAACAAGATCGCGGGTAGAAGCTGTCGAAATGGGTTTTCTCAGGTGGATAGCTGGCGTCTGCCTTAGAGACAGGGTGGGAAATGCTGCTATTCGCGAGAGGCTTAGAGTCAAGTTGCTGCTCCTTCGTGTAGAAAGGAATCAGTTGAGGTGGTTCTGGCACCTGATGCGGATGCCACCAGGGCAGCTCCCTAGGGAGGTGTTCCTGACACGTCCAGCTGGGAGAAGACCTGGGGCAGACCCAGAACTAGGTGGCGGGATTATATCTGCCCCGCGACCCAACTTTGGATAAGGGTTTACGGATGGATGGATGGATGGATGGATGGATGGATGGATGGATGGATGGATGGATGGATGGATGGATGGATGGATGGATGGATGGATGGATGGATGGATGGATGGATGGATGGATGGATGGATGGATGGATGGATGGATGGAAGGAAGGAAGGAAGTGCAAAATGTCGGTAAGACACTGCCATATCAAATATGGCTAACACATTGCTTCTGGCTCAAAATAACAACATAGGCACACAGCTATGTAATGAGTTTATAATTCATTATTTTTTAATCATTTACTGTTTGTTCATTTCGTTTTTGCACCTTAAATGCAACTGGTCTGCTCACATAACAAATCCCAAGCATCTTAGTTTGGAGACATCTAATGGTCATAGGCATAACTGCTGTTCTAAACTGGGACCAGCCCTTATACAAAGGCAGAAGACTTCTACATTCACTTTGAAGGCAACACGCATATTAGCCCAAAACTGCTAATAAAAACCAATGTCACTATTATCGGACATCATTTTAAAATGCTTTTATCTGCTGATGTTATGTATTGCTGATTTCCCTGATGACAGAACCCTCAAATTGTTTTTTTGTTAGATTTTTTTTAATCTATGAAAATCAAGTGTTCCCAGGCAGGATGCAAACTTTGCAGATAGATCTTTGTTATGTTTCGTTACGTTATGTTATGTTTAAAATTAATGTTGTCAAAAAAAATCTCATTTGTCATGATGTGAAAGAGGGGCGTTACCGGGGGGAGCAGTGGCAGTGCCCACCCACGGACACGCTCTGCCCACCCAAAGAAAACTGGATGTAGTACTAATGCTGTCTGGGCACCGCGTATGGAATCCCATTCATATAGTACTGATGTGTCCCAAGTTTTAACCTTCGCGTTGTTACCTCCTCTTTCACCTTAAAAAAAATGAAATGTTGGTTCGTTCCTAGGGGGTTCTAGACATATTTACGCATATTTTGATTTCTTTTTTTTTTTTTTACAATTTATCAACGTTTTCACCAGTGTTCACCTGACTGTTGAGTTTGGTGAGTTTTGAAGCTTTCTGAGGGGGTCAAAGTAGGGCTCAAAGCATTGACGGGACAAAGAATGACTGCTAGGGTCCGCTACATAGTGTATGTGAAGTTTGTCTTTACACGGAATCAAAGATTGCACCTGTCTTAACCTGCCTGCCAATTTTGGTGCATTTTGAAACATTCTAAGGGGGTCAATTTGAGCTCAAAGGGGCTGCGGAACAAAGAATAACTATAATAATAATAACAAAACCACAACAGGTTACCTAAAAAAAAATATTGTCACCTGCATGTCGATACTTTTCAGTTATGGATGTGCTCTAAGTCAAATAATATCAAATCAACTTTTATTTGTGTAGACTAAATCACAGCAACAGTTATCTCAAGGAGAAAACAAAACATGTTTTAAGGTGCAGAAGCCCTACGCTGGATTTCGACCTACTGGAGCATTGTATCTTCTTTTTTTTTTTTTTTTTTTTTTTTTGCCCCTCCAGGTAAGACTAATGCCCATCCACACCTGGCATCCTGGTAACACCACTGATATGAAACAACTTCACTGCGGTGTGACATGGTGGGGCTGTCACCACGACAGCTTTAAAAAAATCCGAGGGGAAACCCTGCATCGGCTGTGGACTTCACAAAAAAATTGCAGTGGCAGAGGCTCACTGTTTGCTTCAATTTGTTTGAAGCCATTCCCCAACAAGTTAAATATTTTCTACTTAAATAAAAAAATCATTTACGAAAAAAAGCTTGCTTATCGCTAACACACAATGCAACATAGATCACACAAGCCAGCACTCAAGCAAACACGCACACTGCAGACTGACGATATGATAATACTCAATATAATTTGCCATTGACTGCAGCATAGAGTACTATGCACTTACTTATGAAACTCTTCTTCCTGTATTATACATGTCTGTGTTATACCTCCTCCTGGTGGCCAAGGGACACACACCAATGGGTCAATGTCCAAGCCACTTATCTTCACAAGGGTAGCTGGTCTGCTGGAGCTTATCCCAGCTAGCTACGGGCAGTAGGCAGAGTATACCCTGAATTGGTTGTCAGCCATTTGGAGGGATGAACAACCAACAAAGCGCACACTCATACCTAGGGACAATTTGAAGTGTTCATGTTTTTGGGATGAAACGGGAGTTCCGGAAGATAAACCCTGCAGGGTGAATAATTCCTGCTTGCAGCTCCACACAGGAAGGCCGGAGCCGGGATTGAACCCTTGATCTCAGAACCGTGCGGCTGAAGTGTTAATCACTCTGGGACCGTGCTGCTTGTTAAAGAGTACTGGAGTATAAAATATGAGCTTGGTCATAGAAAGAATTAAACCCGAAAGTTAAAGCACTAGGATGTTCATTCATTCACAGTATTTCATTGGGTTTTTCCTCATTCGAATTGCAGCTAGCATATAATATGTAGTTTGAATATATTGTAAATCATCCGAATAGGATGTCGATCAAGAAGGTTAGCACTCAGTGCGGGTTATATGTGTGATCAATAAACAGTGTTTGGTGATGAAAATGGATGAAATCAAATCGATCTTTAGCACTAAAGCATACTTCGTGAGGGTTTGTTTATTACCATTTTTGTGTGCGTATTTTTAGATGGAAAACATCGGCAGAAACGGATGCTAAACAAGACGAGACCTCATTTGTTACTATCTCAGTGGCATAATGGCTTTTCTATTGATTGCATGCAGCCTGTGTGCACGATGGATACATGAAAACATGTCAATACCGTGCATGAATTCACTCAGTATGAAAAAGACACAATGCACTTCATACCCCGCTCCTTTCATCATCTAAACACAGTGATTCATAAAGTGTTCTACAATGGTGGTAAGCAAAAGAATTTGAGATGAACATAATGTTGATTATTTTTGTAAACACACAAAATACGTTCTTTCAACATGCTGAATTTCATACTTATTACAGTCGTTAAAAAGTATTCAAAAAGTTATTTTAAAGGCTCACGAAGATCCATAACTATTAAAACTGTATTAAAAAAAGAGAATTCCCTCGGAAGAGTTGACATACTTGTTGAGGATGTGCAGAAGAAGGATGGAGCTGACTGGACGATGATAATACCCACACGCCGGTGAACAGCCAGAACTTGCTATTAATATCATGCCCTCCAATTCAATCAAAACTCATTGTGGCACAATCAATTGCTGCAGTCGATGTGAGGCGGACGCCGCATTAATCTGCCCTCCAAAAATGTCAAATGAGTGGCGCACATCACACAATTACACTGACACACTGTATAGCACGCTCAGACAGGAGACCATCCATCCGCACTTCTGCAATGATGGACATCCTCACTCTACAGCTGGATTGTTGTGTCTTTGATGGGTCTTTGTCAATACCAATGGCATGCCCAGTCAAACACTGGGGTAAAATCAAAGACACGGCGACACTTGTTGCTCCTATTGTTGTTCCTTTTTGTTTCTTTTCTCCTTGTTTGTCCCCAGGTGGTAAGTTTTCCTTTTTATTTTCTTCATTTCGTGTTCTTCCCAATAACTTGGTGTTGTTATCGTTATTTTTTTTCTCGTTACATTGCAAGGTTTTAAAGGATTTTCAACCAAGTTCCAATGTGTCTTGTGGTTTTTGTAGTTGGCTCTTTTTCCGATTCTTTCCCTAAACAGGTAACAACGGATATTATTCTTGTTTCGCTCTTTCCTACGAGTTTACCTCCCAAGATTCAACCGGTGTTGTTGACTTTTTGTCATTGGTTTCACTCATCTCTATTCTCTCAAAGTTTAACAATCCCCAGTTCTTTTTTTTTTTTTGGTCTGGCTTCCTTCTTTGTCCTTGTCTAATTTTGACATTTATTTTTCAAAAGCTTTTATGGTTTATGCTCTTTATTTTCACCTTCTTTTCCCCCTAAATCTTTCAGCCAAGTTGATTTTTGCTCTCTGTCATCTCTCATGTTTATCAAAAGATTCCAACCTGCATACAGATGATGTTAATTTTGTGATTTCTTCGCTTACCATCTTGTTTACAATCATGTTACTAAAGTTTTGTTGTTTGCGTTCCTATTAATCCTTGTTAATTCCTGGGTTCTTTTGTCACTGCTTTTTCTTTCTTTTCAACTATTTGGTGTTTGCATTCTGTTCTCTTTTCTCCATATGTATAATCAGATTCCAAGAGATGGTTTTTGTTGTCATTTGCCATTTCTTCTTATCTTGTGACCGTTTCTAGGAGTGGGCAAACCGGTCCTCAAGGACCGCAGTGGGTCCAGGTCTTTGTTCCATCTGATTCAACGCAGACAGTTCAACCACTGAGGTTTCAGCGGAAACAAGAAGCACCTGACTGCAATCAAGTGATTGTACTTGTAAGAAACCACATTGGTGAAAGGCTGTCCTCATTATGGGCTTAAACAGAGACCCGCACCCTCTGCGGCCCTTTGTAGCCAATAGTTTGCCCACCTCTGCTATAGACCATACAGACCACTCATACTCTGCTTTTAAACTACTGAGCAGAATGGGGACTATCACATTAAGAATCTTGCCATTTGCATTTCTTAAGCAGAATATTCTCAACAACAAGTAAAAAAGAAACCTGGGTTTTTTGTTTTAATCAATAGCAAATGGGAAATAATAATTCTCGCAGAGTAGATTCACACCATTCGGCTGGAAAGGTGGTAAATAGTCTCTCCGTAATGGCTGAATCTATTCAGTAAAAGTGTGTGCAATTTCCAATTCTTAGATTATTCGTGATTTGGCCGTGGAAGATTCGAGAAACATGCAAATTCCAATTACTTAAATATGCCAAGTAAAGCGGAACTAAAACACAGTCAGCGCGGTCTTCCGGACGCTATGGGGAACAGACCAAGAGTAAACATCCACAACTCACGCTTCCTAGATACAAAACAGCAACAAGCATGGCTGACCTAACCAACCAACTTATCCGTAAGATCAGACCTGCTCCCAAAAATTTAAAAGCAGACGTGTGGAATTATTTTGGATTCGACTAGAAAATCTTATTCTAGAAAACAGCGGACTTCGAAGAATGTTGAAAGTAATAGAGCTGAGGTACGTCATCCCATCCCGACGCTATTTCACTGACACGTAACACCGGCTCTCTACAAGCAGACAAAAGAAGAAATTATGCCATAGCTGTCGAATGTAGACCGATTCGCACTCGACTCGACGTGCAATGCATGATAACCACACGGGTGCTAATATGGCTTCGCTACTAAGCGATGCTGTAAATGAATGGAACATCACAAAAAAAGACGTTTTTCTTGTTGCAGACAACGGAACTAATATGGTTGTCGCTGCCCAGCTGGGTAACTTTAGCCATCTGACATGCCACTCCCACACGCAGAACCTTGTTTTTTCGACTACAGGAGTCAATGCACAGGAGAGCACTTTCGTCTGAGTACTTCGTACTCGTGTTCTTATGCAAGAGCATAGAATTTTCTCAGTAGCTAAACACACTTGATCTATCCTGCATATTGCTAAGGTTTGGATGCGAAATGACTTGAGTTTTATTATTATTATTAATAATAGTAGTAGTAGTACATTAATGTTTACATGTTCATGTTTACACAACTTAAAAAGCAGAAAAGCACTTTTTGAGTCATTGGTAATGAAGTAGTAGTACACATTGTCTTTCATTTATACCTGAAAGCACTTTTTGGTTGGATAAAAGTAATATATTTCTGCAAAATGCTGTAATTTATTCTGTTGATAGTTTGAGGACTTGAGTATTTTATTTACTGTTTTGAACTGTTAACTTGATACTGAAATAGCAGTTAATTAAAGCGCGAAAGGATTTTTATACTATTCTTGTAACTAATGTGCGAAACATTCAAAGCAGCTATAAAAAAATAAAAAAAAAAAAGGAGGATTGTGCATCGATAATCGATTTCTAATCGAATCGTTGCCTCTGAATCGTAATCGCAATCGAATATTGAGGTGCCCCAAAATCTCCACCTTTACTATTTAGTGTCCATCCAACTTCTGACGTGCTTGCTCATTATTCCAGCCAACCATTATACCAACCAACCAACCCAACAGTCATCCCACAATCCAACCCTTCATCTATCCAACCAACCAGCCAACTTAGTGACCCACCTATGCATTACACTACTCATTCTTATCCAGCTATACATTATCTACTGATCCATCACTTACCAATTCATCCCAAAAATACACATATCAATCGACCCAACTATCTATATCCCCAGTCCACCTTGTAAACCCATGCATTACACAACTCAATCAACCACACATTACTAGTCGACTCACTGGTCCATCAAACCAATCCATCAGTCATCATTAAAACAGGTGCCGCCAATGTCTCGCTTTCCTGCCATCGCCAGTGACCCGAAACACTGGGTTGCAGACATCATGGCCTCACCATGACAAACATCCATTACATTTCAATTAAGGCCATTTTGTGTGTTCAAACACAATAAAGAAAAGAGCTTAGGCAGGATGCATAAGCTAAACAGCTGCCAGTTAAACAACACAATGCAATAACATACAACGCAGAACACGCATATATCTATACAGTACAACTAAATAATAATAAGCTGTTTGTTGCAGAAGTGCCGCGTTAGCATTCAGAACACAGACGGAGGTTTATAGGCGCTGCTATTTTTAGACAGCCGCATAACACAACAACAAGTCCATGCCCGGTTATTCAATTGGGAAGCGAATAAAAAGCAAAACTTCCAGACTGACGGCCTTTCGTTTAATATGAGAAATATAAAATGCTCAGGGGAGCTATAACTCACGCTATTAAGTGGAAGTGAGACGGAGGACAAGCTGCTGAGATAACAGATATGACTGTGGGCAAATTGGGAAGAAAAGGGAAAATTGTCTGTTGTTGACAGACATTATGGCTGAAATGTGCCCTGGGGAGGAGTGGTAACGGTCACTAAAAAGGATAAGATTGTCTATTTTGTCTTTATATAATTGCATGAACCCACTGAAACCACATTTTGGCAACAAAAAGTCAAACTTGTAGATAACATGAATTCTTGCAATTTACGCATGTTTTTGTGCACAAATTATCAACGCTTTCACAGCAAACATTAAAGTGCGTACGACACGAGAAAAAAAGTCTTAAATAGGATTATTATGTGAATTAGAATAATATTTTGAGACGATTCGACTATATACAACAATTTAGCAAAGCGCAGATGATGAGAAATTAGTCTTTTAATCTGCCGGTTAGCAATGCCTACCATAATAGGGCTCTGGCGTCCCCAACAGGTGGATGACGTCAGCGGAGTCACGATTTCATCTGATTTAGAATGCAGCCCATTGAGGGGGAATTATTCACGACGAGGAAAACACAACTAAGAGAGCCGCAAAATGTCATTGTTTCAGTCTCTCTACTCCAATATTTTTACAGGATATTATTTTTATCCAAGTATTTTTCCCCCCAATAGCTAAATAAATGGCTTGAGAAGGACCAGTCAGCCCATTGAGGGTGAATTATTCAGAACGAGGAAAACATGACGAAGAGAGCCACAAAATGTCATTGTTTCAGTCTCTCTACTCCAATATTTTTACAGGATATTATTTTTTTTATTCAAGTATTCTCAGTCTTCCAAGCAGAAAATCAGAAATAACCAGTCCGGATCATTTCACATGACGACTGGGTTGTCGATTGTCTTTGCTGATCGGCAAACAGCCCGGCGGAGACAAATTTACAGCTCTTTCCCCTGCTACTACGGGCAGCAGAGCTCGCCGGGGAAGCAGCTGGACAATGACCGCTGAACATTTACATGCTAATCCATGATCAAACATAAGCAGTCCTTTATTTAAAGAACGTTTGTAGTGTTTACTTTTTTTAATCGCTGTATTTACGGCTATTTTTAACTAAAAGTTGCAATTTGTCATCGGTTGGAAAATTTGACCGAACACCGGGCACTTGAAGAGGGGAATAAGCCGAGTATACTAGTAGTGCTCTCCCGGTGGGGGGGACAAGCCGCCGGTTGTCGGCCGAGGGGACTAGGAGCATGTCACAAATTGCAAGCCACCTACATATTAAAATGATTCCAGTATTTGACATAATACAAAACACGATGTTTACTCACTTCCTCGTAAGTCCCATGGTCCCACAGTAGTAGGGCTTGTTTTGGCCAATATCCACCGGTGAATGGGAACCTTTTGAAACCCCAAAAAGGTGCACGCTCTCCCTCCTACAGTAAGATTTTTCTGCAGCCGTTTGGCTGGCGTGATGCGAAAAATAAACGTATTAATCCGCTAAATCAGCTGAATGACCTTAGTCCTTCACATACAACAGTATGGCTGTATAGTGAAGAGGACTCCTTCCACCGTACACGTCACAGCGCCCTCTTTCTCAACTCGAGACTGTTGCCGGAAGTCACTCATTTTAATGGTGCGGGATTCAAAAAACTAAATAAATATAGCGATCCCTTCCACACACATCCAAGCGGTCCATATCATTCAGGAGCAAAATACCGCGTGTATTATGAAATAAACATGCTTTTTCGCATCACAGGCACGTTAAGTAACCCATGCTACCAGGTTCTTTTCTCCATTTTCAAGTCAGATTTTAATTTCCTGATGCTTACATTCACCCGCCATATAAGTTGTTTTTTTTTTTTGGGGGGGGGGGGGGGGGGGGGGTTCTGAAGAGGCTCACTACTGTTTCAGCAAAGAGAACATTCGGGTACATCGCCCAAGAAATTTGCAAAGAAGAAGTTAACAGTTAATAGTGTGCTAATATTAGCTAGCTCACGCTAGAAAATGTGATTTTATTTCATGTTTTTGAATCAAAAAGGCAACGTGGCATGTATGTCTTTGATACGAACATTATTATTAGCATTAGCATTAGTCATTCCATTAGTATTAGTCACATTCCTATATATTTTATTTGACAAAAAAAAAAAAAAAAAATCAAGCTTGCACTTCCTTGATGCCGACATTAACATTAGCAGCCCACATTGGCATCTTCCTAATTTAATTTTAAGGAGTATTTCTGAGGCATTTGAATGGTTTGTTCCATGTTTCTTGTTTTTTTAGATTATTCTACAAAGATTGTAGCCACTTGTCACGTTGCTATGAACTGATAGTGTTTGTACTGTCAGCATTTTGTAATCAGCCAAAAATCAGGCCTGTGGTTCTGTTATGCTAACATTAGCAAGCCTATGCTAAAACTTTTTTTTAACACTCTTTCACTATAGCCTTATCCTACAGTTCTGTGTGCAGCCATAAATAATACAATTACACATAGATTGCTGTAAAATCATTATTTCTATCAAGAGGTGGGTAGTAACGCGTTAAATGTACTCCGTTACATTTACTTGAGTAACTTTTTGAGAAAAATGTACTTCTTACAGTAGTTTTACCAAGCCATACTCTATACTTGAGTAGATTTGAGGAGAAGAAAAAATGCTACTCTTACTCCGCTACTTTGGGCTACACAAGAGTTATTACATTTTTCCTCTTTATTCTACATATTAGATTGTTGTTGTTTTTTTAGCCAAGAGTAGCTTTATCAATTTTACCAATGATACGTCGCAACAATAATCACATGACTCCATTATACCAATCAGACGCAAGCTTGCCGTTTTATCTTCACGCCAGCCTGTTCAATCATGTGGTGTCCTTAAAACGCCATAAAAAAAACGAAGTATTTGATATAGAGCGCTGCCCTCAACATGACTCGAAAGTGCTGATTTAAACCTCTCTCCCAGTTTGTATTTGCCACCGATTGACTACGGAAAACAATGAAGACAACAATGAAGGAACTATTAACGATTGAAACCAGGAATTTTTTTTTTTCCCTCTCTCTCGCAGGAATTCAGTGTTTTTTTTCCTGTCTTTTTTGTATTTCTTTGGCCTAATGTGGTTATGTAACGCATTATTGTACAGTATCATTACAACAACAGTTCATATAGATAAATGTGTGCTGAGAGAAAAAAAAATACCATAGTTAAAAAAAAAAAAATCTAACAAAAATAAGCATTTACTCACAATGTTACTCATTGAGTATGTTTTTTCACTAGATACTTTTTTACTTGTACTTGAGTACATTTTTTGGATGACTACTTTTACCTTTACTTGAGTAATATAATTTTTGAAGTAACGCTACTCTTACTTGAGTAAAATTTTTGGCTACTCTACCCACCTCTGTTTATATCGACTCCAAATAATTCATATTTAATCCTCTATACTATATGCGAATGATGAGACAACTAAATATTGTTGTTCTAAGCGATAGCACAATCTATGTGATTATGAATGTGTATCCAGCTGCTGCCATTCAAACGTAAATATATGGTAATAGCTTCGTGTTTAACTAAACCAGACAAAATTTTGCCCCGATTTGATTTGTAAGTAAATAAAGATAATTTCATCAATATTTCAGGTCATGTACTGTATACCTTCTGTGACTTTTTTGTTTGTGAATGTGCCTTGAGATTTTTTTTTTTTTTTTTTTTTTTTTAGATATGGGCCAATAAAAAGTACTGATAATACTAATAAAATACTGATTGAAGAAACCAAGAAAATGTCTGACTACATACATGCATGTGTTTGTGCATCGTGAGGCTCCCTCTCCCAGCAGCAAGTAATAAGGTGGAGGTGTTATACAGACCCCCCGTGGCAGATTCCTTCCTCCGCTCTCTACTGATGGAAAAGGTCAGAGAGCGCAAATGTCACAAGGGGGGGAAAGGCAGGTCAAACACTCTAGGATGATATGGCCTCGCGCCAGGACACTAAGAAACAAAACAACAATATGTGTGATGCCATGACAACAATGACCATCACAAGAACACCACCGACCAGTGTGGGAATGTGCTTATTCAGTGTGCATTGCTGTTTTGAAATAAAGCCAGAGTGAAGACCTTGCACTGTTCGAGTTAGTCGTGAGGCAGGATAGCTTGCACTTAGACATACAGTAGATTGAAAACCTGTTACATCCACTCAAATGTGTGTAATTGAATCATTTAAAGAGTAATTGTACATTTCTAAATATACATAAATAAGAACCCAAAAATTCATTCGGCTTCACAGATTTGAGTTGACCATTAAGTTCCTTTTTCACCTGTTTAAAAATGTGCCTCCTCTGTAATTGCTCTTTGAGTTACTTTATAAAGTAGTCAGTAAAAAAAAATCGTGTAGCGATTTAGTTTTAATGCATGTGCTATTATATAATTTCATTTAGGCCTGTACAATATATCGTTTCATCACGATATATTCGCATGCACAATAGTTCCATCGCAGGACATGCGATTGTTTTCTTTTTCTTTTTTTTTTTTTTTAACTCTTATTTTGCTTCATAAAAGCAGCAAGTGTGCAGAGACATGGCATTCTGGATCCTTTTTATCTACAGCAATCTTTATATTCAGATGAACCCCCTTAGCCTGGATTAATTTATGAACTTCTTTACATACTGAATTTTCAGGTTACGACACACCTCAGCGGGAAAATATAAGAAATTTTAGGATATGAAAGGCAAAAATACAGTATGAGCTGATACTCGCAGCTCCCATAGTTTACTGAACCCCGATAGCAGACAAACATTGAAATGATGTTGAATCAACATTCCCCTGTCAATCTTATATCGTTGAATCAACGATGACACCCGACGTCGATTTGTCTTAACTTTTGCACCCTTGATTAATGTTGTTCCAACAGTGAAATCCTTACAAAACCTAAACGTCATTTCGACTGTAATAATATTGGAACAACGCTGAATAATGTTATGTTTTCCTTCATTTTCAACCATGACGCTATTAATGCTTTCAAATATGCCCGTATTTAAAGGTTTTGCTTTATTTACAGACAGAAGAATGAGCTAGGCTGACTAATAAAATGTAATACATCAACGGTTAAAATAATAATAATTTAATAATATATAATAAAATAAAAACTAGATTTCAAAATGATTTTAATTGAATCACAACAATAGAAAACTTCATTAACTCTCAGTAAAGTTTTCAAACTTAAGCCTCATCTGACTAGCTTTGCTGGGAACTTTGCCACCGACGCGGTCTGGGACATAATGTAGCCACTTCTTCACAACAGCAGAAAATGCATATTGTGACGCAGCCATCCATATCTGCCTCTTCAGTGAATCTGACAAATACAAACAAAACGGCATTCGCAGTTAATTCATATCAAGGAATTCATGCAGTTATCAAGGGTTAGTTTAACATATTTCAGTATTTTGTGGTGATGTGAGTTTCTCAACCAATCCCAAACCAAATTAGAGCTACATATGGGACCGGAGCTAGCTAGTTAGCTAGCTGCGATGGAAAAATGACCCCACTGTCTTTGTGTTCAATAAATTAATTTAGACAAGGCTCGACTGTGTCATATCTAGTGATTTTAGCACTTGAATTGGAAAAGAATTACATTTGTCTGAACTAAGTTCTACTTAGCTAACTTCCAGGCTAAATAGGTCTTCGCTTGTATGCCAATCATAGCAAATGCACCGCTTCTTACAATTTCGGCAACTTTGTCACATTGTGTCAGGCAAACCATTTTATGTACAACTTTGATGACATCATTGCTGATAAAGACTCTGAAGAAAAGCAACAGGCTTACCTCCGACCCGGCCTCTGCTGTACCGCGGGAGCGCATGGCCTGCCCGCACATCCTCCTCCTCACAGAGTGAGATCGAGACGACCCATCAGTCTTCCGACGGAGCCCGCCGCCCTCACCGGTCTGCCGCGCCCTAGGCAGCAGGCAGGCCGGCTGAGCCTGGTTCCCCGGCAGTGGGACCGCCGGCGAACACCCGGGTTTCTCAAGCTTTCCCCATGGGGTGCACGACGCGGGACGTATGGCTAACCTTAAATGATTTCCAGTGGAGTTTGTTTGAAGTGATTTACACTTTCCGCCCACCATGAGCACAACTATTTTTTGACCATAACTCCCGCTCATCCATAATTTGATGACTTTTCAATCATATTTCCCGGTCAATCAAAAATAAACTATTTGTAACATTATTTCATCAACTATAAAACAATGTTAACCCAAGCATTGCATGACACACCATAGAACAATGTTGTTTCAACGTCACTGTCAGGTGTCATCATTTTTTGCAATGTTGATTCAACATTGTTTATTGTCGAAAATTTCAATGTCAACCGTACTGAGGATTTTGATGGAAAATCAATGTTTATTCAACTTCGGTCTGCTATCTGGGAATGTAACATATATATACCTGCTCTGCCCTTGCCTCTTGCCTAGCATCTTCCTTGCATCCAACTGGCTAAGAGGAACCTCTACTGTATGTGTATGTATATCCCAGCGTCCTCTTCATTCGCCCCTCTTGTACAGACAGCTTTACGTGCGTGCGTTAACTTTTTATGCCTTATAAAAGATTCATGTCTGAATTTTGGGGGCCTTGGAACGCATTAGGGCATTTACATGGAAAACGCATCTCGACGGAATTTTCAGTTTACGAAACTTCTTCCAGAACCAATTAATTTCATAAGTAAAAAAAGCACTGTATTATATGAATACAATGGTAATGGTGAGTCAACCAAAGTCATCCCAAATTGAGCTATTCAAGTCATCGGCTGAAAATTCTTCGAGTTATAATATCGTAATGTATATCGCAATATATCGCAAACCCCCAAAATGTCGCAATGTCATTTATTACCATATGGTTCAGCCCTAGTTTCATTCCATCTTCTGAATCCAGAAAAAGAAAGCAAACCGTGAAAGCTTTTTGTCTTGACGAAAAGCACCATCGACATGCTATTCACCGAGGTGAAGCCTCTATGGATGGTTAGAGATGCCTGCCTTACTACAATCATCCGCACTTTGAACTCTGGCTATATACACTCAGTTCCCTCAAGGACACAATTAATGAAGCTCAAGTACAGAAAATATGAAGAAAGATTCTAGGAAGTGAAAGCAAACCTTTAACCACTATGTACAGTTGTGCTACTTAAACACCTTGGCGTTTTGTGCCATGACATCACAGATGACCACTGGCAGATACAGTATCTGGGTGTTTTGTGTGTGTGTGTTCTTTTGTGAAAAGAAAAAAAAAAACTTTGTTTTTGATGTGCTGTGGAATATTCAAGCAGCAACCTGTTGCTAGTGTACTTTTCTGCAGTGCCTATTTGACATATATCCTGCTTTCCAAAAAAATGTACATTATGAAAACACGTTTCTGAATTCTAATTCTCAGATTCATATATATTAAGATTTGTAATCCATTAAAGAATCGTTAATTGCAACACTAATTCAAATCTTCCCTTAAACCCTAATTTGACATCTTAAACCATGCTGGATACAGGATCATAATTTTGCCTTTCACCCCAAACCCAGATTGACACCCCCCCATTCTTGCCTTCAAACATCCACCCAGGCAGCACCTAAATCAGGACTTCAAAGAACAAATTTAAATCTCGACTACAAACCATTACTCGAAGCCCCAACCTTGGCTTCTAGGTTTAATTTAAACCCTGAACTCTGGCAAGAAGACAACATTTCGCTTGACCTGTCTGAACACTTGAATGTTACTTAAGGCATTCTACTGTAAACGCATTACATCCAAACCTACACCAAACCAGATCTAAATAAAAACATATCCTGTCCAGACTTGACCGCCTCTCCTAGTTTAACCTTAACGTTCTCTCATTTGAGCAGGGTGCAACAGTAGTAGCACACTGTGAGGTGTTCACATTCCAGCAGATTAAGGCAGTCGGAGGTACCTGTTAACAGCACACACAGGGCGGGCACGCATGCAGATGTTTCGCTTACCTCCTCCTCTCGCTTCTTTAGACATGCTGTCCTATCCAAAGATCTCCTCTCCCTCTCTCGACTAGCTGATGCCAAAATAAGGAAGAAGATTAAGGTTGAGCAGTGCTTCCAAAAAGGTCCGAGATCACACCGACGCGAGCCTGACGCCGCAGCCGCCTGGCGCGCCTTCTCTCGCGGCAATGAGCTGCCGAGCTCCTCGCTTCGCATCCACCTGTGTCAAGCGGACATCCACTCGCCCCCGCCCGTACCAGCTACACCGCAGCCGCCGCGCATACTTTGGGGAGGGTTTGTTGTCTCTGTGCAGACTTGGCTCACATGGCCACCCAACACAGCTTCCTCCCTCCTCCTCTTCCATCCGCTAGTAAATCCAGAAGAGATGAGCCGAGTACGGGTCTGCAGCGCCACTGCCTCCAGCGGTGCGCACGTCCGAAGCAGTTGAAGGGCGTCCGTCCCCCCGGCGGTCACCACAAACAAATAAAACCGCCAATTAAGCTTTCATTTCACGAGTCCCTGATTGCAGCAAGATGGCTGGCAATTAACGTCAATCAAGTGCAACCTTTCACGTGCTTTGATCACGATCAAAGTACATTCTTGACTGTGTGGTATCTTGCAATATTTCCCGCAGGTAACACATGATTATCCAAATATGTTTGCTGCCATGTAATGCATGAATCACTGAGCACTAGTCATTAAGAGTTTTCATCCATACGCAAGTCTTAAAGGGTATGAAAGCACTAAGGGGCTGTGAGATATCAATAGAACCGTTATGTGGCAAGATAACAAATATTAATAAAGTTAACAAAAAATAAATCGCATTCATGAGCAATTATCGAAAATAGATTGAAAATTACGAACATTTCCGAAAGTATTCCGGAAACAGCCGAATGGGGCGGAGACGTCATAACAAGGAAACAAAAGGTCGAGGTAGCTGCCATCGTTGTTTATCGACGAGAGAGTTGCGGTCGTGTTTTAACAAAAAATCGCTAAAATGGTTCAAACCTGTCGTGCTATGTGGTTTACAAATAGCCATTTGTCGCAATGTAGTACCCAAGTTCCAGAACGCGAGAAAAACAGCTGGACTACGCAGACAATGAGTAAAGTTCGTCAGTGCTAAGAGGGCTAATTTTGCAGACCCAGCCTCCGGCACGGTTTTGTGTGGTGCACATTTTACACCTGAAAGCTATACGAACTATGGACAAATGAAATCAGGTTTTGCTAAGAAATTGCTGCTGAAAGCAGATGCGGTGCCCACCTACACGCGCAGCCACCTAAATGTCCCGAGATAACAAGAAAGAGGACGATGACTGGCTCTGATGAGACCACCCCAGGCAAAGCAAAGGAGGGAAATGGCCAGAGTGAGTACTCTTTTATAATAAAAGACATATCACACATTGGATATAGGACTGGACACATGTATAAATTATCGCTCGTAAAATATATAGAACAAATCCTCTAATCCCATTCTTATTTGTGTCGGTTGGCAGAGCGAAAACCGATGATAGCACATTAAATGATAATTATTCTATACATAACTTTATTTTGCGGCCACGGTGTATCAGCTTCACAAAAAGAAATGCAAAACAAACCATTTGCTGTTTCTGTTGCCACCGGTGTTTCATCAGTGTGATTGCTCCCCTCAATGATCCTTTCATTAGGCTGCATTGGCTTCCGTTTGGGCTCAAATTGATAACCCAAAACACCAAAGAAAGGTTCATAACTCTCCTCGTCACCATTAGAAGAATGTTCGTTACGTCGTATTCGTCGCTGCAACTAGAAACAAAATTGTCCGCCATCATCGCCGCCATTCAGTACTAAGCACTGGGCCGGTTGTTTCCTTATAGTAACGTCACGCCAGTTCGCATCTCTCGAGAAAACATGAGGCTCGCTGGCGATACTTTGGTAGTTGCATGCACAGATGTTCGGTATTTGAGGAGAAATTCGTGTAGTCTCTGATGGAGTGTACTTTGCCCTTGTGATGCTTTGAGAGCATGTTTGAGGGTCTGCACAAACCTCTCTGCCAGGCCGTTGGTTGCCGGGTGATAGGGAGCCGACTTAATGTGTTGAACTCCATTGGCTTGCAGGAATTCAACCATTTCTGTTGACACAAATTGGGGGCCATTGTCTGAGACGAGTTGTGCAGGGGCTCCGAAACGACTAAACATCTCCCCTAACTTCTCAATTGCCTTTTCCGATGTGGTTGATTTCATGATAGCTACCTCTGGCCACTTACTATGGGCATCGATAGCAACCAGAAACATTCGATTTTCAAAAGGCCCCGCAAAGTCAATATGAATGCGGTACCAAGGGTCCTGAGGAAAATCCCAAGGATGAAGTGGGGCTGCAGGTGGATTGTTGCGAATCTTCTGGCAAGATGAACAACTTTTTACCGTCTCTTCGATCTGTTTATCTAATCCTGGCCACCAAAAATAACTTCTCGCCATTTCTTTCATTTTAGCAATACCACTGTGACCTGCATGCAGTTGCGCAAGCATTTTAGCACGCAATGACTGTGGCACAATCACTCGTGGAATATTAGCATTTCCCCAGGTGTTGTCATACCCTTTAATAGGGTGTCTGTGACACGATAAAAAAAATCTTAAATAGCATTCATTTTGGAATTAAAATCATATTTTGAGACTATTCAACTGTATACAACAATTTGACAAAGCAGATAAAGAGAAATGAGTCTTTAAATATGCCGTTTAGCTTCTCCTGTCATTATAGCGTTGTGGCGCCTCCATCTGGGTGATGACGTCAGCAAAAGAGTGATTTCAGCGGATTTATCAGTGAGCCCAAAGGAGGAGGAAGCGTTTTTCAGCTATTTTGGTTCAAGTATGGCTCTTTCAAGTGATAGTCGATCCAGAGGAAGCCTGTCCCAGATAGCAGACCGACGTTGAATAAACGTTGATTTACCATCAAAATCATCAGTATGGTTGACATTGAAATTTTCGACAATAAACAATGTTGAATCAACATTGCAAATACCGATGACACCTGACAGTGACGTTGAAACAACATTGTTCTATGGGGTGTCGGGCGATGGTTGGATTAACATTGTTTTATAGTTGATGAAATAATGTTGACAAATAGTTGATTTTTGATTGACCGGGAAATATGATTGAAAAGTCATCAAATTATGGATGAGCGGGAGTTATGGTAAAAAAAATAGTTGTGTTCGTGGTTGAGCGGGAAGACAGCGTATTACCTCAAACAAACTCCACTGGAAAAGCGTCATTTAAGGATAGCCACATTTAAAGGTAAGCCTGTTGCTATTTTTCAGAACCTTTATCAGTAATGTCTTACGGTAGAATAAGCTGGGTTTATCATCAAAGTTGTGCATAAAACGGTTTGCCTGACACAATGTCACAAAGTTGCTGAAATTTTAAGAAACGGTGCATTTGCTATGACTGGCATACAAGCGAAGACCTATTTAGCCTGGATGTTAGCTAAGTAGAACTTAGTTCAGACAAACGTAATTCTTTTCTAATTCAAGTGCTAAAATCACGAGATAGGACACAATCGAGCCTTGTCTAAACTAGCTAGCTCCGTTCTCATATGGATTTCAACGTTGGAACAACATTAATCGAGGGTGCAAAAGTGTTGACAAATCAACGGCCGGTGTCAACGCTGATTCAACGATATAAGATTGACAGCGGAATGTTGATTCAACACCATTTCAACGTCTGTCTGCTATCTGGGGTTGCATACAGCCATATACTATACTATGTTTGAGTCGTATATTGAGGAGGAGTATTCAGAACAAATAAAAGGCGACAGAGACAGCAAAAACGAGGCTGATGACTAGAGCATACTGTAAAATATCATCTGTTTTATCTCTTGACTCCAAAATTTTTACAGGATATTCTTTGTATCTAAGTATTTTTCCCCAATTGCTAAATCAATTGTAAGCTCATTATAAATAACAGTTTTGTGCTAAATGGAATATGAAATATTAAAAATGCATTTATTCAATACGCCAGGGCTAAATTACTGCATAATGGCCATAACTGCTGACTCCTCAAACTTGCCGAATGGGATTTTATGCCACCGGAGTTTGACTGGCTCTTGTCATTTCCCCGCAGGGCCTCGGAGACGGAGGAAAGAGTGTAAACAAAAGAGGAGTGTGAGAGCTAGGCTACATGCTAACCCGAACCAAGCGGCTCCGTCAAGTTTCTTCCTCGCCTTTCGAAAATGAAAAATCAGTTCGGCTCGTCGTTTCCATGAGGGAGGCGGACACTCTTGCCTTCTCAGTGGACAGGGAGCATTGTCACCCACAAGAAGCCACCTCATTACTAAAAGGTGTGCTATTATCCCAGTTTTTGACATAATATAAAACACGTAGCTTACCTGCTTCTTCCGTCCAATGGTCGCTCCATTGTCATATTTGTTTTGCCCATTCTTTGCGTTGAACAGGATCTTTTTGAAATCCAGTAAGGCTCAAACCACTCTCCCTGGTGTAGCAACAAAAGCCTGCAAGTATATTGGGCTGGTGTGATGCGAAAAATAAACAAATTAATCCGCAAAATCAGATGGATCCGCAGTTCTTTTGCATACAATAGTATGGCTGTATAGAGAAGATGATGTTACCCGTTAACGTCACATCCGCCTTCTTCGTCAATCCGAGACCGTGACCGGAAGTTTCTCATTTTCGTAGCGCGGGATTCTAAAAATGAATAAATGTATCGATCGCTTCCACACACATCTAAGTGGTCCATTTCATTCAGGAGCAAAAAATACCGCGTGTAATATAAAATAAACATGCTTTCTTGTGTCACAGGCATTTAATGGCAATGTTGTTTCTCAGTCATTACAAGATTTGAACAAGTTTTTTTCCTGTCTATTACAGTGGACATCCTCTCAACAAGCTCCTTCTGCATTCATGAGTCGTTATGTTGTCTGTATCACAACGTTGTGTATCAGTCACTACAGTGGACAATTATTCAAATTAATTTTTTACTCCAGGATATTTTGTGATGCCATTGCTTAAATTTCTCGTTTTGCATCATGGTAGTGCGTGGGGAAAGAATGAGACTTTGTTAAATTTTGAAGCCTTCCATTCAATTGCGTGACACATGGGTCAAAGCTTCATACTAGTACCCTGTACTTCATTCAGTGTACGTGCACACTAAGACACCTAGTGACAAAGTGTATAATTACATGCAAATGAGTCATATCATATATATAAACGAATGTATTTTGGGATGCGAAATACATGTATTAAGAAATAAAGTCTCCGAATAATATCTGCATATGTGAACGTAAATGTATTCTGTCTGCATTGTCACAAATTTGTGTTGTAGGGTATGATACGGCTGGTTGTGTAAGGTTTTGAACCCACCTCAGGAGTGCAGGCAGAAAATAGTGAATGCATAGAACTAGGCAGAAGATGCTGATTATGCTTGTGAACTAGGACAATGATGTACAGAACATGGGATTTTTTTTTGATAAAATAACTTTTCAAAATTAGGGGTCTAAGTAGTTTCTTTTGACAAAACTGCTCGCTGTCTCTTGCTCGCTCTCTCTGGCCAAACTATCCGAAAACTATTGCTATCCAAGTTGTTGAAATCCACGAGCAATACTGTCTGAAAAAAGCACATTTTGAATGCGGCCCCTGAAGTGTTTATATTGTTGTCCAACAGTGCACCAGTATGGATGTAGAGTCATGACAAAACTAAAAAAAAAAAAAAAAAAAAAAAAACATTAAAAAAGAATGCATTTTGTTTTACTCATACAAAACACCCCAATCAAACAAAAAAAAGTGTCAAAAAGTGCAATTTTACAGATCTGATTGCAGTTCCGTACAGATAGGTTTGTATTTGGGTACAAATCGATTTGCATTTGGTTACAGATCGTAGTGCATTTGCCTGTGGCTCAGCTACCCAGGAAATTACTGCCAAAAATCACATGGCAGTGCCATAAATTCCCTTCCACAACAGCAGGTGGCGCTGTTCTCTATTCAAAGACCACCAGGACAAGATCGCGTCTAAACCGGAAGTGCACTCCACGGGGATCTGTCTGCTGCATGCGAGAAAGGGGTGTTATTTGCTCAAAGATGTAACAAGACAAACAGCTCCAAGTCTCAGAGGCTGAGCTCTAATGCTTGAATCCACACAATCTGCAACAGGCGAAACAGCAATGGAAACCCAATAGCTTAACACACGAATGCTATTTTTAAACCGTGACGTCGCATTAGGAAGCGGAAGTGGGACATTATAGACTCGCCCTCGCATACAAACCATTATATTTCTGCTAGTTTTCTCCCGTAATCTTTCAAAAACGAACATGCCGATCAAACACTGCTACTATGGAAATTGTAGAAACGACTACACATTACGACCGTCCACATATGTTTCCCGAAACCAAAGACTCAAAGGAAAAAATGTCAACAATGGATTAGCTTGTGCGGACGTCTGAAAGACCAGTTTAACGCCAGCAAGGTGAAGTCATTCACCTTCATATGCAGTAAAAATTTTGTTGAGGGTCATGTTCCTACAAATGACAATCCCGACCACAGTCTGCCACAGCATTCCCCGAAGAGGTAAGCCATTTTTATATTTTTACTTATTTTTTAGCGTGGCGTTTTGTCGTGCTGCTTTTGTCTGACAGTGAATGACCTGAAAAAAATTAAAGTAGTAGCTGATTGCCATCGTTGTTACCTTTTCTGTTGTAAAGAAACAACTTTAATAAGGGGGAAGTATGAATAAATTAACAGAATTAAGATTTGTTATTATTAATGAAAAAATTAAAAGTGTTCGTTTGCTGTCATTGAGTAGCATTTGCGATCGCTACAGAAAAATAACAATATAAATTACCCCCCAAGAACGGTCAGAGACTAAGACAACCAGAGGATACAATATATAAGAAAGAAAGGGCATATGGGGGTAAAGGATAGCTTGTTGAAACAGGAGAACGCCATTGTCAGTGGCGTAAGGAAAAAGGTGTGGATCAGCTCGACTCTTTTCAGCCCTCGACACTCCAAGCCATCTCTTTAACTGAACATTTGTATGTTCTTCCACATCTTTACTAGTTCATTTGGCATCATTTTCGGACAGAATTGGTAGGTTTAGCTCCGTAAACATCTCCTTCTTACACTATTTCCATTCATTTACTAATGGGACAAACGGGAGCGTGTCCCCCCTTAGCAACAGTTGGTAACGTCAAGAATATTAATGAGCGGAAGTGACGTGTAGCGTACGGTACGCCATTGAAGCATAATATTGTGACGTATGTTTGAAGGGTGCAAGATTAATGTGTCACTGCAGGATCAGCTCATCGCAGCTCCTTCATGTCAGGCAAGCTAGGGTTGGCGAAGAGCCAGTCCAGATAAAAACAGTTCTTGAATAGCTGTTCACTGTAGTGCGTGTTGCTCATTTGAAACCAAGACTCATGCATACTCCATAAGGAGCTTTTGGATTGCAGTCTCTACTGTACTGCCTGCTGTCAACTGTAATGAGAGATTTATCTACAAGAAAACAGCTTTTGACTAGCAATCTACTGTAGTGATCACAAAGGCGTCAAAATAACACAAGCAAGAAATCGGCTGTTAGACTCTTATGCTTTCTAAGGATGAAATAGTAATGGAGCAGATAACTGGCTTGAAATTCAGCGGTGATCTGCTCTAATCTGACATGACACTTTATGGCCACAGCCACATTTCTGACCCACATGGGCTATAAAATAAAAGACCCCCCCCCCCCCCCCCCCCCACACACACACACACACACACGCACAGTGTCAGTGTCACACTATCTACAGTAAGCTTATGTCACCTTTTTAAGTCATGCCTTGCTTTACCATCACACCAGAATGAAAAGGCCATGGAGGAAAATGTGTATTTAAAAAATATCTTTTACCACCAACCATATTTACAACATTGGAAAACACGCAAAATGTATATTAACAAGGCTCCCTCTAAGGTATGCAGGTAATTTATCCAATTGTTACAAATTCTAACCCATCTACAGTTTACAGTAGTAGACAAACAGACAACACTACATTGCAAATAATTTCATTTTTTGTCAGAGTGCTTGAGCTAGCAAATTTAGTTGACACCAATTGAACCAAAAAGCTTATTCATGGAGCCCAGCACAAAAGAGGGTTAATTGAATTAAATCTCTCTAAGATGTATTGTCTCCACATACACTGTGTTCTAATGGCCTGCTGCCACTTTCCTTCCATGTGGAGACCCATGAAGTATTCATCAGGAAATTATTTATTCAAACGTTAAAAGCACACAAGGAATTTTTAAAAGGGGTTTGCAGACAGTTACCCTTGACTCACACTTCATTATTTTAAGGCTTGCAGGCTTTAAAACACCCAAGACTGAATCACAGTTTCTAAATTTATACAGTGTTGGACAAAAGTATTGGCACCCCTGCAATTCTGTCAGATAATGCTCAATTTCTACCAGAGAATGATTGGAATTACAAATGCTTTGCTAGTAATATCTTCATTTATTTTGCTTGCAATGAAAAAACACAAAAGAGAATGAAAAAAACAACAACAAAATCATTATCATTTTACACAAAACTCCTAAAATGGATGAAAAAATTATGACTGAGTCTCACTGGGTTTTTTCAAGAGATGCTCTAACCTTTTGTCAGTAACTAGAATTTAAAAGGATTTATTACTCAGCAGCTCAACCACTACATGTTGGATTGAAGGAAACCTCGCTAGGTTTTGAATCAAACCTGGATATACTACACTGCTGGCCAAAGGTATCGGCACCCTCGCAATTCTGTCAGATAATGTTCAATTTCTCCCAGATTGCCATTACAAATGCCTTTGTAGTAATATCTTCATTTATTTTGCTTGCAATGAAAAAACACAAAATAGAATGAAAAAAATATGCTAAATCATTATCATTTTACACAAAACTCCAAAAATGGGGCAGACAAAAGTATTGGCACCCGCAGCCTAATACTTGGTAGCACAACCTTTAGACAAAATAACTCAAACAACCGCTTCCAGTATCCATCAATGAGTTTCTTACAATGCTCTGCTGGAATTTTAGACCATTCTTCTTGTGCCAACTGCTGCAGGTCTCTGAGATTTCAAGGGTGCCTTCTCCAAACTGGCATTTCCAGATCTCTCCACAGGTGTTCTATGGGATTCAGGTCTGGACTCATTGCTGGCCACTTTAGATGTCTTCAGTGCTTTCTCTCATACAATTTTCTAGTGCTTTCTGAAGTGTGTTTTGGGTCATTGTCCTGCTGGAAGACAGATGACCGCTGAGGGAGACCCAGCTTTCTCACACTGGGCCCTATATTATGCTGCAAAATTTGTTGGTAGTCTTCAGACTTCTTATGCGATGCACACGGTCAAGCAGTCCAGTGCCAGGGGCAGCAAAGCAACCCCAAAACATCAGGGAACCTCCAACATGTTTGACTGTGGGGACCATGTTCTTTTCTTTGAAGGCCTCATTTTTTTCCCTGTAAACTTTATGTTGATGCCTTTTCCCAAAAAGCTCTAGTTTTGTCTCATCTGACTGGAGAGCATTCTTCCAAAACGTTTATGGCTTTCTCAGGCAAATTTTGGCAAACTTCAGCCTGGATTTTTTATGTCTCTGGTTCAGAAGTGGGGTCTTCCTGGGTATCCTACCAGAGTCCCTTTTCATTCAGACGCCGACGGATATTACGGGTTGATAGTGCTGTTATCCTCGGACTGCAGGAAAGCTTGTCATGTTTGGATATTAGTCGAGGTTCTTTATCCATCATCCGCACAATCTTTCGTTGAAATCTCTCGTCAATGTTTCCTTTCCGTCCACATCTAAGGAGGTTAGCCACACTGTCATAGGCTTTACACTTATTGATGACACTGTGCACAGTAGACACAGGAACATTCAGGTCTTTGGAGATGGACTTGTAGCCTTGATATTGCTAATGCTTCCTCACAATGTTGCTTCTCAAGTCCTCAGACAGTTCTATGGTCTTCTTTCTTTTCTCCATGCTCAATGTGGTACACATAAGGACACAGGACAGAGTTGAGTCAAGCTTAATCCATTTTAACTGGCTATACGTGTGATTTAGTTATTGGCACCACCTGTTATGGGCCACAGGTAAGTAACAGGTGCTGGTAATTACACAAATTAGAGAAGCATCCCATGATTTTTCAAAGGGTACCAATACTTATGTGTGGCCCATTTTTTGAGTTTTGTGTAAAATGATAATGACCCCCCCCCCCCCATTCTCATTTGTGTTTTTTCATTGCAAGCAATATAATTTAAGATATTACTACCAAAGCATTTGTAATTGCAAGCATTTTCTGGAAGAAAATGAGCATTATCTGACAAAATTGCAGGGGTGTCAATACCTTTGGCCGTCACTGGATTAATGATATAAGCGTTTATATGTTTTAATATTGTTTTTTGATAGAATGCAGTATATTTAACTTTTCATCTTGTAGGGAAGAATAATCATAATTTGTATTGAATTGAACTCCACCTGGATGATGAGTGATTCTCAAAGTGACCAGTGCAACTAATGGTACGACGTTTAGTTCAGTTGAAGATTGAATAGATCATTATTTCATCTTTAGGCCAGTTTTCTTTATTGACATTTTCTTCAGTACAGTTTTAATTGTAATATCTATTGTGCATAAAATTTTTATCTTTAACTTTTTACCTCAATTGTTTTTGTTTTAATGGTGATACCATTTAAAATGTTTGCGAACCACTGACTGAAACCATTTGTCCAATTGCTGCAAACTTCCACAGAAACTAGACACATGGATGGTGTAATACGAAAGTTGTAACTCTACGGATCTATGCATCCCGAATGAATGCCAGAGTAATCCGTCACTCAGAATACTCGCGCCCACGCAAGAAGGTTCAGTTACTTGGAAACAGAACTTGGTTGTCACCAGAAATTCCACCTTTTCTGGGGGTCAACCTGGGATCACAGGTGACTCTTTTGGTATTAATACTTGCACTGCGCATGATCGAAGGGATCATTCAGTGCTCACAGCACTGCCTCTCGCAGTCAGCAGGGATGAAATGGAACTGCGAAGAAGTTCGATTTCCAGGAGTCCTGAAATTTTCAGATTGTCCTAATTAATATAACCCATATGGTCATCAGACTATTTTCATGTGTCCTGTTACGAGATATGTCCAACCAATTTAATGTCTACGGGTAGGACAGTGCTTCTCAATTATTTTCTGTTACGCCCCCCCCCCAAGAAAGACGTAAATGTTTCGCGCCCCCCCCCCCCAAACTCTGCCGCCACTGTAAATAGTATCATTTGTCTATAACAGGGGTCAGCAACCTTTCTGGTGTGGCGTGCCACTTTCAAATTTTCTTGTCAATCAGTGTGCCACACCCAGATTAATGACGCACATCCGAATTTTTATATCCAACAGAGCTGTAATTTTACTCCAAACAAAACAACATGAACATGCGTTGAAATCTTACAACTACCATTCTTCTTTATCAAATAACTAAAAAATAAAAGTATATTGTAGAAAATATCAAAACTTGAGCATCATCTTATGTAAACATATCACACACACACAACCCAGCAAGAAAAGGGGAACAAGCGTGATTCTCAGTGCAGGTCTCTCACAGTACAGAGTGGGCTGTTTTAACCTTCGAAGTCAGAACAGGCGACTACTTTGTCTTGTTCACTAACAGTGAATTCTACGCACAATTTTAGATTTTATATAACAAATACAAAAGATGCCTACCTTAATGTGATTCCTGGCCGTTTTCCATGAATTTCATGTTTTGTGTCGTAGTGGCGTTTGACACTTGTTGTGCGACACACACACAACGCTCTCGAGGCATAATGCACAGAGCAAGCGGAAGTAACCAGCCAACCAGTTGTTACCGGCACCCCCAAGGGGCCGCTGTTCCCTACAGTATGACCAGCTTACTAGTTAAGCGTAAGAAAAAGAGAGGCAGGGAGCAAGGTGTTGAGAGAGAGTTGTGTGAAGAGCGCCATGAAAAGTGGCTGTGTCCCATGCTGGTTTTAGTTTTGTTAATAAAAGTCTCCAGCAAAATACCATCCAACGTGTCACTGTGTTTTTATACACATCACCACCTCTCTGAAGTAAGCACCGGGTGAATCGAACACAACAAGCCACGTTAATCGCCTGTCCACTTCACACTATGGTGCAGAGTTGCAATTATCAAAAAGTGCAATTGGTAACACAGTGTACTTCCGCCAGCTCTCTGATTGGTCGGCTTCGTGACATGTTAGTAGCGTGGGCTGAATTAAACGCGCAGAGAAAAAAATCCGACAAGCGCAGGAGTCGAGAAATTGGGGAAGAGCTGGAGGTGTGCTCAAAATCCATTATTGCTCGCATATAACGCCACAGGCAGAGTGGGTGAGAGGGGCGGTCCCGTAAAGCCCCTAAATAACAGGGCGCACAACTGAAAATGCCTTAATTTCCGGTAAAAAAAAAAAAAGGCGCATTGTAAATGGGCTCGCTTCCGCTATCCAAACAGCTAAACATGAAAAGGTTCACACTCCGGATGTTTGCAGTAATCCTTTATGTGTCTCTTTTCTTTTTTGTAAAACTAAAACAATGAAAAAATACATGCAATCAGCAACAATGCTGCAAATAACAAAAAGGCCATCCATATATGCAAGCACAATTAGCCTGTATTCAGTAGTTCTTAATTAGAAATATCAAACACATTTCCCCTCAAACATGCAACCTAAAGACAATATAAAGAGTGTAATTCTCAATTTGACAACAAAATACTCACAGACGTTGCTCTAAAGAACACAAATGCCACTCAAGTTGTGAGAGTGGAGCTGCCATGTAACACATTGAATCACATTTGAAGAACTTCCTATTTGCATTTTTCTTCTACTGTTTTAGAACCAATAAATAAAACGGCCACAAGATGGGGCGCTTCAGCAACTGATAAAGATACAACCGACAATAAACATAACACGCATTTTTTTTTTTTTTTTTGCCATGCCCTCGCGTGTCACTGGTTAACTCTTCGCGTGCCAGTGCTGACACGCGTGTCATAGGTTGCCGACCCCTGGTCTATAATATTACTATTATAAGTACGCCTCTGCCTCACATTGTGTCCTTTTTTTCTAGTAGAGAAAATAACAGATCAATTTATAAAGTATAACTTTTATTAACATTGTTTTGTTTGTAACAGAAAAGACTTTAACGCGCATCAATTTGCCTGAACTAAAAAAAAAAAAAAAGTCACATCCAAACTGTAAAAATACACTCAAGGTAAATTTTTGACCATTTGATACTGAAAAATAAAATCAGTAAATAATAACAAATTCAAATTGATTAGAAATATTAACTCATGAGGACAATATGCCAAAAAAAAATGACCGAAAAAACAAAACTGAATGGGAAAAAAAAGAGTGTCTTTGGACAGAAGGACAGTTTTTATTTTCGCAACTCGCTGCTGACAGTATCACCTCCAGTTTGCAATGGTGTGGGGTTATTTTGCACTGAGCATGCTAACAGTGCTCACTGGTTTACTGATATAACACTGACAAAGCGGGACGATTGTTGGCAATATTCGACACGTTTTCGCTAAAAAACAACCAAGCGGCTTATCAATGAGATTGGGGTCTAATGTCTTTAAGTGGCGTCTTAATTGATTTGGCTTCTGGCTGTCCGCTATAATCATTTTTAGACACAGTAAACAGTGGTCTTTCCTAATCTACCACTGTATTAAATGTCAAAGCCAAAAGGCAAACGGCTCGAAAAAAGCGCATTCTCGCCGGCCGAGGGAGAACCGCAGGTGAGGGCGGTCGTCGTGACGATCCCAAGCCGAAAATGGCACTTCTCGGGCGGACACGTGAGAACCGGAGAAGACAGTGGGTTGCTGCGTGAGTCCGGCCGGAAAACGGCTTCCGAAAACGGCGCACAGCTCTCCAGCTCTTAATGAGTCTCTTCCATGTGCTCTTGCTTACTTCAAAAATACTGTGCGCACTTTGAAAATGAGAGCGCCACTGCCACCCACTGAGTGGATATGCAAGTACACTTTATACTAGTACGGCGCAAAAAAAAAAAAAATAAATAAATAAATAAAGCATGTTCCCCGAGGTCACACGCGCCATGCTTGGCATCGCTCTGCGCCCCCCTGGGGGGGCGCGCCCCACTATTTGAGAAGTACTGGGGTAGGATCAGTACAGGGCTTAATGTGTTATAATTTTCCACAGCATTCTGTTGTGTTTAAAAGTTTTGTATTTGAGATTCTTACAAATAGAAATTCACCAAGATTGTGAAAATTGTAAAGGGGAAACAATTTTCAGCGATGTTGAGGTAAAGCAAAAAGGCGTTAGAAGCCTAATTATAAACACAGCAATTCCAAGAGTCATTAAGAAATAATGGTAGTACTTCGGTAAGTGTGTGGAGGAGACTTAATTATAATTACAAGGAGTAGGTGGACTTTTCGTCCATTAACTCCCTGGGTGGCTGACTGGAATGAGTGTAGAGGCACTGCATGTGAAAATACTCTTGTATTTACCTCCTGACGAGCACAGAGTTGTCTGATAAAGCGGCAACCACACTAAGAAAGTCACTTTTCAGCTGAGCTAAATGGAGAATAAAATTAAAATTAAATCACCTCTCAAACCAAAAAATTTATTCAGGAAAAGCAAATTGAGTGGCAGTAACTTGACAGCACATTTTAATTAAATTGCAAATTTATTGTGTTGCAATTTTTTTGTGAGATTTTCATGAAGCGCTGTTCCTGTTGATTCTCCTGATATTTTGGGGGGTTTTTAATAGACATGGACGCCGTGTACAAATTCTAGAAAATATCGCAGTTTAGGGCTCAGCATCCACGAAGTTGCTTAAATGCAATTGTAACGAGACATCAAAGCAACTAGGAAATTTTGATGATGTATTGTGACCGTTCACGAAGTAGGCCTGGCCAGGAAGGAGCTTGAGACGCCGAGGTGTCCAACAAAAAGATCTTTAATCAGAAAAAACAGCGGGTTTCCCCAAAAGAAAAATGGCTGAAATGTGGCACAAACAGTAACAAAGCAAACAATCAACCAAAATGTCTCAAAATGGCAACTTAGGTCTGTTCTCTGGAAAATACTAAAATGTCTCCAAATGGCAACTTAGGTCTGTTCTCTTCAAAACACTTTCTTCCAAGTGTTTCTGTCAATCTCCTTCAGCCTTCCCCTTCGCTTCATCTGGTCGTCTTTAATATTGTCCTCCAGGCCAGCTGCAATTAAGTGGCTCAAGCAGCCACACCTGGAGGCGTTGTGCGGCATGCTGGGAAGTGTAGTCTTTGGGCTGGCAGCCATTTTGACTGGAATCTTCAGATCTGGAAAGAGAATGTAACGGTCCTCCCCTACCTGCCCCCGCATGATGTCACAGTATACAAAACCATCTTAAGGTGATTTTGGTCCGTTCCTTCAAAAACAAACTACCAGTAATCTACAGTACAGTGAAAACCAGATATTCACTTATTAGCAGTCATTTGCTGAGATCCCAGAATTTTGAGCCATTTCTATGAAATTTACATCTGTAATCGTAACCTTAGACAGATTGGCAATTCTAATTCCACACAATAGAATCACTTTTGTCATTTTTGCGTGTAGGCAGAGCGTGGCGACAAATTTACACTGCTGGCCAAAAGTATTGGCAGCCCTGCAATTCTGTCAGATAGAGCTCAGTTTCTCCCAGAAGAGGATTGCAATTACAAATTCTTAGGTAGTAATATCTTCATTTATTTTGCTTGCAATGAAAAAACACAAAAGAATGGGGGGAAAAAATCATTATCATTTTACACAAAACTCCAAAAATGGGCCAGACAAAAGTATTGGCACCCTTTCAAAAATCATGTGATGCTCCTCTATTTTGTGTAATTAACAGCACCTATTACTTACCTGTGGCACATAACAGGTAGTGCAAATAACTAAACTACATTTATAGCCAGTTAAAATGGATTAAAGGTGGCTCAACCTCTGTCCTGTGTCCTTGTGTGTACCACATTAAGCATGGAGAAAAGAAAGAAGACCAAAAAACTGTCTGAGGACTTGAGAAGCAAAATTGTGAGGAAGCATGGGCAATCTCAGGGCTACAAGTACATCTCCAAAGACCTGAATGTTCCTGTGTGTACCGTGCGTAGTGCCATCAATAAGTGTCAAGCCCATGGCACTGTGGCTAACCTCCCCAGATGTGGACGGAAAAATAAACTGACGATAGATTTCAACGAAAGATTGTGCGGATGGTGGATAAAGAACCTCGACTAACATCTAAGCAAGTTCAAGCTGTCTTGCAGTCCAAGGGTACAAGAGTGTCAACCCGTACTATCTGTCGACGTCTGAATGAAAAGGGACTCTATGGTAGGAAACCCAGGAAGACACCACTTCTGACCCAGAGACTGTGAAAGAATATTTTATTCATGCTTATAAAACACATAACTGCTGTGAAACTATATTCATTTGTTAGACTGTATCCATCTAAGTTCTTGCAGTGCACATGTATTTCTTTAAACATAATACAAAGAGTTTCTGTGGACTGCCTTATCTGATTTTACTCCCTCTTGTACCAGCTACAGCTAGTTACCACGGTCATAACTCATTATGTTTTTCTGTGGAAAATCCCCATGTTAGGCTGTTATAAGTTTCACTTCTGTTTCACAGTAAGCATCCTTAGGTAACACCCTTTCAATAGTATAATGGAACTTGTCTCACTTTGTCTCACTGTACTCCTGCGTGTTCACAGCTCCTGGTTGGATCACGCCATTGTACCCTTGTTATATATCTTGTGTTCTATAAAGTCTTTGAAGCAGGCAGTCCTTGGCTGTGTTGATTCATTTCTCATTTAAGCTACTGAGTTGATACTTGTCTTGGAGTTCAAACTTGAACTTTCCTGACAGAGACATAGAAAAGCCAGGCTGGAGTTTGCCAAAACTTATATGAGAAAGTCAAAAACGTTTTGTTCTCTGGTCAGATGAGACAAAAGTAGAGATTTTTGGATTACGGCATCAACATAGAGTTTACAGGAAAAAAACCAAGGCCTTCAAAGAAATGAACCTAGTCCCCACAGTCAAACATGGCGGAGCTTCCCTGACGTTTTGGGGGTGCTTTTATGCCTCTGGCACTGGACTGCTCGACGATGTGCATGGCATTATGAAGTTTGAAGACTACCAACAAATTTTGCAGCATAATGTAGGGCCCAGTGAGAGAAAGCTGGGTCTCCCTCATAGGTCGTGGGTCTTCCAGCAGGACAATAACCCAAAACACACTTCAAAAAGCACTAGAAAATGGTTTGAGAGCGAGCTGGAGACTCCTAAAGTGGCCAGCAATGAGTCTGGACCTGAATCCCTAAGAACACCTGTGGAGAGATCTGAAAATGGCAGTTTGGAGAAGGCACCCTTCAAATCTCAGAGACCTGGAGCAGTTGGTCAAAGAAGAATGGTCTAAAATTCCAGCAAAGCATTGTGAGAAACTCACTGATGGATACCGAAAGCGGTTGTTCGCAGTTATTTTGTCTAAAGGTTTTGCTACCAAGTATTAGGCTGAGTGTGCAAATAATTTTGTTCGGCCCATTTTTGGAGTTTTGTGTAAAATGAAAATGAAAATTCTTTTTTTTTTCCATTCTCCTTTGTGTTTTTTCATTACAAGCAAAATAAACGAAGATATTACTACCAAGGCATTTGTAATTGCAATCAAATTCTGGGAGAAATTGAGCATTATCTGACAGAATTGCAGGGGCACCGATACTTTTGGCCAGCAGAGTATATCCAGGTTTGATTCAATACCTAGCGAGGTTTCACTCAATCCAACATTCAGTGGTTGAGTTGCTGTAAAATAAATCCTTTTAAATTCTAGTCACTGACAAAAGGTTAGAACATCTCTTGAAAAAATCCAGTGAGATTCATTCATAATACTGTAATGTCTGGTTATGCAAAATTTCACAGATGAGTTTGAAGGAGTCCATTTTGGTGTATGGGCTTCTATGTACTTGACCATGCATACGTAATTAACTGGCTTCACTGGAGACGGTGACACTGGTGATATCATAATACATATTTTTAATCCAAGTGGACAGTTGGAATCCCTTCAGACTTTAACAAATTGCTGCCGACACATTCATTGAATTTTTGTAGTTGTTAAGAAATAACTCTTCGACATTCCGAAAAAGTAAATCTAGTACTTCTCGGATCTTTACCGAGTTCCTTGAGCTTTCCCCGCGGTTTTGAGTATTGTTAAATTGCATGAGAGTAGCTTACTGTCAAATTATTTCATTAACGACAATATCTTTGATGTAAATATTGTACATTATGTTTGTCGAAGCATCTCATTTGTATTTGACATTCAAAAAGAGTAAATTTGGCTCATTTAATGTTCAGAATAATGTGTTGACAAAATGTTGTACATTAGGTTAAATTCTTTGAAAACTAAAAAGAAAATATAAAATTAGAATAAATTATAAAAAACAGTGTTGAGTTTTTGTAGGAATCTACATTTTCTTTGATGTTTTGTCTTTTGTGACAATGGCCATGCTGTGAGAAAATAATTTTTCACTGTTAAATTTTTCTTGGGATCCTTGGATTTTTCTACAGCCCTGAGTAATGGTCGATCCAATCAGTAAGGTCAAACAAATTTGTTGATGGTACTGAATTCTCTTTGATATTTAAAGCAGGCACATGGGTGAAGTAAGGACCTATTGTTTTTGAGGTTGAAAAAATAGAGAACTTGGAAATAACTCCAATCTTTAACAATAAAATACATTGTGATTAGAATGGAACAATGGGTTCAAAGGGATTCTACGTATGTTTATGAAAATCAAGTTGCTCTTCCAGGATGTCAAATACCTCATTACTTCATAAAAATTGCTATACAAGCCTGTGCTTTAAGCCTGAACGATATATCGTTTAAACATCGCCATCGCGATGTGCGTGTGCGCAATAGTCCCATCGCAAGCACGTGCGATAGTTTTTCTTTTTTTTGATCCACATACCCTCACTTTCTGGTCTGCGCACAGCCTCCTACCCTCCCTCTCCCAGCCTTTTGATCCTCTCAGTCACTGCGGCACAACAATGGCTTTGATCTGGCCAAAGAAGCAGACTTCACACGGGCATCTGTCAATCATCGTTGAACTTGTTAAACAGTTGTAAGGAAGCCGCGCTGGAATGAATGTGTGTACTGTGGGGACGTTGGAGACATTTAAATGCCAGAAGTGATCATGAGGAGTTTGAAATTTCTACATGTCACTTCAACGATCACAGCTAAAGTAGATAAACAGAAGCATTTAATAAAGCCAAGCATTTATCTGCTACAGTACTTTATTCTTGTTCAAAAATGATTTGGTTGGACAGTTATGTTTAAAACTTATCATAATTATGAAATTTGAAGTGCTTAAAAACCATTTATTTTTATACATTTTTTAAATCACTTGGGGGGGGTGAGAAAAAAACATGTCTTATACACGGTGACCCAAAAAAAAGTTTACACTGCCATAATACAACTTAAATGCCATGTTTATTCATCTTAGAATTAGAATTGAATCACAAATTATACATTATTGTAAAGAACATGTACAGTACACTCTATTTTTCAATGTGTCCTCCCTTAAGTGTCACAACAGCCTCCAGGCGCCTGCGGAACGCTTCTTTATGTAGGATGCTGTCATCTTTTCCCAAGATCTAACAATGGACCTCTCCAAGGCTGCCACAGCAGTTTGTGGCTTCTTACAGGCACTGTCCTCCACAGTTGCCCATATGCTATAATCCAGGGGATTGAGATCTGGACTCTGGGGTGGCCACATATCACCTTGTCGATCAACTTTTTGGTCGGCACAGATCGGCACTTCCAGACCCAGGTTTTCGTGAGGCTGTTCCAATATCTTTCAGCTTCTTTTTAACTTTGTAGACTGCACATCTGGATATTCTCAGATTTGCTGTAATCTCAGTAGGTGTCAGACCGGCACGCAGCAATTCAGGTACAGCTAAAGTTTTCTTCATTTTCAGCAGAAGCACAGGAATTGTAGAGACGAGAGATTACCAGCTGCATTGAGTGACCTTAATGAATCACTTAAGCATGACAACCTATTTAGATATGTTTCAATGGCTTTTAAACAAGCAGTCAACTGAGTGTAAACTTTTTTTTGGGTCAACCTGTATGTATCTCTTTCCAATGCTAAATCTGAATAAATACATTGGGCACAAAAAACACACACACAAAAAAAAAAAATTAAAATGGGGGGGTGGGGGGGGCTACTTTGCGGTTTTTCACTTATCGCGGCGGGTTCTGGTCCCCATTAACCGCATAAAACAAGGGATGACTGTACACTGTGGTGATCTAAAGTCTTTCCAAACAGCTATTTAAGTCATCTTGTGAAAATATCTTGAAAAAAATATATATAAATGTTTTTTAATATCGCAATATAATATCGCAATATATCGCAAACCCCAAAAAAAATCGCAGCAATAGTTTTTCCCAATATCATTCAGGCCTACTGTGCTTGTTTGAAAATGTCCACCCCAACTTTTATTGTAACGCTACACAATTTTTCGCACTGTTTTGTGTTTGGTTGAGACATTCAAGAACCTTCTATACCACATTTCTCGTCGTGAAAACATCATAGATACCACATGGACAAAGAGACAAAAGCCATTTAGCATGCTCTGTCACGATGCAATCATGGGCTCCCGTTATTCCCAACCGGAAATAGAAAGTGTGAGTAATCCGCGCAGGAGATCCGGTAATCTTATAATCCCTCCACCATAATGTTGTAATGGTCTCTCCAAGCTTATCTAAACTAATTTTCCCGGCGGAATACAATCTCACATAACCGATGGAGCAGGAATAAAGAGATATAGTGCTCACATTAAATGCAGTGCAGCACTCTGGCTTGCTGGAGTTTTATTTATTATTTTTTTTTAAAAACACACACAGTCCCAATGAACCCAATTCACTCTATACAAAATAAAAAGAACACTCCATGAGATGCGAGCACCTATTGGTTGACTGAAGAAGAGGATGCAATGCGAGGTGAGTGGATCAGCTGCAGGAACTCAGCAGTGAAGACAGCCTCAGCGCACTCCTCCATCACGTCCTGGAACTCAGCCGCCACGTCAGCCACCGCATCCTGCAACAACTCGTCTGCTAGGCTGCAGTGCGAAAAAGGAAATGATTGCACACGTGAACAGACATATACAAACGCACATTTGAAACATTAGTTGTAAATAATTGATGTTATGCAGACAGGTTTGCTTTTATCCTTAAACTAAAAAACTGGTAAAGTTATAACATCCTCTGTTGTCGTTTAATTACAGAGCCGTTATCATGGTTTGTTTCGAAAGTGTTTGCATTTAGTTTTATTGATCTGGCTATATAAACTGCCTTCTAGTGGCAATAGTGAATATGACATAACTCATTTAACATGAATAAATCCAGCGGCCTCGACTCGGGACGTCGTGAGTCGGTGGAGAGAATACTTCGAAGCCCTCCTCAATTCCACCGACACGCCTTCCTTTGAGGAAGCAGAGTCTGGGGACTCTGAGGTGGGCTCTTCGATCTCTGGGGTTGAAGTCACTGAGGCGGTTGGTAAGCTCCTCGGTGGCAAGGCCCCGGGGGTGGATGAGATCCGCCCGGAGTTCCTAAAGGCTCTGGATGTTGTAGGGCTGTCATGGCTGACACGCCTCTACAACATCGCGTGGACATCGGGGACAGTGCCTCTGGATTGGCAGACCGGGGTGGTGGTCCCCCTTTTTAAAAAGGGGGACCGGAGGGTGTGTTCCAATTATAGAGGAATCACACTCCTCAGCCTCCCCGGTAAAGTCTATTCAGGGGTGCTGGAGAGGAGGGTCCGTCGGGAAGTCGAATCTCGGATTCAGGAGGAGCAGTGTGGTTTTCGTCCCGGCCGTGGAACAGTGGACCAGCTCTACACCCTCAGCAGGGTCCTCGAGGGTGCATGGGAGTTCGCCCAACCAGTCTACATGTGTTTTGTGGATTTGGAGAAGGCGTTCGACCGTGTGCCTAGGGGAATCCTGTGGAGGGTGCTCCGGGAGTACGGGGTACCGAGCCCCTTGGTAAGGGCTGTTCGGTCCCTGTACGACCGGTGTCAGAGTCTGGTCCGCATTGCCGGCAGTAAGTCGAATTCGTTCCCAGTGAGGGTTGGACTCCGCCAAGGCTGCCCTTTGTCACCGATTTTGTTCATAACTTTTATGGACAGAATTTCTAGGCGCAGCCGAAGCGTTGAGGGGGTCCGGTTTGGTGACCTCAGCATTGAATCTCTGCTTTTTGCAGATGATTTAGTGCTGTTGGCTTCATCAAGCCGTGACCTCCAACTCTCACTGGAGCGGTTCGCAGCTGAGTGTGAAGCGGTTGGGATGAAGATCAGCACCTCCAAATCCGAGACCATGGTCCTCAGTCGGAAAAGGGTGGAGTGCCCTCTCCGGGTCGGGGATGAGATCCTGCCCCAAGTGGAGGAGTTCAAGTATCTTGGGGTCTTGTTCACGAGTGACGGTAGGAGGGAGCGGGAGATCGACAGGCGAATCGGTGCGGCGTCTGCAGTAATGCGGACGCTGCACCGGTCTGTAGTGGTGAAGAAGGAGCTGAGCCGAAAGGCAAAGCTCTCGATTTACCAGTCGATCTACGTTCCTACCCTCACCTATGGTCACGAGCTTTGGGTCGTGACCGAAAGAACAAGATCCCGGATACAAGCGGCCGAAATGGGTTTCCTCCGCAGGGTGTCCGGGCTCTCCCTTAGAGATAGGGTGAGAAGCTCGGTCATCCGGGAGGGACTCGGCGTCGAGCCGCTACTCCTCCGCGTAGAGAGGAGCCAGCTGAGGTGGCTCGGGCATCTGGTTCGGATGCCTCCCGGACGCCTCCCTGGAGAGGTGTTCCGGGCATGTCCCACCGGCGGGAGGCCCCGGGGACGACCCAGGACACGCTGGAGAGACTATGTCTCTCGGCTGGCCTGGGAACGCCTTGGGATCCCGCCGGAGGAGCTGGTTGAAGTGGCTGGGGAGAGGGAAGTCTGGGCTTCCCTGTTAAAGCTGCTGCCCCCGCGACCCGACCCCGGAACAAGCGGAAGATAATGGATGGATGGATGGAAATCCAGCGGCTCCCTATTAAGACCAACATAATGTAAGTTTTTGTTCTAGCCAATATGTTTTCTTACGCATGCATAATTTAGTTTATAGGTACATTTAGCTATTTTTTTGTGTGAATGTGTGTTTGAAAGATTTGTTAGGAGCATTTAAAAAACAAACAAAAAAATAAAACTATAGCATTTTATAAAATTTAAGATAGCGGACTTTTGCTATGCAAGTTAGCCAATTGTTCTTTTGTTGTACTTTGATCGTCACTTTTTTTAAATTTTTTTTTAAATATCCCGTTTGAGGCTAAGCTCAGGTATCTTATTTTATTTTTAAATGAAAATCTATATAGTTTGAAGAAACACTCAGAAATTTCATTTTGCATTTGCCTTTAATGCTCTTTCTAAAGTGCAATCTTAGCAAACCTTCCTGCAATGCATTAAATGTTCCTAATACAATTACTGGATTATTCGAACTAACTACAGGTATTGACCGGGTAATGAACGAGGTCTGTTCCTACGCTGGCGACATAATCCAAATTTCCACGAAAGTCAGAATTAACCCTTTAAATACACCTAAATAGCCTTCAAATCTCAAAATAACTATCCAAAAACATGTATTATGCGTCAATTTCTAGGGTTGTTCCGATCTGTTTTTTTGCTCCCGATCTGATCCCGATCGTTTTAGTTTGAGTATCTGCCGATCCCGATATTTCCCGATTCAATTGCTTTTTTTTGCTCCCGATTCAATTCCAATCATTCCATAATTTTTCCCGATCATATACATTTTGGCAATGCATTATGAAAAAAATGAATAAAACTCGGACGAATATATACATTCAACATACAGTACATAAGAACTGTATTTGTTTATTATGACAATAAATCCTCAAGATGGCATTTACATTATTAACATTCTTTCTGTGAGAGGGATCCATGGATAGAAAGACTTGTGACTTTGTGTATTGTGAGTAAATATTGCCATCTAGTGTATTTGTTGAGCTTTCAGTAAATGATACTGCAGGCATGCCCCAATGCATGATGGGAGTTGAACCATGATGGGAAGTTAAACCATGACTGTGCGTCGTGCTACCAATGGATATATCTTCTCTGCTTTGGGTAATAACTTAAGGTGTTAAGACAAAGATCTATTGCCAGTTTTCTTCCCCACATTGCTTTCCATGATATTTCTAATCATGGGGAGAGGGATTGCAAGGTATTAGCCAATTGAAGAAAGGCTTCATAGGCTGTCAAAGTTCACTCTATTCATGTTGCGTTACCTTTTTTTCTCTCTATAAAGGTAAAGCAGTGCCATTACAGATTGAGTGCGACAATGAATGAGAGGATCGTGCAGCGAACATAATATTAGCATTAAATATTTTAACGTGACATGCCGCCGTTATCGGGATATTTTAGATAACCCTACGTTAAGCCTAAACTAAAGCCTCTGGATGAGTGTAATATATTATGTCTGTAACGGTAAATACAATAAGAAAACAATTTAATTAAGATATATATATATTAAAAAAAGGCATGGCCGATATTACTTTGAAAATGACGTGATCAGACCCGATCGATCGGCAATGTCAATTATCCTCGCCATGACGTTGGAGTCCTGGCTAGACGGCGAGCTAAGCTTCGAAATGACGATGTCAGACGTCCATGTGGTTTCCTGACTTTATTCACGTGCTCATGACATAAACACTTGCAGAATGAAACTAAAATAAAAATGAAATCCATTCCATCTTCAATAACAGCAATTGAAATTTGCGTCAATAACTAGCTGCTAATACAGCAATAACCAATCCACACAAAAGATTAGCATCTATCAGATAGCGTCCGCACATCATCAAAAACAATCACATAAACCCGCCCCAAGTAAAACGCACAATAACAAAAGCACAAAAGGTGTTATATACAAGTGTTGCCTCTGTGGATGCTTCACATGCAACAAATGTGCGCGCAGGCTTTCTTTCCCCTCTCTCTGTCACTCGGCTGCATGACTTCTTTGTGTGTGTGTTCACGTGCGCTCTTCCTCGTGTGCGCATGTGCGCTTTTCATCGTGTGCTCAAATACGTTCTTCGTGTGTACATGCGATCCTGCTCGCGTGTGGGAGTACTACCTGCTCAATGCTCCCTGCGCCAAAATAAAATACATATCAGCCACAAATTAAAGTGCCAAACGCGTTTTTGTTGTTGTTGTTGCTTTATAGTAGAACTTTTGAACAATCACCGAATTATATTTCGAACCATTATATTATTCTCCTTAACTAAGCTCCAAGTCCCAGCTGAAGATGAGCCATGTAGTCTTTGCACCAAACATTTGTTTTGAGCTATGGCCAGCTATGGTGGGGTGGCGTGGCTCAGTGGTAGAGTAATTGTCCCCCAACCCGGATGTTGTGGGTTCGATTCTTCACCCTGATGAACTCGTCTAAGTGTCCTTGAGCAAGACACTGAACCCCACGTTGCTCCTGGTGCTGCGTCACCAGTAGGTGGATGGTGAGATAGTGTAAAGCGCTTTGAGCGCCTTGAAAGGTGGAAAAGCGTAACACCATTTACCAAAAAGCTTTTCCTATAATTCAGTCATTTGCAGGTCTTGGATGTGTCTTTAGTCTTTGCAAGCCTCATAGTAGCTTACTCTATTGTAATATAATACGGTAATAATCAAATATGAATTGACCGTTGATATGCATGTAGGGAAAACAACACACCTAAACCACGATTTCAGTTTGTTTACACAACACTCTTGTGTCTCTGAGCAATGCGCCTGGGTGGGTGTTTGTGAATATTCATAGTAAAAAAAAAAATTTTTTTAAAGGCAAGTAAATGAATGTTTAGGGAACAAGAGCAGCGGGCAGATGTGCCGCACTGACATATTTGAAGTGCTTCTGAACATTAAGTGTGACACCACACAGATGTGTCTCTCCAAATATTAGCGAGGGACTCGTAATAAGGACTCATTGGTCTGTTTACACTCCAACACAAACACGGCATAAAACAAGATGAAGAATCTCTAAGGTCATTTGAAAACTAGCTATTATGAGCGTTGGGGTGGGAGTCATCTCCTGCACTGCAGCAACTGAACAATTCGGTTGAATATGTAAATGGAGGAGTGGGAGCGAGAGTGAAAGAGAAGATGAACCATAAAAATCTGCTTCATCCTCTATGGGTATGAGAACACCACGTTATCAACAAACATACCCGGCAGTGTAGTTTAGTATGCATCTAATTAGAAGAACTGCACAGAATTTTTGCAATGCACAGAGGGGGAAAGTCTGAAAGAAATTCATGCCTTAGGTTGACTTTTACAGTGTAGGCCAAGTGTCCAATATCAAATTTGTGCCTTCTGTATATCCTACTTTTGGACTGCCCATTTCCAAATTGCATGCTATCAACTCCACAAGCACTAACAATAGGCAGTGATTAAACTGAAGTAAACAATAATACATGATTTATTTTTTTTAATGTTCCTGTTAACTAACACAGAGGTGTAACGGGCCATATTGTAGTTATGGTTTCCCTAAGAGGCCCACCATGATTGCGAACAAATAATGTATGATTGCCTCAAATTGCTTGAATTCTATATTGCACTGCACTACAGCAGTGAATAAAATGGTGTGTGAGAATTTTTTCAACATTCTAAGATTTTTTTTTTTTTTATGAAATTTGCCCTGGAATTGACATTCAATTCTGTTTAAAGTGGTCTTGAAAAACCCTTAAAATGTCTTAAATTTCACTTATTGAAACCTGGGGCAACCCTGGTTTTGGCAGTTGAGCATGAGCATTAAAGTCGACGCACACAATTTGCTTTCATGGGTCATGTAAAATGATATGGCTTCGAGTTTAACACCTATGGATTAATGCTTTACTACTGTTGGACTTTGATGCCTTGTACAGTACTTTCTGCTTTTAAGTAAATGCTTCCACTACATATGGCATCTTATCCTGTTATAGTGACTGCTTTGTACCTGAAAGCTTGTTACCTGTCTGCGCAGGACCAGAAGTTGACATCACCGCTGCCGTGCTCATGAGCCGAGCGGCGAAGGTATTCCTCATAGTCATCCTGGTAGTGTCGAATGCTGTCCAGGATGCCAGCCGGTACACTCAAGACCGTGGTTGCCTCACCACCCTCCTGTGGAACAGGGAATATCGGTAGACCTTCTTCCCGGGATGCCTCCTCTAAAAGGCTGCTGGTCTCAGAGAGGATTCTTAAGTGAAAAAAACACAGAAAGATCCGGATGTGTCATGATGGCTTTTCATCACCTTGAATATTTAGACAGGTGTAGGCAAAATTTTGTGCTCGAGTGCATTTTGGGTTTTTACAGAGATCTTGATCAGTGCACTTTTCCCCTTTCAAGGGAAACAATAATAATAATAATAATGATAATACAGTGCTGGCCAAAAGTATTGGCACCCCTGCAATTCTGTCCGGCCCATTTTGGGAATTTTGTGTAAAATGGTAGTGATTTAATTTTTTTCCCCCCATTCTCTTTTGCGTTTTTAGCATTTGTAATTGCAATCATTTTCTGGGAGAAATTGGCCAGCACTGTATATTGTTTAGGGAGATACCCTATGTGCCGTGTGTATTGGGGGATGAGGGTTTTTTCTTTTGGCTGGAGCTTTTTTTTTTGTCGTTGGTTTGTTTTGGTCGTTTTTTTTTTTTTTTTAATGTGAAAAAAAAAAAGTTCAAATAGTGTTCCCTCATTTGCCTGTACTGCATGGGATCAATAAAAAAAGTTTACAAAGAGACGGACAGGTAATTCGGAGCTGGTATAAAATTAGTATCTGGAAATATGAAAAATGCTGTAGTTTACTTTCATAAAGTAATAATTCATGCATTTTTAATGGCACAACTAAGAACTAATTTAATTACAAATAACCACATATTTAACAATGTCATAGTGCTATGTAAAAGAGGCTATTTGGGGTGAAGAGGCTGAGAATTGCGGCAAGTAAATGAATGAAAACAACAAATATTACAGGACTCATGATAATGTAACGCTGGGTGGCCCGGATTAAAGAACAGCGCAGGCCTCGGACACCAAGCCCCTCATGCCATTTAGACTGTATGAGCTAGGTCTGACACATCAATTTACTTAGGGGTGGTGTTGTCAGAGGTCACAATGATGAATCTGGAGAGCGCCGATTTACTGAGTGCTCAGCTGGGCACAGCTGAGCGCTTTCTAATCCTCCCTACTTGGACAGATCGGCCTGTTTCTTGAGCTCTCTGAGCTATATTTAGTCTTGCGGCAGTTCCCACACACCCGCCTTTTTAGAGTACCACTAGTGCTCCCGAAATCGCTGAAATACAAAAACACTAAATATTCACTCGATATTTAGTCACTCTTTCAGCCTTTAAGAAAAAAAAGAAAAGTTGATAATAATTACAGTAAAAAAACATACGGTTCCTTAAAGTGCCTGTGACATAAAAAAGCATTTTTATTTCATATTACACGCGGTATTTTATGCTCCTGAATGAAATGGACCGCTTGGATGCTTGTTGAAGCGATCGATATATTTATTCAATTTTTTAAATCCCACGCCATGAAAATGAGTGACTTCCCGCCGGAGTCTGGATTGAGGAAGAATGAGAATGTGACGTCAGCGGACTAATCATTTTCACAATACAGAAGCACTGCGGATTCAGCTGATTTGCGGATTAATTTATTTATTTTTTGCGTCAGGCCAGCCCAATGTGCTGCAGGCTTTCGTTGCTACACTAGGGAGAGTGGTGTGAGGCTTTTTGGATTTCCAAAAGATCCTGTTCTCCACCAAGAATGGGCAAAACAAGTTAAACAATCTAGAGACCATTGGACGGATGAGGAAGTGAGTACGCTACGTGTTAATGATGAGATAATAAGGAGGTGGCTTGCAATTTGCTCCTTGTCCACCGAGAAGGCCACCCAGCCGACGACCGGCGGCTTGCCGCACACTATGGTCTCTGGCCGATAAAAGGTGTGCCTGCCTATAGAGCGCTTGGCTCTGCTTGGGCCACTCTTGTCTCCGGTTCTCGATCTTGTAGAGACTCCACCTCCCTCGGTCCTCTTCATGTGCCCGCCTATAGAGTAATATTCGCGGCTTGGGCTCGGGCAGCCATGCACTCCGACGTCAGCTGGTTTGTCCACCAAAAAGGCGCTATTTTCGGCGTTCATTCTCCTCTGCGTCCCCTTGGACGAGCACTGCCTGCCTGTCGGGGCCGCAGCAGAACGACGAGCCAAAACTTGCTCGCCGCCGGGGGCTGGCCGATCGGTGAAGACAATCACCCCCGCCACTGTGTGTGATATGAGCCGGGGTAGTTTTGTGTAATTTTTCGTTTTCAAAAGGCAAGAAAAAGACTTGAAAGAGCCACTCGGTTCGGGTTAGCATGTCGCCTAGCTCTCACTCTTCCTAGTTTGCATACGCTCTTTACTCAGTCTCCGAAGCCGGGGCAGGGAAATGAAAAAAAGCCGGACTAACTCCGGTGGCATAAAATGTTGTTCGGGAGGTTTAATAAGTCGGCAGTTTTGACCATGATGCAGTAATTTAGCCCTGTCGTACTGAATAAATGCATTTTTAATATTTCATATTTCATTTAGCACAAGACTGTTATTGACCATACAATTTATTTCGCTATCAGGGAAAAACACTTAAATACAAAGAATATCCTGTAAAAATATTGGAGTAGAGATAAAAACAATGATGACATTTTGCTGCTCTCTGTCGCATTTTCCTCGTTCTGAATCTTCCCTCTCATTTGGGCTGATTTATAAATCAGCTGAAATCATTATTCTGCCAGCGTCATCACCCAGATGAAGGCGCTAGAGCGCTAAAATAACAGACGGGGCTAAACGGCTGATTAAAAGACTCATTTCTCGTCATCTGTGCTTTGCCAAATTGTTGTATATAGTCAAATCGTCTCAAAATATGATTTTAATTCGCATGATAATGCTATTTAAGACTTTTTTGATGGTTTCACAGGCACTTTAAGGTGGAAGTTATGCAGTGCAACTTCAGGAACATAAGCAAAATATAAATAAGCTCATGAAAATAAAGTATACATGAAAAAAACTATATCTAAAAATGTGTCACCGTATGTAATTTTAATGGAAAGCAGAGCAGTTTATGGGATATGCCAAGATCACCAGCACGTCTTAATGTGTTGGTATGTGTGTCAATGTTTAGTCACTTTTTATGACACCTCAGTTTCATTACTTCATGCAGACTGAGTAATTCTAATGATGACAACAAAGGTATTTTCTAGTCATATAAACCCTGGTTAAAGTGTTGTGTATGTGTGTTTTGGTTCATTGTTTAGTGTGTGATCTCCGTGTTTTCCAGTGATATAAAAATATTTAAAAAAATATTACTTTCCATGATAGAGGGTTTAGTTCTAGCAGAAAGAAGTGTCAAGTTGACTCAAGGATATGTCACCAAAAAAAATCAGCCAGCATGAAGACAAAGATAGCTTCAGGATAGAATATCTCACTGAAGGACTGCTGCGCTTTGAAGTGGAAAAAAGCAATCTGAAAGTTTAAAAAAAAAGGTGATTGTTTTAGCTTGCTACAGCCTTTGACACAGACATACACTTTGATGCATGGCAATTAATGATGTCCTGGAGTAATTGTGAAAAAGGAGAGACTGCAGCCTCTTAAACCAGAGAGGCGAGGGGATTAAAATAAAAAAGAATACATGAAAGGTTTGGAATATTATTGAGTGGGCCTTTCATTTTTAGATCGATTTTGATTGAAGACACAGAGGGTCAGCCAGGGAGGCGGCCTGACCGGCGTCTTTGTCTGGACTCTTTACCATGGAAGTATAAATCTTATCTTGCACCATGAAAGCTCACTATTATATTAGCGGCAACATAGAGTTGTCTTTTTAGTTCAGTCCTCACCAGACCGTACAGACCAGAGAGGCGGAATGCAATCCACAAAGTCATCTGACTAATACAGCAGTTTTCTGTCATGCAAAACTCTGAGAATTTTTCACAGATTGATTTTGATTGAAGACACAGAGGGTCAACCAGGGAAGCGGCCTGACCGGCGTCTTTGTCTGGACTCTTTACCATGGAAGTATAACTATCTTGAACCATGAAAGCTCACTATTATATTAGCGGCAACATAGAGTCATCTTTCTAGTTCAGTCCTTACCAGACTGTACAGACCAGAGGCGGAATGCAATCCACAAAGTCATCTGACTAATACAGCAGTTTTCTGTCATGCAAAACTGAAAATTTTTCAGTTATCCAGAACTGCTGATAAACTTAGATGGTAAACATGCTTCATCTGGGGCAACCATCAAATACTTTACCTGAATAATTGCAGCAGCCGCTTCTACTATCGCATATTGGCAAATAGTTGGCTTAAACATTTGTTAGTTGGTTGGTTGTTAATACAAAATTAGTTTGAATATTGGTTGGCTGTTGGTTAATTAGTTGGTCGGTAACAATGACTTATGTAACTGTAATGGTTAGCTGGTTGCTTGTTCGCTTGTTCACTTGATTGGTTGCTGTTTCAGTTTGTTAAAATGTGTTGGCTCATTGTCTGGTTCTCATTTGGTTTGTTGTTTACTACAAACGTTTTGTTGTTAGTTAGTTGGGTTAGTTGGGTGGTATGAATGCTGGTTGGGGTGTTATTGAGGTGGTTGGCATATGAATAGCTGGTAGGAAATATTTTTACTGTCAAATAAAAAATTGTCAGTCCAATATGCCAGGAGTGTCAAACTCATTTTTGAAACGGGCAAAATCGTTGTTAAAGTGTCGCCCCACACAAAAATATGATACACTGTGTTAAAATCAGAAACAAGAACAAACTTTTTGGTTAACAACTATTCAAGATATTTTAAAAGGGGACCGGAAACAAAAACCTAGCAATATCTCATATATGTATATATATATATATGTATATATATATATATATATATATATATCACTTTTTAAGTGACAGCAATAGTCAGTTTTGTCATTTTTGGAATAAACATGAATTTGATGCACATGATTTGCTTTTGTGGTCACACAAAATCACATGGCGGACCGGAGCAGGCCCCTTAGTCTCGAGTGTGACGCCTCTCAGTTGCACTCTTCTTGAGGACCAAGGCACTGTGATGGTCCTAACTCCTAAAGGATGGATGCTTGCTGACATTTTGTGTTAACATCTCCTAACAAAGCCTGACCTGGGTTTTATTTGAACACTAAAGTATAGTACTTAAGCAAAATTCAAAAAGCAACTTTATAAGTCAACAACAACTAAACTAAGCGCTTTCTCATGTATCTCACCGCTAATGACTCCCTGTGTCTAACTTATCTGCCTTCAAGGTAGCCTGGCACACACTTCACTGGGTAAGAGTCAAGATGTTTCATACACTTTGCATGTCTTGAGAGCACCTGTGGTCCTGCTCTCCAGTCAGAACAAGTGTCATCTATTTCAGTCAGTCCTTACTGTAAGACTAATTAATAGGTTTGTGTTAAAGATGATATTGTAGTAGCCGTTGGAGATGTTCAAACGATGGTACATACAGTGGGGCAAACAAGTATCTAGTCAACTAATTGTGCAAGTTCTCCCACTTGAAAATATTAGAGAGGCCTGTAATTGTCAACATGGGTAAACCTCAACCATGAGAGACAGAATGTGGAAGAAAAAAAAACAGAAAATCACATTGATTGATTTTTAAAGAATTTATTTGCAAATCATGGTGGAAAATAAGTATTTGGTGAATAACAAAAGTTCATCTCCATACTTTCTTATGTACGCTTTGTTGGCAAGAACGGAGGCCAAACGTTTTCTGTAACTCTGCACAAGCTTTTCACACACTGTTGCTGGTAGTTTGGCCCATTCCTCCATGCAGATCTCCTCGAGAGCAGTGATGTTTTGGGGCTGTCGTTGGGCAACACGGACTTTCAACTCCCTCCACAGATTTTCTATGGGGTTGAGATCTGGAGACTGGCTAGGCCACTCCAGGACCTTGAAATGCTTCCAATGAAGCCACTCCTTTGTTGCCCTGGCTCTGTGTTTGGGATCATTGTCATGCTGAGAGACCCAGCCACGTCTCATCTTCAATGCCCTTGCTGATGGAAGGAGATTTTCACTCAAAATTTCTCGATACATGGCCTCATTCATTCTTTCCTTTACACAGATCGGTCGTCCTGGTCCCTTTGCAGAAAAATAGCCCCAAAGCATGATGTTTCCATCCCCATGCTTCACAGTGGGTATGGTGTTCTTCGGATGCAATTCAGTATTCTTTCTCCTCCAAACACGAGAACCTGTGTTTCTACCAAAAGGTTCTATTTTGGTTTCATCTGACCATAACACATTCTCCCAGTCCTCTTTTGGATCATCCAAATGCTCTCTAGCGAACCGCAGACGGGTCTGGACGTGTACTGGCTTCAGCAGGGGGACATGTCAGGCAGTGCAGGATTTGAGTCCCTGGCGGCGCATTGTGTTACTGATAGTAACCTTTGTTAGTGTGGTCCCAGTTCTCTGTTGGTCATTCACTAGGTCCCCCCCGTGTGGTTCTGGGATTTTTGCTCACCGTTCTTGTTATCATTTTGACGCCATGGGGTGAGATCTTGCATGGTGCCCCAGATCGAAGGAGATTATCAGTGGTCTTGTATGTCTTCCATTTTCTAATAATTGCTCCCACAGTTGATTTCTTTACACCAAGCGTTTTACCTATTGCAGATTCAGTCTTCCCAGCCTGGTGCAAGTCTACAATTTTGTCTCTGGTGTCCTTCGACAGCTCATTGGTGTTGGCCATAGTGAAGTTTGGAGTGTGACTGACTGAGCTTGTGGACAGGTGTCTTTTATACCGATTATGAGTTAAAACAGGTGCCAATAATACAGGTAACGAGTGGAGCCTCGTTAGACCTACTTAGACCTCGTTACAAGAAGTTAGACCTCTTTGACAGTCAGAAATCTTGCTTGTTTGTAGGTGACCAAATACTTATTTTCCACTCTAGGTTGGAAATCAATTCTTTAAAAATCAAACAATGTGATTTTTTTTTTTTTTTCACATTGTCTCTCATGGTCAAGGTTTACCCATCTTGACAATTACAGGCCACTCTAATCTTTTCAAGTAGGAGAACTTGCACAATTGATGGTTGACTAAATACTTATTTGCCCCACTGTAAGAGGTCATGTTAAAAATCACAAAAACTGTACAGATGCTTCTTAAACCTTCCATATATTATGGCAAATATTTTGTGTATTGATTTCCACTGTGTTGACCATTAAATTAAAGTTTTGTGTGTGTGTGTGTTCATAGCACATGAAATCTGAACAAAAACATGACACATTCATCTTTTCTTCAATTTTAGCAGATTAATGAAGCAAAGGATAGGAGTGATCGACATTTAATATTGTTTTTCTTGTTTATGATTTGATTAATATGGTCATCTTCATTAACTTTAACAGAGTGTCCTGCTACTACTGTATACAGTAATAAGCTAAAAATCTGTTTTCATGTTTTGTTTTCAATGACATAAAGAATCTTCGATGCAATATATTGTTGTGTCCGAGTTTAAATATACATATATGTTTTGGTTTTCAGAAATCGTCTGTGTTTAGTGATTTGTGCCATTATACCAGTCTCCATCTTTCTCGACCATCTCTGCCTTCATTCCAGGTTCTACATTAATGCCAGCACTTGGGCAGCCAAAGGTAGGTACAAAACAAAAATATTCTGCTCTGAAGACGGGAAGCTTCCTCATGGGAGAGCACTTAAGATTGTCACTTCACCAGGAATAAAACAGTGTGCTGTGGGAAAAAGAAACATTTCATCCAGTCTTGAGACCTAATTATAGAAAATAGCCAGGGAACTCCTTTTTTCATTTGAACACTCAAAGAGTCCATATCTGTTTTTCAAGATACAATCTACATGATTGCAAGCCGAGTTTGAGAGTGTTTTGCCGACTATTCCGATGTTCCCATGGATGTAAATTATCTTAGATACTAAAATGACTATCGCTGAAATGAATGAGAAGACACGAATGATGGCAAAATACATGATAAAAAAAGCAGAAAAACCCACCCTCTTTCCACAGGTTCTTTAACAACAATATCAGCGACCGTAGGTTGCCTCAGAACTGGTCTGGTTAGTCGAATTGGCTGTGGAGAACTTGGCCTTGAGCCCAAAATCTGGACCTGAGAGCCTGGTAAGTGCAGAGAGGGAGCAGAGGTAGTGTTGGAAAGTGAGTTTTAGAAATTATATGTATTAAATCTTTTGTTTACCAGAAGACAATTTCAGCAGCATGGCTATGTTAAAAAAATGGAGAAATTGACTATGAAAAATCAGAGATTTCTTCATTCAATTCTTTAAAAGCCAAAACCTGTCCTGTTTCGTTAGTTATCACTGATTGGTTTTAAACAATGTGGTAACATCAACAGCATACCCAAATTAAACACAAGATTTAACCCGTATCCCGAATGTTAACCGAGCGACCAGAACTCAAAAACTAACCCGATTGGGAGCGCAGTAACAGCCAGAAGGCCAACAAAGGAAAAGTGAATGTTCCCTCTGGATAATATGGGTATTACAACAACAGAAACAAGAATTGCTGAGGCAGCAGCTGTGGTGTTACTCAAACGTAAACAAAACAGTGTTTTACGTATAAAAAGACAAATGAGAATTCAGTAATGATTACCAAAATTAATACTGTAGCACAATTGGCTGGTTCCACACCATGGGCATCAGTGTTGTTAATAACGGCGTTACAATATAACGGCGTTACTAACGGCGTTATTTTTTTCAGTAATGAGTAATCTAATTAATTACTTTTCTCATCTTGGCAACGCCGTTACCGTTACTGAGGCGGGAAAGGCGTGCGTTACTATGCGTTACTAAGTTGGTTGAATAAAAAAAAGTCTGAGAGAAACGGACTCACGGGGACGAGAGCAGAGCAGGAGTGGGGAAGACGCCGTTCCAACCGCGATGCTAGGTGGCTCCAATAATACCTGACTGCAGCCATAGCCGACAAACTACGCCCACATGACACGGTAGATATCATATTATAGAACTAGATGCATATGACAGACACTGCTGCACTGCCAACATGTTTTAAGGACTACATGCGTTTGTAAACAGCCGCCATCTTAAAGCAGTAGACCTCTCAGGAAGGCCCTGATGTAGAGATCCTTCCTAGCGAACCTAAGTAATTTTTTAAAATCTAAAATGCTCCTAAATCGGCAAAATCTTAACTTAAATCTATCTTTAAATGATGAAACAGTTTTAAAACTTACACATGTTTAAAGTAGACAGAAGGCAACTAATGCAATAACGGGAGAAATTTTAACAACTTTAACGATTGATTCACAACTTTAAATGACTTCCACACATAGCAAAGGTTACTAGCTAGTTATCGCCATACCCTTGTGTCTAGTTAAGTGGAGGGTAAAGAATTGGGCTAGGGCCAATTGTCCCCCAAACACTTTAAGCTTCACATTGTGTGACCTGTGTTTTTTTTTGTTTGTTTGTTTTTGAGGAGAAAAAAAATATCACTAGTTACTTTGCCAAGTAACTAATTACTCTTACATTCAGGTAACTGAGTTACTAACGCAATTACCTTTTGGGAGAAGTAATTTGTAACTGTAATTAATTACTTTTTTAAAGTAAAATTAACAACACTGCATGGCACTAAATGCGTTAGTAGACAGCCGCCATCTTAAAGCAGTAGACTTTTTAGGACGGCTCTGTTGTAGAGAACCTTCCTAGCGAACCTAAGTAACTTTTTATCTAAAATACTTCTAAATCGGCAAAATCTTGACTTGAATCTATCTTTAAATGATGAAACAGTTTTAAAACTTTCATATGTCGAAAGTCGAGAGAAGGGAAGAAATGCAATAATGGGAGCAATTTTAACAACTTTTAACAGTTGATCCAGGGTAAAGGGTAAATTAGGGTAAAGAATTGGGCTCGGGCCAATTGTACCAAAAACCTTCACAAAAAACTTCACATAGTGTGGCCAATGTTTTTTTTTTTTTTTTTTTTTTTTTTTTTTGAGGGGAAAAAAAAAAAAAGTAATTATCACCAATTACTTTGCCAAGTAACTAATTACTCTTATATTCAGGTAATTGAGTTACTAACGCAATTACTTTTTGGGAGAAGTAATTTGTAACTATAATTAATTACTTTTTTTCAGTAAGATTAACAACACTGATGGGCATTTCTTTCTGCATGTGGAACTGGATTCATTGTACTAATTTTATAGTCACAGTATAAATGGTAAATGGTGTTATACTGATATAGTGTCATATTTAGCCAAATGCTTCAAAACTCATAGGATATACATTGTAATATACCTGTAGCTGCAGGAGAGGCAAATGTGACAATTTGATTTTTGATTGGCTGTATGTCCAATTACTTTTAGTTCCTATAAAAAATGGAAGACAACCTAAAATGTGTTGTAATTCTTCAGTAGTTCAACTAATTTGGATGGAATTACACTTGAATTAACGGTCAAAGTCAGCCCAAAGCACATCTTGTTTTATTTTAAATCGATTGTTCTGTGGTACAAAGCTGCAATGCTGAAAATTATATCAGCGTCCCAATATTAATGAAACTCAGTCTTTCACCGTGATTGATACCAAACTAGCGTTATAAATGTGTAACTGTAGAGGCACAACAGTGTGACTAGAGCCCCAAAAGTCACAAATTTCCAAATGAAGAACAAACGCACACTGTGGGAGCATTTGCAACTCCCCGTTAAAAATATTTGATTTTTAGTTAATATTTTTCTGTACTTATTAACACCCACCTTATTCCTATATTCCCATTTTATGAAATTTTGCATGAATTATAGCTATGTTCGGCACCACAGACACTCAGTGATTGAATTTGTCTCATTATAGCCGAACATTAGAGGAAAGCTAAGCTTGCTGCAGAATGCATTTATTGGAAGTTACAAACAAAACTAAATGTGGATGACAAAAAAATGAAGCTTAAAAGTCTGCAGTTAAAGTCCATCTAGTTTCAAACCCACTGCAGTTTTAGCATGATTACAGTAAATGGCAAAAACAACGAATACATTGCAATAATTGTGTTACGTGCCAACATTGTTAAGTTTTGACCCACCACTTCCAAGCATGCCAGAAAAGCCGAAGAGTACAGATCTTGAGCACGCATCAGAGCACTAAAAACTAGCCAACCTGACTTTCGGGGTCAAGTGGGCCCAAGTGTGGTCTACGTGGCGGCTCAGGGCGAGCTCGCCTTAATAGCCTCAGCTCAGTTAATGGAGCATTAATATGCCTGCACGTGATGAGATGAAGAGTACCTGCTGATTGCTCCCACTGAGGAGCTTCTGAATAGTTGATCGAGGCAACTCGTCTCCTCACTTCCTCCCGGTCTCTCTGCTCAAAACACACTTTCTAAACAGGATGAAGCTCCCCACCACAGGTACGTTTCCACAGCGACCATTACCTGTATCTCCTCCATGCGCTGCAGCATTCCCTCTAGTGTGGGGGCTTGCAGAACGTGCTGTGCTGCCTCCTCCAGGAGATCTCCCGGAAGAATCTCACTAGTCTGCTCGCCTCTCTCAGCACCCTGAGTAACGTGGACCATTAAGGCATGTTGAGGGGATTGAATTTAAGTGCGTCAGATGCTTGTTTAATTGCTCAGCTAAGAATTGTCTTTGCGGTTTACCCTCTTTGCATGCTGCTCTGACGGCCTATTCCCCAACGACAACCTGCTCCTGCTCCAAGATTCGGCAAGATGCTGCAGTAAACATACAAATGAAGATTAAGGGCACTTGAAACACTGTCAAAAAAAGTCCCAAAGACCCACAAGAGAGCATATCGCTATTAAATAATGCATCGTCATAGCAAGCCACAAAAACTAGCAAATATGTTCACTGGGGAGCTGTGAGCTGAAATGGGTGATTACACCAGACCAAATCCAGCAGATACAGTGCTGCTCAAAAGTTTGTGAACCCCCTCAAAATTTTGGAATTTTCTATTATTTCAACCTGATTTCCTAATCAATCAATTCAGTAGTTTTTTTTTTTGTTTTTTTAACAGTTGTGTTGTCGAGACTAAATTAAAAAGAGTTTTCATCAACTGATGTAGGTGCAAAATTGAACTGTTTGGTCACAACCAAAACCGCCATGTCTGGCGAAAAGTCAACACTGCATACCACCAAAAGAACCTTCTCCCAACAGTGAAGCATGGAGGTGGGAATGTCAAGATCTGGGCTTGCTTTTCATCCTCAGGACCTGGACAACTCCACATAGTCCAGGGAATCATGAATTCTGAGGAATATTGTCAAATCCTAGAACATAACCTGACGCCATCTGTTTTGAAGTTAAAGCTTGGCAGAAGGTGGATCATGCAACATGATAATGATCCAAAGCATTCCAGCAATACAACCAAGGAATGGCTGAAAAAAGAAGAAGATTCGTGTTCTGGACTGGCCCAGTCAAAGTCCTGACCTAAATCCCATTGAAATGCTGTGGCGGGACCTGAAGCGAGCAGTTCATGCCAGACGCCCATCAAACCTCTCTCAACTGACTGCGTTCTGCAAGGAAGAATGGGCAAAAATCCCCCAAAGTAGATGTGAGAGGCTGATTAGTCACTACAGAAACCGTTTGGTTGAGGTAATCTCTGCAAAAGGAGGCGCAATATCCTATTAACTGAAGGGGTTCACATACTTTTGCACACATGATATCTGAGTTTTTCTTAAATCAACCACTTTTGTTAAATAAAGAATGACAATATAACTATTTCTTTTGTTTCAGTCCATTATTTGGAATGTCAGTATTGTGGATTTGGGTATAACTTAACATTTAATAAGGTTATTGTAGTTTTTTTTACAAAAAATCTGACCATCGCTGTGGGGTTCACAAACTTTCGAGCAGCACTGTATGTTGAAAGTGCTGTGGACATCAAACGGGGACATCAGCCATGTTTATACTGTATATCAGAGTGGCTTTGAGGTTGAGTAGCAACTTCCAAGGGCTCTTGAAGGGAATGCTGTTGAAGATCTTTCGGCTGAGCTGTGACATCATGCCATGTCCCGGTTATCTATTATTATTAGGGTTGTTCCGATCATGTTTTTTTGCTCCTGATCCGATCCCGATCATTTTAGTTTGAGTATCTGCCGATCCCGATATTTCCCGATCCGATTGTTTTTTTTTTTTTTTGCTCCCGATTCAATTCCAATCCTTCCCGATAATTTTTCCCGATCATATACATTTTGGCAATGCATTAAGAAAAAAATGAATAAAACTCGGACGAATATATACATTCAACATACAGTACATAAGTACTGTATTTGTTTATTATGACAATAAATCCTCAAGATGGCATTTACATTATTAACATTCTTTCTATGAGAGGGATCCACGGATAGAAAGACTTGTGACTTTGTATATTGTGACTAAATATTGCCATCGAGTGTATTTGTTGAACTTTCAGTAAATGATACTGTAGCCATGCCCAAATGCATGATGGGAAGTGGAACCATGACTGTGTGCAGTGCTACCAATTGATATATCTTCTCTGCATTGGGAAATAACATAAGGTGTTAAGAAAAAGATCAATTGCTACCTTGCTTCCCCAAATTGCTTCCCATGATAGTTCTAATCGTAGGGAGAAGGATTGTAAGGCTTTAGCCAATTAAAAAAAAGGCTCCAAAGGCTGCCAAAATTCACTCTACTCATTTTACGCTGCCTCTTATCTCGCTATATAAGTAAAACGGCGTCATTACAGATTGAGCGCAACAATGCATGAGTGGGTCGTGCAGCGCATGCATTAATTGCAATAAATATTTTAACGTGATATTTTTTTAAAAAAAATAATTACCACAGTTTTCGGGATAAATTTGATAACCCTACCTTAAGCCTAAACTAAAGACTCTGGATGAGTGTAACATATTATGTCTGTAACGTTAAATACAATTAGAAGACGATTTAATTAAAGTATACATATATATATACTGTATATATTAAAAAAAGGCATGGCCGGTATTTTTTTGCCGATTCCGATACTTTGAAAATGACGTGATTGGACATCTCTAATTATTATGATCTTAACCTTCCCCATATTCTAGCATCATGCTTTTGTCAGCGTACCTGTTGCAACAGGGCATGGCTTTGACCTTCAAAAAGTCACGTGAACAGAAAAATATCAGAATTTGAAAAAGCGGCATGGAAAATGAATGAATGAATGAATGAATGTTATGTGTTTGAGAAAACATAATAAAAGTACAAGTGACGCTATCCCAGTCCATATTTGTCCTTATTTTCCCTTTAATCAGTAGGAAAAGAGTGAAGCTATTTCTTGCTATTCAAATATTTTCCGTCTCATTTTTTCGGAGGGTTGCTTGCTAGAGAAGATTAACACAACTCTGCTCAGCAACCATACAAATAATTTGTTCACCAATAAAAGCCAGCAAAGCCATGATCAACTATGATTCATGTTGCTGACCATGATGCTTACTTTCAGTTGTGTATAAGGAAAATATAGGTGATGTATTATGGAAAGTTGACGTTTTAATGGCTTGCTTTATTACAACTACTTGGGTCTCTGTCATACCTGTCCACTCATTAACAACCAAACGGTGAAAATCTGTAAAAAATTCATGAACACTGGGGTTGACAAAAGCAAGCCATGAGGATGATATAAAGACACTTCGGAATTAAGAAAATTGTGAAAAAGATGCATAATATCTATTTAACAAACACAGCGAGACAACTCCCAACCTCGGCCTCATCCAGAAGAGGGCGGATTTTCATTCGTGCCTGCTGCTCGGCTTGCTTGGCCCACTCAGTTGGCGAGACAGCCTCGGCCCTGTGCACCAAAACAGTTCATTAGTTTCATTTGTATCTGGTTGTGAAAACGTGCTCTCTCGCTCTGAGGTCACAATTAGGTCAGATCTGCACTCCTCCGCCCGTTGCTTCAACCGTACCTCAGTCGTTCAATGCGTAGAGCCTCCTCTCGAGTTAGCTGGTTAAGGTCCTCCAGTCGCTGCATGGTCGTCTTATCCAACCACGCGCCTCTACAGTAAACATCATATTGCAATATGTTATTTTACAGTAATAATACCGAAAGACATAACAATTTGGAGGGAGGCTACGAGTTAACCCATTATAAGGCCATTGACTATTTTTTGGTAATCTAAAAAAACAACTTAAAAATGCAAAATGGCTGAATCCAGATGCTCCCAGTTAAGACCAACATAAGCTAAGTTTTTGTTTGAGCTAATGGTTTTTAATGCATTCGTAATTTAGTTTATAGGTATATTTAGCCTTTTTTGTGGGAATATGTGTTTGAACCATTTGTTAAGAGCATTGTTAAATTTTTTTTTTTTTAAAAAGAAGTTAAATGCTATAATAAAATGCTATGTAAATGAGCTTATAGCTTTTTTGTTTTACTTAGATCCTCATTTATTTATTTTTACATACCGTTTAAGGCTTAGCTTAGGTATTTAAATTCTTTATGTTGCTTATGCCCACATCACACCGGTGCAAAAAAGGTTGGGGACCACTGCTGTATGGAGTTCACTTTTTTAGTCATCACTGCCACCTCTGGCCAAAAACATAACTGCAGCCTTTAAGCTCCTGCATTGGGCAAACGCTTGCACGAGCTGTACTGGAGCTGGGGACTGTGTATCTCTTCTTATCATCTTTAGAATCCATACTGAATGGCGTACCGCAATCAACACGTCACTTCCGTTCATTAATATTCATGACATTAGCTACTGTTGCTAAGTAGGGACAAGCCACTGTTTGTCCCTAATAGGAAATGAATGGAAATCATGTACGAAGGAGATGTTTACAGAGCAAACCTACCAATTCTCTCCGAAAATGATGTGCCTGGTGCCAAATTCACTGGCAAAGATGTGGAAGAACATAAACATGTTCAGTTAAAGAGATGGCTTGAGTGTCGAAGGCTGAAAAAGACGAAAAAAAGAGCCGACCTAAGCATAGCCTTCGCTTCTTTATCGACGTGACTGACAATGACATTCTCCTGTTTCAACAAGCTATCCTTTACCATCAGCCCTGACTTTCTTATATATCCTCTGGTTGTCCTACGTCTCTGACCGTTCTTGGGAGTAATTTAGTTCGCTTTGTGTAGCGATCGCAAATGCTACTCAGTGACAACCAATGAACACTTTTAATGTTTTCATTGATAACAAATCTTAATTCTCTATTTACACTTCCCCCTTACTAAAGTTGTTGTATATATATAAATAACAGAAACGGTAACAGTGGCAGTCAGATACCATTGTAATTCTTTTCAGGTCATTCATTGTCAGACAGATGCAGTACGGCACAACGTTACGCCAAAAACATAAGTTAAAAATATAAAAATGGCTTACCTCTTTGTCCTCTGAAAGACCATGCCAACGCAACTAAATGTTTACTGTATATGAAATGTGAATGGATTCACCGAGCTGGTGTTAAAGTCCGCGCAAGTTGATCCAGTCTTCACATTTTTTCCTCCCGAGTTTTTGGTTTCCGGAAACTTATGAAGACAACATCCTTCATGTGTCGTAATGTCTAGAGTCGTTTCTACAAGTTCCAAAAAAGCAATCCGTGATCAGCATGTTCGTTTTTGAAAGATTACCGGCGAAAAGTAGCACAAATTATGTTGTTTCTATGCGAGGGCGGGTCTATAATGTTCCACTTCGGCTTTACTTCCGCTTTAAGATGCGACGTCACTGTCTAAAAATAGCATGCGTGCGGTACGCCATTGTGGACAATTAAATTAACTGGTGCTGCTGATACGGGGAGGTGCGCGGAAGTGCACAGGCACACGTTTGCGCCTAGAGTGTTCGACCTGAACCCTCTCTACTGAAGGGAATGAAAAAGACCTCTTGGGGCAGTCTCAGTTAAAATGTCAGGGCTCTGCGTACTCATCATGGCATTGGTGGAGCATGCATGGAGTATGAAAGTATTTTATATTAACACTATAAATTCCATCGAGTACCTTTTAAACATTGAATGGTTACTAAAGATTAATGTGATCATGATTTTTTGATGATGGTATTTTATTAAATGAAAATATGTGGAGCAGAAACAGGCCAATAATTAGCACCCCACAAAGACATATGGCCTCCATTTAGAACAGAGTGAGCAGTTTAATTAAATTATTGTCGAGGATAGAAAAATAACTTTGATTTGTGGATCATGCCTGCGGCAGTGAGTGAATAAAGGCTGACACAGGATTTGAATGTAACTGTGAGCGACCCGTTAAATTGCTGATTTGTTCGTTTTTGCGCTAACTACCAGAGAACAAACCTGACTCAAACCAAAGTAAATATTTAATACAGACATTTTTTTTCTGTTAAACATGAAAGAAGACCACAATCATTAATGTTACCTTAATGCTTCCTTCTGGGCTTGTTGATTAGTTTCTGAGCTCAAGTGGACTTCTTCACTGAACCCTACAGAAGGTTTTTGTAGGCTCGAGGATGATGATGGCTTGACAGGCGACGAGAGGCACCTGGGCTCTGATGTTGCCTTGTGATGAGAGCTGTAGAGACAACAGATGTGCATTAATGGCATCTTAAAGCAAAGTGGATGCTGGAGTGCTGGAGACAAGCCATGACAGACCTTATATAGGAATGGCTAAAATAGACTGGAACCAAGAAGATAGATGCCTTGTGTATTTTGAAGTATGCCTTGTTGATGTGTTTTTGTGGACGTATCTGCTCATGAAACCAAGGCTTAGGTAAACCATAAAGTGCTAGACCGCAAAGTACAAATGAAAGCCCAGGGATGACAAGTCAGACACGAGTCCTGGAAGACTTACAGATTGGTCTGAAATTCATCTTGCAAATACCGCTTAACATGTTGAGGGACTTAATATCCCCTTGGCACTATTTTTCGTAAATTCAACATCCACTTTCACTGCTATGCCGACGACACCCAACTTTACCTCACTTCTGAACACTCCTCCTCACTCCCCCCCTCATCTCTGACTGACTGTATCACTGAAATAAAAATCTGGTTTACCGATAACTTCCTAAAACTTAACAGTAATAAAACTGAGGTGCTCCTCGTTGGCTCTAAATTCACCATCTCAAAAAACCATAACATTTCCCTTACCATTGATAACTCCACTGTCTCACCCTCCCCCCAAGTAAAGAGCCTTGGATTAATCCTCGACAACATACTTTCCTTTCGATCGCACATCAATAACATCACCCGGATTGCCCACTTTCACCTCCGCCCCTCCCTCATCCCACATTCTGCTGCAATTCTGGTTCACAGCCTCGTCACTTCCCGCCTGGACTACTGCAACTCTCTCCTCTTTGGCCTCCCTCATAAAACTCTCCATAAACTACAACTGGTCCAGAATTCAGCTGCCCGCATGATAACCCGTACCCCATCCATCCACCACATCACTCCAGTCCTCCAACAGCTTCACTGGCTCCCGGTCCACTTTCGAATTCAGTTCAAAGTTCTCCTCCTCACATTCTAGGTCATCCATAACCTCGCCCCTCCATACTTGTCCGATCTCATTCATGTCACTACTCCCTCCTGTGCCCTTAGATCCTCCTCCTTCATACAACTGTCTGTCCCCCCCGCTCACCTCACCACTATGGGGAGCCTGAACGCTCGGCTCCCCGGCTTTGGAATTCACTCCCATCCGACCTCAGGAACACAGACTCCCTCCCCCTTTTTCAATCAAAACTCAAAACTCACCTGTTTAGACTAGTCTAGCCACAATAATCAATAAGTTCTGGTTTTTTAACTGCCCATATATCTCTTTTAGTATTTTAAATTTTCTTAAACATTCTATACTTTCATTTTCTCACCTTTTATATGTTTAAATGTTTTAAATGATTGTACGGCGACCTTGAGTGCCAGAAAGGCGCCTTCAAATAAAATGTATTATTATTATTATTATTATTATTATTAAAGTCATCAATTTCAGATAATATCCATGTTAAATGTTGATGACAATGATTTACATTTATTCAGGCAAATATATCAATTGCTCACATTACCACAGGTGCGACTTCCAGTTGGGTATTTGGAGTCATCAAATTAATGTCTCAGGTTTAACTTGTAAAACAAAATTAAGAGCTTAAAATAAATGCCACAAACTTAAATCCCTGATTTTGATTCTTATTCAGTGATTGACATTAAGGCCAATTAATAGACAGTATGCTTAATTACGTTTGTTATCCAAGACACTCCACAACAAGAGCATGTCATGACTCTCCTCCCTCTCTTGGTTTCGGTTTTTACTTCATGTGTCTGTTGCATTTCTATGTCCTTTTGTCACACTATATCACAGTGTGTATACGGCTAGATGTCTAAAGGCGTAGTCGGCAGCGACAGTAACCGGCAGTCATCTTGAGTCAGGGTTCTTTTCTAGCGGGCACTACCCCAGTGGATGTAAGGTGAGTGATAATTGCAACTAACATACACTAAAATGAATACTTGAGGGATTTACAAAAGGTTTGGTTTATAACAAACCATATTAATGTGGCTATTATTCAGGCTTGATTTTGAGAAAATGTGATATACTCAGTTATGCAGAAATAATAACTGCATCTCTGACGTTTAAGACAAACCAGGCCATTTGAAAATTAGTAGAAAATGGAGCTATTTCAGATATTTCAAAGTACATGCTCCATTGCACATCATGTTCTGCTTATCAAATGGAACTGACGAAAAATGGTTGACAAATGACGATGCCCGTCACATTGGCTCATCATTGGCCACCCACTGCCGCAACACTGACTTCTCTCTTCTGCATATGTCATACTCCCATTGAGTCTATTTTCTTAAAGGTGACATAGATGTTTACAGATATGAGAGTAACTAACACTACATAATACAAAATCTCTGCCCAGTGGTCACAGGCAATAACATTTGCTGCAGAATGCAATACTCCACAACTATAGCCAAGTTTACAAATTGATTACGACACAGCCAGCTTGTATTACCCATCTGTTAAGTACCGTAATTTTCGGACTATAAGCTGCTACTTTTTTCCTTTATCTTGAATCCTGCTGCTTATAGTCCAGTGTGGCTTATTTGTTTATTTATTTGGATTGGATTAATAGGTAACTCTTCATTTGACAGCGGCATCATAAGACTGTCATCAGACCGTCATAAATTTGACATGACACTATAATGGGCATTACTGAATGCTTATGACAGATGTTATTAAGTGTCATTCGGCAAATTATGTCACTAACTTCATTTATGTCCAGCTCAGATCTTTTACATCCATTCAAAATTGTTATAATTTGCCAGATAACACTAAATGACATCTGCTATAAGCACTCATTAATGCCCATGGCAGTGTCATGTCATAATTATGATTGTCTTATGACACACTTGCGCAGCTGTCAAATAAAGTGTTACCAAATACCATAACTAGCAATAATGAAACAACTGGAACATTAACTAAAGAAATAATTGTCACAGAACATTAATTCTGTTATTTACATCTGTAGCACTGCAATGCATGCTTGAGGCATGTTGGACAACAACAGTGTTAACAGCAGGTGGCAGCAGAGGTTGTCTCCCCCAAGGGAGCAGTGATGGCCAAATGAAGCTTCTTGAAGCAATGAAGCTTTGCAGCCAATTGCTTCAAAACTTCACAGTGGTTCATTTGGTGTTATGACAGTCGTATGATGCCACTGTTAAATACAGTGTTACCGGTTAATATATTTTGGTGTAAATATCCCATAATGCAGAGAGAACAGCTGCGGCTTATAGTCCAGTGCGGCTTATCTATGAACAAATGTTGTTTTCGTGTCCAATTTGGTGGGTGGCGGCTTATAGTCAGGTGTGCCTTATAGTGCGAAAATTACGGTATATGTTTAAATTTGATAGTGTTATGATAAATCTACCAGTCAAATTAAATTCTGAAAGCCCCCTGTAAACGGCTAACATGATTGGCTAATAATTTTACTAATTAACAAATCTAGTACATTTATTGGATTGCATTGTTTTAAGAATATTAGCATATGCCTGCTGGGTCAATTTAAAAGCACAAAACAAAAAAACACGAAACACATTAGGTAGATTTTCTTTTCTGTTGATATCACTCCTGTTTGCAGCCATTCATCATGTCTTTGTGTACACAATAAAGCATTCAGTGTGCAGAGACAAAAGTACATGGACACTTTGCCTTTTAGAACACTTCAAAAACTCCTGGAGTGTGCAAGTAAATAACTAACGATACAAAAAATCCATAATCATGATGTACGAGGGGAAAAAAGCGCTAAAAGGCTGACCGTGGCGGAGAGAGTGAGTGCGATGACGCCGGTATCCACGGCACCGATGGCTCCCTGTGAGGAGGCTGATTGACTCGGAGACGAGAGGACACAGTTGGCTCCTTGAAATGCGCATCCTGTTTCCCAAGATTACCATACCAGGACATAAACCATTTCATACGCTGTGTGCCAGCATGGGATAATTGCAGCATTTACAATCCAAACAAATACCTTCACTTTTGGAGGTTGGTGCTCCTTTTTGCTAGGGGATTTTTTGAGTTGCTGTGGCGCCCTCTTCAGGCTGGCCGACCGGTCCAGTTCACGCCGCTTATTTGTCATCATTCTCCGTGCTGCCCATAAGAATGGTTGACAATTAGCAGGTTGCTTGATTATTTTTTTTTAATACAGGTGTGTGTGTGTATATACATATATATATATATATATATATATATATATATATATATATATATATATATATATATATATACATATATATATATACACACACGTATATATATTTATCACGTCAGCACATAAGATCTTTGCTCTAAAGCAGTGCTTGAAGTTCCAACCTTTACTTAGCCAAAAGGCATATAATATATTAGAAAAATAAACTCAAAGGCCACAATATAAAAAGAAAATCAAGGAGTATAAAGACAATTAAATTGGGTGTGTGGATGGACTAAAATAATAAAAAATACATAATAATAATATATAAAGTTTCATCTGATAAATAAAATGTAATCATAAAAATAACGGTGGTATTGGACAATTTTACCAGAAGTAAAAAAAAAAAAAAAATTTTTAAATGCTATTAAGTAGCAGGACCGAAACATTATATTAAATACATAATGTATGAATACATTCAATCGTGGTCATGTCAAAAGATTAATACTATTAAGGCAATTGTTGTTCACTAATAATTTATGGTTTCAATTTGCTCAAATTCCATATGAATTCAATATTTTATTCAACTTGTTAAACTCAATGAACTTATTGAATTGAGTGCGTTTATTGAGTCCTCACCGTGGTAACTTCTCGGTTGATTGGCGCTTTTGGGGAGTCCACGAGCTGCGCCGCTTCCCTTTGGTGCTCTGGTGGTGGGCAACATACAGGGATAAGTGGACTGCTTTCTTTGTGGAGGACAAGCACGGATTTGCAAAGCTTGCTGTATCTCATGTTTGCTGATGGCACAGTCCAAAATCTAAGGGGAGACACAATTAGCAACACCAACCAGAGACAAAATAATTTCCCTACTAATGTTTTCTTTACTTCGAGCTTACGCAGGATGTCAGCCGCCATCTCGGGCATGGGCGAGCCCGGATCCACTTGTATTCTAGCCGAGCACAGAGTGAGCTGACAAAGGAGCCGGCTAAGGCTTCCACAATGTGACGGGAGCTTGCTGTGATACTGCTCGGCGAGCTGGCGGGTAATTGCTTGCAAGGCTTTCCGCGTGCTACGATGGACACCTGCAAGACGCTGTATGGCTGTGGACTGTGAAAATGTTAGATTTGAAGTTAGGTTCATTAACACCTAACTTGGTCAGGTTGCTGTCTGGCAACTCTATTCAAGGAAAACAAAATGACGGGAGGTGCAAACAAGCAACATAGACACTAGAGGAGTTCCAAAAAATCGATTATTACATGCATCGTGATTCGACACGTGACGATTCGATTACGATTCATAAAGGTTAAAAAACAATGTTTTTCCTTCATAACTTTATGGCAGCTGCTCGCAGCAGAACGAAATTCAAATCACGTCTCCCGCAGGGCACCTTTAACAGGCGCGCGCACAATATGATGGATGCTGCTGGTTACTGAGAGAGAGACTTACTCCTTCTTAAAAGACTGGAAACTAAATTTGTGTATGACAGAGGCAGGTACAGAAGCGCAATGTGGTAGTTGCGCTTTTGTGCTCAAGTTATTTATTTAAGAGCAAGAGGGGAAGAGAGAGAGTTCATTGCACCTTGTCATTTAGATGTTCAGCAGTAGTTTTAAAGTATTTAATTGAAACATTTCCTGACTGTGTTGCTAGTACCCGTGCGCATCTAAAAGAGGTGAGTACACAAACTCTCTTGTACTGTTTAGCCTTTATTGTTGTTGTTTTTTGAGATGTTAATAGTTAGCGCTGAGCGCTAAGCTAATTAGCTAACGTGTATTTCATATGCAGAACGTGTAAAACCACGATTAAGTACAGCGGTAACACCACAAACATGTGAACTAGTACAGAATTCTGTGAAAACAAAGTATATTGGTTAAAAGAAGTCTTACTTCTATAGACACTTTGTTTCCAGATAATGTGGAACTCGTTCCACCTGTGTAAATGTTATTGTATTGTTGAGAGAAATAAGTACTCTCTTTAAAATGGTTCATGTTTTTGCACTTTCTTGTAAAAAATAAATAAATAAAAAAGCAGCTTAGGGCAGCTTTTTGTTGTATGGGCATGTTTCCATCGTTCCAGTTGAATCATTAGGATATTTTAAATAAATAATGGACATAAATTTGTTTGGCTACTGTATTAAGTAGTAATGTACGATGCATAGATAATGGTGATAATCGCGATAACCGCGATCCTCCTCAATACCGCGATCCTCGTTTAATAATCGGATCGTAGCACCCTGAATCGTAATCGAATCGAATCGTGGGGTGCGTAAGATGGCACACCCCTAATAGACACACAATGCATGGAATACATGGAGGCCACATGCCACAGGACAAAGAAAGGCTGACGAGACAGATGTTATCCTGTCTGTTGACTAACTATAATGAGGAAAGCATAAATGTTAACAGTGAGCACAGTAATTCTAACAGGAACTAAGAACAAATGTCAATCAATAAATTCTTGGGAATTATCCATTGTACTAAATGCAAAGTACGGTATATATTACCAATAGTAAATATATGGAATTCTGGACAATATTACATTCATACCACTCTTAAATTAACCTTACCTTTTTAGCATCCCATATGTCCTGGTTGTGTAGCTTCTCTATATACCTCTGTATTTCTTTAATCTAAAGAAAAAAGACCACAAGCAGAACATAGACTTCATAATGGCATTGACAGGTCACATCGGACACATACTGCACCACCCTTCAAGCAGGGGGCCGTCCACATCAAGAGGCGCTATCCACAAACAAACGCACGCAGCACATGTAACGCCGGATTTAGTTGAAAAAGTAAGAAAGCTGTACCGCATACCAACACGAAGGATTGTCTCAGGAGTGATTTGCTCGAGGATTCAAGGTAATTATTATATTTTTCGTACCATGCATGCAATTTGAAACGTTGTGAAAAAAATCAATGGGAGAAATTAACTGCTACGGCTAGCATCGTCCTTCGACATATATACGGAAAATAAATGCTACCTGCGCGTTTTTTTTTTTTTTGCTTTCAACCAATAATCGAGACTGTTTTACGTCCATACCTATAAAGAATTCAGGGATTTAAGCATTTATTCACAAGAATTTCAACGTAAAAAGCTCTTTGTTGTGGTAAGGCAGTGCCGCTGCAGTGTGACTTAAAGACAAGCAGCACATTCGACATGTTTACTTATAATAAATGCTACCTGCACGTTTTTTTGCTTTTAACCAAGAATCAAAACTATTTTACGCCCATATCTATAAAGAATTGAGGGATTTAAGTATTTACTCACAAGAATTTCAACGTGAAAAGCTCTTTGTTGTGGCAAGGTGGAGCCACAGTGTGACTTAAAGACGAGCAGCATATTCAACATATTTACTTAAAATAAATGCTAACTGTCCCCTTTTTTTTTGCTTTTAACCAAGAATCGAGACTGTTTTACGGCCATATCTATAAGGAATTGAGGGATTTACCCATTTATTCACAAGAATTTTTACGTAAAAAGCTCTTTGTCTGCGTTTCCACTTGGTCAGCTTTGACGGAGATAGGCCCCCTATTAATCGGCCCCACGCCCACCAATACCATTATGAAATCTATGAGCAGAAGTTGCCCCAAGGGTGGAGTATGAGCTCTTAAAATTTACGAATGGCCAAACTGAAGTACCTGTTGTTGAAGAGCGTAGATGCTTCGTGCTGCGCGCTTACACTCTCTCTGCCAGCGCAGCTCCAGCTTCTGGCGCTCACTGGGTTCCAGTTCGTCTTCCTCACTGTGCTCATTTTGAGCACGTAACGTGTGTCTGTCAGACAGTTTTTCCACTTGCCTAATATAATTTTCCAGCTCTGCGTCCAGCTTGTGCATCTCCTGGTTTACGTGATCCTGTTGGCCCACGGTTATAGGCAGATCTTGCACACAAAATGACTTGGAAACAACAGGAGCATTTTGGTTATCTGTGTGTTTCTTCGGAGTGAAGGCCACACCGCAATTGGATGTTCCATCCTTTGGTAAAAATAAATAACTCAATAAGTCCCTCATATGATCACTAGAGACATTTAACTCTGTTACAACTTTGCTGTACTTAGTTGATTGTACAACATGAATTACTTGTTTGTGATTAACACCTGGCAAGGAATGATTGCACTACAGCGACTATATGACATATTTGAATTGTGAGTATGCTACAAAATTACATTTTTAAAAAAGTAAATAAATGCAGATCATTTCGAGTAACAGTAAAAAATGCTTGTGCTTATGTTTTTTTTCAATAGATATAATCAAACAAAAATGAAAATGGGTACCTGTGCAAATGCGTTGTCTGAGTGCTTCAGCAGCTCATTTTGCAGCATCAACATGTCCCGTCTGTTGTCTGGGACATCTGTTGGCCTGTTGATTATCTTTGAGGAGGGACGAGGAATGTGCCTCCTGGACACCACGGGTGGTTCCTTAGTTGCGTCCTCTGGTTTTTTGTGTCCAAGCCGGTTTACTTTTGGATTCAAGCCCTGTTACGAAAGATATCACATTGGACCTCTTGTCAGTCAGATGGAACAAATTTCACAAACAAACCAAATAAAATGCTGCTATCATGTACCTTTTTAAGACTTTCAAGCTCGTTCTGAAGCTTATAGACCTCCTGCCTTAAGAGATAGTGCTGGTCCACACCTGCTGCTGGGCTTGATGAGGTGTACAGACGACCAATTCGCTTGGAAGGAACTGGATTCCGCTTGGACGCTGGTTGTTTGGATCCAGGTCTCGTCATTTTGTCCTTCACACTCAATTTGGTCGTTCCCTTTAATAAATAAGAAAAAAATTCAGCGTCAATGATTGGACAAGGTCACGTTTTACAGTAAGCTGCACCTAGGGAATTCTTTATTTATTATGTTGCACAAAGACTTACATGCAGAGAAAAAAATTATCCAAATAGTTACCCGAGGCAAGGTCACATTGCTAACGTCTATCATGGAGGCGTCCTCCGGGGGGTCAGCGCCACACATTGCACGGAAACGGAGGCGCTGCAAATCCCTCTTGGCTAGCTCTACAGCAGCTCGAAGCTTCTCCTCGGAGATCATGGTAAAATTGATCGAGCTTTTCACACTATCTGTATCCTTCTGTTGTTCGTCGGATGGCAAGGGGAGTAGCTTCTCGATGACTATGGCAGCCGGAGGACCCACGGCTGTGGCACGGTTCTTAATGCTGGGCGGCACGGCCTCATTGAACAATAGCTGTGTTAAAAGAGGTTGTCATTATATGTAAATGTTTAATGTCCATGTAACCAAAACTTCAAGTTTGAAATGAAACAACCAAGTAAATGTTTATTTTCTGCATAAATAGAAGCCGACCCATTCAATGTATGAGACAGACAAGAATCAAAATAAGCAAATTTCACGACGTCAAGATATATGTAGTGAAATGTGTTTACAATTGTGTATGTTCGTTTAATTTTGAAGAAGGTAAAAGGTCAGATATGTTATTAAGATATTTAATGTGCAAACCACATTCAAAAAAGTTGGGACACCATACATATCGTGAGTAAAAACTAAATGCAATGTTGTGGAATTGCCTAATTTCAATATTCTATCAATAATAAATAACAGAGATAACTGGTCAGAAGTTTAAACAAAAACAAGTATTTCAAGGGAGAAAAACGCTTTTTAACTATATCTAAGAAGGTACACAAAACAATCAAGTTTTAAAGTAAATTGACATGAAATATTTCAGTACATATGTAATCTACTTATTGTAGGGTTGTGTGACATGACTTTTCTAATGAGGAAATATTTGAAGACAAAACAGGATATTAGGAAGTCATTATTTACCTTGTTTTGGGACGTCCCATTTGTTGAACAGTCATCCATTTGGGTCTTTCGGTTTGAAGGCAAAACAACCCATTCCTTACCATGAGTTTGTTGTTCAATGGAACTCATGGCGCCACTATTTTTAAAACCTATTCTCTCATTGTAGCGAAAGGGATTGCCATGTTGTCTCCAATTAGCATCAAAATAGCTATCACCGTTGTTTAGAGAATAACGTACAAGAATGAACTCAAACCATAAATGTATGTATATCTTCAGACCAGATATGAGAAAATAACTATTTTAAAAGTTATATACAATATCTAAAGTGATGCATTTAAATTGTCCAAAGTACTCCGTGAATTTAAACTGTCGCCGCCATGACAACAACAAATCGCTGCTTGAGCCAAGTAGGAAGTACGGAAAGCGAAAAGCTCTGTTGTACAAGAATATAAAAAGTGTAAAACTATATATTTTGCCGTTAAAAAATGCGTTTACTCGCTACACAAAAAAAATCATTTATCTAATAATAATTATTAGTTATTTGCATTACCCCGGCAAAATTGCTCTCATATAACTATATTATACACCGGAAGTTCATAGTTCTCCAAAATTGGATGTCATATACATGTAAATATAGAAGTCTAGATGTCTTATGCACGCTGTGAGCCAGTACGGACAAACGTCTGCCCTTGTCGGCCATCATAAAGACAGGCCCATTCGCGCCACGCCACGACATAACATTAATGTCAATTTTCAGCGGATTTTCAAACGGCTATTTTTTTCCCAGGTATGTCATAGATGCAGTAGTTTTAATGCATAATCAACTAAATATATATGGCGGAAAACACAGACAAGGCTGAAAAAGCAGTTTCTGCTCTTGCACCCCTCTTTAAAATAAACTGCTGTATTTTAAGCCAAAACAACTGTTGTGTTTGATAGAACAATATGTCTATATGGTGCAATAGCAAATTCATGGTGCATTAAGCCCCCAAACTATTTTTAGTTTGTCCGTTTTACCCTGAAAACCCCAGTTTACTGACGTCGCGCAACCGCTTTTATTTCAACCCAGCCATAAAAGAAGGTAAGTAATTATATTTCTTATTCAAAATGTCTCTCATTTTTAGCTTTGAATCATTAATTGATGTCTAATATTTTGTTTAAAAAAAAAATAAAAACAACTTTGAAAATATTCACTCGCATATTTTAAACTTTTAACCAAATTACGTCACAATGAAAAAAATTGTGTCTGTAATTAGTAATGGATATCTACCTCATAATTATGGCTTAATTTTATATTTTTTGTGTGTGCCGCATTTCCCCCATTATGTTAGATGATTTTAAAAAAAAATCGATCCAAACAAAGAAAAATTGGGGGAAAAAATGTTTAAAAGGGTAAATATATGAAAAAGAACATCTTGACCACTCCTTTATGTCTGCGATTTCTACATCGCGACCCTTGTTATATTACCATGTTTCACCCATAAAATCCCCCCAAAATACGGCTGTGGGGCTTTCACATCTGTGTCTTGACACTCAAAGATGCATGCTAAATGGAGTTTTTGGGTCGAAACAAGGTAAGTATGCGATAATATCTCGTTAAAATCATGGCGTCTTCAATTCTGCTCTCACGTGCTCTCACCTCCAGTTAGGGTTTTGCTGATTTAAAAAACAAAAAAAAATTAAAATGCACTCCTGTTCAAAATTTTTCTTCCCCCAGAAAATTGAGATTTTAAGCTTTCCAATGATGTATCACACGTGCATATCAGACAATTTTGAAATTTAGCCATATTGGGGGTCACAGAGAGGAACTTCAAGTCACCTGAGTGTTTTCCAACATATACTAGTATATATACAGTATATTTAACATTTCAATATCCAGCCATGTTAATTCAGTCTACTATAAACCAAACCGTAGCCAAACTCTGTTGCAAGATGACCGCCACTTTGCTACGTCGCCGACAATTGACATCTAGCCTTACATGTATGATATCTATGGCTCCGCCAACGTGACTTCAGCTGGGAGCTGAATCATTTGAAGACACTCTTTTCTCCTCACTTTTGTGACTTTGTACGCGCTTGCACCTTTGCCGAACTGCGCCGAACCAAATTATGACTCTGTACGAATTGGTGAACGTGCGTGGATACAGCGAATTCACCCAGGCTGTAGCAGACAGGCCGGGCAAGAATATTTTTGCTTACTTCTGTGGCGACAAAGATGAGTACGGCAAGAGCTGGTGTCCAGACTGTGTCAAAGGTAATTTCTTTTATTACCATGGGGTGGGGGAAATGATGGTAGTGACAACCTTACTTCATTCTTGAACACATTGTGTTTTCTATTTTCATAACGATTCCTTGTTCTTTTGCTTGCAGCTGAGCCCATTTTAAAAGGAGCAATGAGTGCCCTTCCCCAAGACTCGGTCTTCATCTACTGTCAAGTTGGTGAAAGGAACTAGTCAGTATATAACTTGAAATTACAGTATACTTAATGCAGTTTCCCTTCATGCCGTGAATCGTGTGACACTATTGTCATTTGTTTTTATGAGCACATTTACAATGCATTTTCACAGGATCTTTGTTCATGAAATCAATGTCTTTTGTTAATGTATGCAAACCTATGTTCCTCTTTTACCGCGTCGTTGTCTGTTTTTAATCTGCTTGAAGGCAAAACGGTGTTTTGCAATAGTGAAAAGGGGATTGTCTTTAAATGGGGTTATGAAATACCAGTCACAAGTCATTACCATTTAAAAACACATGCTTTCATTTTCAGGCCAGTGCAGCCCCAGTCTGATGTATTTGGCACCTTGTAAATAAAAACAAAATACAATGACTTGCAAATAATATTAAACCTATATTAAATACACTACAAAGACAAAATATTTAATTTTCAAAGTTCAAACTGATAAACTATTGTTTTTACCAGGTTTCAAAAAAGCAACAAATTCATTGGAAAGATAAAAGTCGCCACTGACATTTTGCTCCCGAGAAATAAACAGAGAATAAAAGGATGCCAGTGCTGTTTCATGCATGAGATAGAAATGGGAGTGTGCCCTCGTTAAAGTGTGTTATCTTTTTTTTTTTTTTTTTAATTTTATTTTATTTAGGGCTGTCAAAATTATCGCGTTAACGCGCGGCAATTAATTTTTTTAATTAATCACGTTAAAATATTTGACGCAATTAACGCACATGTCCCGCTCAGAAAGTAGTCTGCCTTTTGGTAAGGTTTACAGCAAGGCTTTTTGCGCTGTCCAACAGCGAACTCTTGTGGTCGCTTTGCGACATGGTTTATTATTTTCTTCTTTTCTTCATTATGGCTGCACGACGTCTCGGGCTGATAATGTTGTGCTTATATGATCCTTGGACAAGATTTGTCCGTAAGTATGGTTGTTGTAAAGAATGTACTTATTATGTTAGTAAGCGAAATGTTATATTTTTTGTATGAGACGCTTTTTGTTTATGTTTAGTGAACCTGTATAGCGTGCTAAGCTAACGTTGTTGCTAATGCAATGCTGTGTACTTTTTTGTTGTTGTTTCACTATGGTCTAAAGAGGACAGTGGTTTGAGGCCATTTTATTAATAAATCAGATGAAAAAGGAAGAAGTCTGATTATTAAGGCGTCGTTCACTAGCTGTCTAGCTTTGGAAAAAGTAGACGCTTCGGAATGAGGACAGCATAGACAGATTTAAATGACAGTAGAGTGAAATGCCCACTACAGTCCTTATGTACCGTATGTTGAATGTATATATCCATCTTGTGTCTTATCTTTCCATTCCAACAATTTATTTTACAGAATATATATATAATTTACAGAAAAATATGGCATATTTTATAGATGGTTTGAAATGCGATTAATTGCGATTAATTACGATTAATTAATTTTTAAGCTGTAATTAACTCGATTAAAATTTTTAATCGTTTGACAGCCCTAATTTTATTGCAATCACGTTTGCAAGTGAATTCGTTCTGCAAATTAAAGGTTTTGAAATTGGCCACGGTGTGATGTCACACCATGGCTTAATATGCCAGTGCTTGCCCTCGCCGCCTTTTTTCTCAACGGCCAGTAATATTGGGAGTGCTGAGCACTGGGAAAAAGCATCTGGAGTTGGCCAGTGGCCACTTTATTTGATTTAGAACAGATGAAACCTCTATGATAATAGTTCTAAGAACTTTGTGGTTTGTATATTTAGATTGTTTGAGCAACCACTTTTCACATTAAGGTCATTTAACCTTGTCTGTCCCTTTTTCAGCTGGAAGGACCCAAGCAATGAGTTCAAGACGACGCTGAAGCTGACTGGAGTGCCCACTCTCCTGCGATATGGCACCGTAAGAAAACGCGCGCATTGACAATAGCGAGATCGTATACTCCGGTCACAAATGCGTCTCTGTGTGATAATTCAGTCCGAGAAGCTGGTGGAGGAGCAATGCCTCAAAGAGGATCTGCTGAGGATGATGTTCACTGAAGCTGACGACTGAAACCGACACGTGCCTTCAACCACGATGGAATAAATCCCGAAACCGATGAATGCACTTCCTCATTTCACCCAATGAACTAAATTTCTTTCAAATGCAAAAATGAAACACTTAGTGATGATATAATGCTTTTTATATAATAATCATGTGTGATTATATTTTGTGGCAGTATTTATAAAGTCATGCTTGTCACATTTATTTGCCACTTTACTTTAAATTAAAAACATTTAAGAATATCTCAATAGTCATTTATTAATATGTGTGCACAGTAATAATTATGAGAAAAGGATGAAAGCTAAGCTACTGTAGAACACTTTTGTTTATTCACTTATGCATCAGGACTATTAAAATGTATCGGGAGATTTTGTGATTCTGAAATATACACACATAAATATTTCACGTTCGTATCAAAACTCAAAGCACTCCAGAGTTGATTGGTAAAAATAAACAAATGCATAGATTTCATAATGGTACATTATGAAGTCTATGGCATAATGTTACAAATATTTAATGAATGTGTACACTTTAAATATAAATTTAACTTAAAATTTAAATTTCTTTCATATTGTTTATAAATTAGATTTTAACATTAATATATATACTGTGTTTTGTAAATATAACAAGTATTTGTTCAGAATTGTGGTAAATATAAAATACACATTCTTTGTTATCTGTCAGTTTCTCATAGGCACGCTAGACGAGAATGAGGATACTGAGGAAAATTTTTAAAAAATAAATTTTTAAAAAACTAAAAAGACTACCAAGTGGAGATATGTTGCATTGACATTTTTAATTGCAGCAGCAACACCAAAGTTTTATATATATATATATATATATATATATATATATATATATATATTGATGTATCAATTAAATAATTTTTTTTTTTAATATGCCGAAATTTCTATATACAGTTAAATTTTAAAATGTATCTTTTTTTACCAACCGTCTGAGTTGTGGTTTTCTTCTATGAGCACTAGATGGCAATCTATCATTTATGTTTCAGATACACCGGTTTCTGTTTAGATTCACGAGTTGAAAAAAAGAAAAACAGTGTTCTTGCATTAATTTTGGAGTTTATTCTGCCCAAAAAGACGTAAATTGTATTAAAACAACGATAATTTATGTAATCGAACGCTGTAATGTAGATTTACATTGGGTGGATTGCATGATTTTATTTTGCAGCGGCGCAACCGGAAATTGTGAGTGTTGAGGAGCACAGCCGCAGCTGTGCAGCCTAGTGGTGTGATACTTTTGTCGATACGTACAGATATTCTTTTAAAACAACACACCTTGTTAATTGCAAGATTAAAAAATACAGTAAATGATGAAAATATTAGGTGAACGTGAATATAGAAATACCACAAACAAAATATTTGACAAATTCTGAATGTTCAAATGCCAAGACATGTAAAATAAGGCTAGGTATTGTCCTGGAGTAGATTTGAACCCTGATTTATTATTTATTTATTTATTTACATTAATGACTACTACCTCTAATAATAAATTTATAATTATAGGTGAGACCCGGTGTCCATATGGGACATCACATATGTGGACACAAGCTCTTTATGGGGCTAAATTAACCCCTTGATGCCTATTGTACCACACACCAGATCGCAGCAGCCTCAATGTTTTTTTTGTTTTTAACATTTTGCGTCATACATAAAATTGTATGCATTTTATGAGTAATATTTCTGTTTTACTGTTTGTCTTGATTCGTTTTAATTCGCTTTCTTAACTTGATTGAGCATCTACTTGAAAACAGAAACATAAGCAAAAGTTCTTAATTAAAAAAAAAAAAAATCCTGGCGTCAGTTTTTTTTAAATCACCAAAAATAGTCACTTGCCATATAAAGGGTTAATAAAGTACATCGATTACACTCTATCAAATCCAGGTGTTTTGATCCAAGTATAGATAATACCAGTCAGTGTATCATATTTTGCATGTGATGTGGGAGTATTGACCTCCCAGATTTGACCCACGTTAGCATTTTCTTGCTATTAAGCGTTTAAAAATTTTTTTTTGTAATGTCCTTACAAAAACTTGCCATTTTATTTTTTAATAAATTTAGTATTGGCCTTTTGGGATTCCAATTGGTATGCCGTATTTATCCCTCTCATGTATCGACTATCGAATCAGAGTATCGACTTTTAAAAAAAAATAAATTTAAAAAAAATGTAGCAACGTCTCAGTATCGGTGCATCCAACACTGGCAGGAAGATTTAATAAAAAATGAAATACCTAAAAAACGTTTTTTTTTTTGTTTTTTTTTTTTTTTTTTTTTTTACTCATTCTTATTGATATTTGTTCTAGATATGCACAGTATAATTACTTTTGGGATATTGATGTCACAGTATTATCGTTTTGACACATTTCTGCGATCAAATATAGAATAAATAAGTTACTAACATTATTTTATTTTTCAACACATACAAGCGAATTAAAACGTTGGTATGTTTTCATGGGTAATGATTTCATAATCATGAATTGGTTTTTCATAATGGTGTTGGGATATCGACATTTCCGTATCGGTTCTCCCTACACTACTAGCGGCGAGACACATTTGAGTGCGGCGCATTCCTGTGCACGGTATCCGCGAACGAGGGCTCTCAGGTGGGGGAGACACACCGCGACGCCTCGCTTGCAGGGGGCCCGGAGGAGCTCACCCCAAAAGCCAAACTCACATTGGACTTCGCGCTGTAAGATTGGGGGATAGTCGACGACCCGTCCGCGGCTTTCGGGGCCTCGGGAGAGGATATGTCGGAGCTTCTGCTGAACGTGCTTGGGGAGCGGCTCGTCAACCGCGAGAAAGCCGAGGTGGACGTTCAGGCGCTCGGCGAGCGGGTGTCGCTGCTCGGCCTGTTCTTTGGTTGCGGCCTGAACGCGCCGTGCCGGCAGTTTAACGGCAGCTTGTGCGACTTCTACAGCCGCTTCAAGAAGACTTCGGAGCATCGAGACCAGCTGGAAGTGGTGTTCGTCTCCTCGGACCAGGAGCAGAAACACTGGCAGGACTTTCTGCAGGAGATGCCCTGGCCCGCCTTGCCCTTCAAAGACAGACATAAAAAGGTAAGAAAGTGGAAGAATTACGCGCATGTGTAATCTTTTGTTTGCATTTCTTGTTGTTCACCATCTAATTGAATTGAGAAACTTGTACAGTTTAATTCAAAACACGAGAGCATTTTTTTTCTTACGAATTTTCTTAATTTATTCTGGCTAATTGACAATTGGCGATGAATTTACTCTGATATATCACATGAACATTTGTATCCAACAGAATGGTCAACACATACCGTGATTTATTATGATGATGCATTCCCATGTCCCAGTGGACTCGTATATTGTGGAGAAGGTGCCTAAAGACAAAAGACAATTTTAAATACATTATATTGTGTTTTGACATTTTTGTCATCATACATTGTAAGAAAATATTTTATACTGTTGCTTAGTTACCCTTTACACTAAAAGCGAGAGGATTCTTTTGACCTACATATTTTTTGCATTTTTTTTTTTTTTTGTGTGTGTGTGTGTGGAATATAATTGTTTAAATCAGTGGCTCTTTCTCTCTATATTGATTATAAAATATCATGGAAAATACCATGGATTTAAAATTCCTCTCCTTATATCACATCTAATGTTAAAGTATAAGTGTCAGCCTAAACTCCCATAGCACCAACAAAGAGGAAAAAAAAGGAAGCATCCTGCTCAAAAGCTTCAAGAGCCAAACGTTATTTACCTGATGAGAAATTCTAATTATGCTTTTAAGAAAATAATTCAGTAAAGCCTAGTATTCCTGAGACACAATTGTTAAATACCGATGTAGTCCCTTCTATCTCTGATGTAAATGAAATGTGTTGTGTGTATTTTCAGTAATGTAATAATATTTTTTAACCAAGTCAGATGTGCAGGGTGTGATACTGCAAAGCTGTTAAGTCATTGTTGATAGACTTGGAAATAGCAGCACCTCCGCCACCATTGTGCCAGCTTGTGATTGAATTTGTTGCAAATATCAGTGTTATGGATAGAGGAGCCATTGTGAAAGGATGTTTCTGTTTCCCGCTGGACTCAAGCAACATACACAGGCCTGCATTTCTCATTATTGTTTTTTCCCCCCGAATTACTGTTTGTCATCATTAAATGCAGCACAGTCAGCAATATTTCATACATGTGACATATTAACTGCATGTGGTGCGTACATTTCCATCCCCTCATTTACATGTAGTATGTAGAGCAACATTTAGAATGTTTTATTGTAATCCACACCACTGAGGCAATTTTTATTTATTTTATTTCTTTTAATTTAATGTAAAATAGAGTGATTTCCAAAAGTCCATGTTTGATCAGTTAGTATATGTTACAGAAGAGATTAAATAAATAAATCACATTAAAGCAGACCTATAGTTAAGGGAATAAAATTGAGTGATAAAGTCTGTGCTATTAACAGAATCAGTCGGTGGTTGCTGTTGTTGACCCAGTAGTCATGTGACCACCTCAGGCCTCCTGCCAGACTCATTTTGTTTTCTTCAGCTAAGCTCCAGAGCAGCAATTCATCTCCTATTGTGTACATCAGCTCTCAGCACCCCCCATTTGGAATCTCACAGTGTACCTCCTCTTCCTGCTGTGGGCCACACCCTCACTATCTCCCCCACTGGAAGGTTATCTGGGGTTATCAATCCAGGCCTTCCCACTGCAGGAAACATTAGTCATTCCGTGGGTTTACATGCAGTGACGAATATCAAACTACAGCATTAAGTCAACTGACATTAGGTTTTAAACAATACACGTAAAATATGACATTAAATACACGACATTAATTTTGGTGGGCATGTGTATCACATGTAGATCCACAAAATGTTCCCCAGAAAACATGCTGAATAATACACTAGATGTCATTCATTTTGGTTGGTTCAATTTAGGGTCAATTTTAGTGTTTACAAGGGTCTGTTGACTTATTAATCTAACACATCTTTTTCTGTTTGTAGCCAAGTTTTGACCACGTAGTTCGATTTAACAGAACAAAAAAAAAAGTACATGTTTGGTAGACGTGTGCATCATTGGTAGTGGCACAAAACACTATCAAGAAGACTTGCCTGAAAACTCACAGGAAGTTGGCCATTTTGCTGTATCTCCATGCCTCCGTCAAAGGCAACATTTTCTGATAAGAAAGGCTTAGGAAACATGGTGGGGGTTAATTTTTTTTTTTTTTTTTTTTTTTTTTGTGGTTGGGTGAAGTTTGATGACTTGATGTAAAACATGAAACTAGTTCAGGAATTTAGGAAAATTCAGCCCCTGAAGACAGATTGACTCGATGAAATTTGGTAGCAGTGTTTAAAAAAAAAAGCCACAGGAAGTAGTCTGTCATTTTGGTTTTCATATAGACCTTTCAGGTCATTATAGCCATTTTGGGGTGATTTCAAAGATAAAAGTGTCAATTTGCCTGGCAAATTTTGACCAAACATGCTAGAAATACATAGATTTTGAACCCTTGTAACTGTATGGCGGCAGAGTTTGGTGTAAAATAAAACTAACAAGTATGTGTAACGACTTCCGGAATACCCAGCTGTCTGCTTCCTGGCACTGTCTTGACATGATGGATTTTTTCAGCTGGAGTATATCACATGTGAATTAATTAGAAACCGCTGCCAACGGCGCTGCTGCTGCAGTTGGCGCTTTCATCGGGGCATCATACCCAGAGAAAGAAGCACTTGTTCAAGTCCCATCGGCTGGACGTCCATTATGGAGACACAAGCGGAGACTCGCATGGTGCCATCTTGTTGCCCTCATGTGGGTCTCAAGGAGGGTGAAGTGTATTACAGCACAGCCACTGTACACTAGTAGATGCAGCTGAGCTGATTTAATTTTATCCAAAAGCGCAACTATTCTAGCTAAAGCAAAGCTCATCATGGCCTTTAGCTCACTCATTATGTTTATAATAAGTCCCAGCACGCACACACACGTAACCCCCCCCCCTCCACGCACCCCCCCCCCCCCCCCCCCCCAGGGAGATGGAACAGTCATTTGAATGGGCATCATTGAATCTGTTTCCACTACTAGGCTTATTCATCAAAATATAGCAACCTCTGCAATCTACAGCCATGTTCCCCATGATAAACCGACAACTTTTAAGTCGCAAAATGGAGCCATGCAAATTTTCCAGTGGTCCTCATGGAGAAAATAATGTTTAACTCAAAAACATAACACTTCCGAACGCAGCCATTGTGTTGCAAACGTGACGTCAGATATGCCACGCTCGTAAAGCTCATTAATGCTGATACCTAGGTGATATTCTGGTAAATAATAGTTAAGAAAATAGCTACATACTCTTTATAGTTTCTGTACCCATGCAATCTATCTTTCTCCAACTGAGACACAGGTGCAGCTTCTTCAATTTCTCGGTTAAAATGTGTTTCTCCAACAGCCGCACATACTACAGTACAATGTGTGAGGAGTATACGGGACACTATGAGCTACTCCCATTTGATTGCGTAAATAGTACTGACTTTTTAAAATGTCTGACAACAGCTGCAGTTTTAACAATTGCCTAATTCCAGGAAATATTGGCTATTATTTATGTTATTCGCCACTGACTCAGAGAAAATTGAAGTAGACCTGTGTCTTTTCCGTTTGGATGGACTGGAAATAATCGATTGAAGCAAAAAGTAGTCCATGTCACACACTTTACCACTTATTCACAATAAATGCCACTATACGCAATAGAAATTAATTAAAAGGAATCCTCGAAATGCTCAGTTCATTCACAGTCACATGCGAATTACAGATTGTGACACAATTAAACATTTTAAAGTGGGGTAAATGACTGTAAAATCCATAGAGCGGAACCCCTGCAGGGGCTGCTCTGCCGCCTCATCGGGGGGCTAATCACCACTTCGATTGGTCTTTTCTCACCCAATCTGTTCACACGCCGTGGCGATGGGGCGGCCATGTTGCATGAAAGGCTTTCATCAGCTTAAGCCTGTTGTAAGGAGCGCCAGAGGTCTCATCCTCATCCTGAGAGGACTGAGAGTCTCACACATATACACACATTTACAAGTGTCCAGCCAATTAGAGGCGGTGGCTTCAACAAAGGCAGATTACCAACATACACACAGTTTATTATGAGCAACGCTTTGCACAGAAGTCTATTTATTTTGTTTTTTTTGTATCTTGCTAGTTCACCTGCATGTCACTCGCCTCCTGCTCATGTTGTAAGCATGGCTGTGTTGGCAGCAGCAGGTGTCCTGTTCAGCTCTGATGATGATGATAATTTGTGTGGTGACCATAGTGTGACATCATCCAGCATGCTTTTTTTGATTCACAGTCAAATGCTTTCATGCACATGACCTCTTGCACGAATGAAGAGGATTAATGGGGAAAGGCATGAAAAATGTTTAATGTGGGGAGTGTTTGCCTTCTTCCTGATTCCATCTGTTGTTTGAAGTCAAGCAAATGCTGTTTTTCACTTGCTAACAAGTAGCAACTCAAACCATTCTGACTAGTTTATCCTGACTGTACATGTAAGGAGAAACTTGTCAAAGTCAACGGAATACCAAGTTTGATTAATCGACACAATGAAAAATCAAGGTGCCCTGAATGTCATTCTTCAAGCTACTTTAGTTGGACCTTTTGGGGCTTTTCTGCAGACGTGCATTTTCTCATTAATAAGCAGCTGACTAGATCTATTTTCAATACTCTTTGCTCTGATTGGCTGTTGTTGGAGGGGGTGTGTCGGTGCTCGGTGGGCAGCTCGTGTGTGGTGACTTTGACACATTGCAGAGATGTAGACTACAATCGTTCTTCAATGAGTCCAAGCTTTGCTATTTCACTATTATCCAAAAATAAGGTGTTCTCTCACTTGGCACTTCGGCTTCAGCAGGGTTACATTCGCACAGAGAGGTGTATTTCAGTCAGGGGAGAAGCTTTTGCAATGACCTCCTGGTTCTAAAATTTTATTTCTATTTAAATAGAAATTCACAGACTGGACGCCAACAGACTCACATGGTGTGTCCAGGCTGGAGATCATATTACAGAGGTCCAGAGGCGACACACAGACGATAAAGAGAAAATTACGATTTTAGAAACAGGAGGTGGTTAGCACCTGCCGGCGAACAACCAGAGTAATTTGCCTCTCAGCTGCCTGGACTGCGGATAATGGCAGCGGGTGGTAGCGGTCGCGGAGGGTGGGGAGAGACAAAGATGGAAATTGGTTGTGCAACTAAAATATTGTACTAAATTAAAGTAAATGCCCATGTATAAATTTAAATAGTGCTTTATTTATATACTTTGTGATGTATTCGTCTCAGTTTAAACCAGGAAGTGGCGATAAACATGCCTGCCTCCTCGGCATGCATGCTATTACGGGGTGTGGATGAAAAACAAAGAGAGCAGGTATTTGCATAAGAAAGATTTACCTTGAAAATTCAATGGTGTACCGCAAGCAACACGTCACCTGTGCTCATTAATATTCATGACGTTAGCAATTGTTGCAAGGCGGGTCAACATCCCGTTTTTCCCTAATCGTAAATGCATGGAAATAGTGTACGAACAAGATGTTTACTGAGCTAAACCTACCAATTCTGTCCGAAAATGATGTCCCTGGCGCCAAATTCACTGGGAAAGATGTGGAAGAACATACAAATGTTCAGTTAAAGAGATGGCTTGAGTGTCGAGGGCTGAAAAAGAATGGAAAAAAGAGCCGACCTGATCCAGCGGTAGCGTTTTTTTATCGACACCTTTTTCTTGTGTGCATTGCCTCCTGTTTCAACAAGCTATGCTTTACCACCATATTCCCTGTCTTTCTTAAATGTGATATCCTCTGGTTGTCTTGCATCTCTGACCGTTCTTGGGGGCAGTTTACATTGCTATTTTTGTGTAGCGATCGCAAATGCTACTCAGTGACTACCAACGAACACTTTTAATTTTTTCATTAATAACAAATCTTAATTCCATAATTTATTTACACTTCCCCCTTACTAAAGTTACTAAAGTAACAGAAAAGGCCCCCAGACCATGGTCCCCAACAAAATGTTTACTCCATATGAAATGTGAATGGCTTCACCTTGCTGGTGTTAAAGTAGTCTTTTGGACGTCTGCGCAAGTTGATCCATTCTTCACATTTTTTCCTCCGAGTTTTTGGTTTCAGGAAACGTATTAAATTTTTTTTTTCATATGTCGTAATATCTAGAGTCGTTTCTACAAGTTCCGTAGCAGCGGTGTTTACTCGGCATGTTCTTTTATGAAAGATTACCGGAGAAAAGCAAAAATAACATAGATTGTATGCAAGGGCATGTCTATAATGACCCACTTTCGCGTTACAACGGCGACGGCATTCGTGCGGTACGCTATTGCAATTTAAAAAAAAACAAAAAAAAAAAAGAAACTATACAGATGACACATTAAAACCAAGGCACACTGCCATTTCGACATATGTTATGCATGAAACAGTTTAAAATATTGGAAAAGGAATTAAGTGCCTCTTTAGCCCTTGGATGCAGAATATCTTCACTACAAGTTACTACAAAAACTAAAACTGTTCATTGATGATGGCGATTTCACATTAGACCAAGAGGACCAGGGTCCGGTTGGAGAGCTACCTCGCAACAACACTTGCAAATGAGGTTCAGCATTCACACTGCGCCAACCGAACTTTCCGAGTAGCCTCATGTGGATGAAAGGCGTGCACATTGATTGGACAAATACAAGGGGAAATACCTTCCTCCTGGGAGGGTGAGGGAGCGTGCAGCGTCGCAGTGTGGTGCTGTGACGCTGCACGTAATGTAGCATAAGTTAAGTCGCCGCTCGGCCAGCGGCGGGGCTGCTCCCTCCCGACTCGATGCCGAGTGAACTGGAGTATATTAAAATGCATGAGGAAAATTAAACCACGAAAGGGAACCAACCGCGTGGTACCCGGAACCCTCTCACTTTCATGACTTTTTGGACTGTCATATTGTCACAAATTGTTGTTACCAATGTTTTTTTGTTATTTTTTTACACTAATATTGCAATTAAATTTTTGTTAATGACTATTAATTCACAAAAACATTTTGGAACACTTAAATTCTTTATTAAAGTACTAATAAACACATAAATAACAATCAAATCACAAACAAACAATGAGGTCAAATGCTAATAGCATTAACAAGCAAAAGAATGGAATGTAAATTGATTCAGAACACTGTGACTTCACTTTTCCAACAGGATTCAAAACAATTCTTACTTTCTCTTTTTGTGGTATGTCTATATTCTTCTTAGCATTAGAGGGACGCAGAGTAGATAAATAAATTTCACATATCACTGGAGTGAAGTACGTGAAAAAACTCAAATGATGCACGTTGATACGAAGCAACGACGGAGTATTAGGGCCAAATAATGTTTTAAAAAGGACGAGATTAAAGTCATACTATTGCTAGGAGGGAAAAAAGTCACATTATTACATAGGGGTAATGTTGCTGTGAGCTGCTATGCACTTTACATACATGTACCTTAGCTGGGAGCTACGACGAAGCATTAGTATAAATTATTCTATTCAATTTATAATTTGATGTAGATGAATCAAAATAATACGGATTTCCTTATTTGTAAAACAGATACTAAAACACAAGATGCTTTCAATATTGTTGATTTTAACGGAGGCAGCAACGCACGACGTAAAGTACGTAGGTATTTATTCAGCTACATTAGCCCAAAATTTGCCCCTAATACTCCTTCGTACGACGCACACAGTACAAAGGCAACTTTAATAAAAAATGTCGTTATGTGGACTAACGATCCACCAGCTTGTTGTCTCCTGTCGTTTTCCAAAATTACTTCATAGCTGGGTGACTGCGCTTCAGGTGTTCATTCATGGCTGGCGTGCTGCCGTGGTATGCAAATTTGACATTGCAGAGACACAACACAGTGACACCTTCCTTTGTTTTGTTAAAAAAATAATCCATGCTTTGGCCACTCTGGTCTGCTTTTTGGGCTTTGCGCCTCTTTCCGTGCTTGTATCCCGAGTGTCCGCCATTCTCAACTTTCCACACATTTATATACATATATATATATAAATATATGTATATATATTATTATATTATTTATTTATTATGTATATACAGGATATACTGTATGTATATATTTTCCCCAAGTGGAAGCTTCCATGATCCTAATAAATTTAATAATTAAAAAAATATATATACAGTACTGTGCAAAAATTTAGGCACAGTACTGTATATTTTTATTATATTATGTATATACAGGATATACTGTATGTATATATTTTCCCCAATTGGAAGCTTCCATGATGCTAATAAATTTAATAATTAAAAATATATATATACAGTACTGTGCAAAAGTTTTAGGCAGGTGTCCTGCCTAAAACTTTTGCACAGTACTGTATATATATTTTTTTTTTAAACCCACCTTTAACCGTCAACGGGATGTTGTGCTCGTCGACGCATTTACGTCATCGACTATGTCGACAAGTCAGGACGGCTCTACTTTCAATGTACCACTGTACTGGTGACCACCAGTAGTAGAACATGGCCTTGTTACGTATTGACCAAAACGTGGGGGGAAAAAATAACCTTTTGTAAAAAGAAATAAGGCAAACAGAACAGTGACTGTGAAGCTAATATTTCTGGCAATAGGACACATCAAACTAAAACAACAATAACGAGAACACTGCTGGAAGTGAATGGGTTCATGTGATTTTTACAACTCAACTCAATTGGAGGAAAACATTCTTGAGTTGTGAAGTAAAAATAAACTGAAAATATGGGTAACAGGGTCAGAAATAACCAGTCACATTCAAACCTCAATATGAATGGGAGTTAACAAACACTTGCTAATATTAAAAATGCCTCTCATTTGCATCAAAAAGTGGGCTGTGTTAGATATACAATATCCCTTTCTCATGTTTTTTATATCACAAAAACCTGATGGTTGAACAGTGGTGTAGATATTTTATATTCACTATATTTGATGCACTAGTGTGCTGCAGTTCTATCGTGCTGAATTATATTACTAGTGAGGGTAGAGAGTATGTGGGCCTTAAGCTGCTATTGAATAAATGATGAAACAGTTTTCCATATTCCGTCTTTCTCAATAGCTGTAAAAATAGGACACTGCAATCAATGTCCTGCTTCAAGTGATTCATAAACTGGCACATACAGCTCTGTTTTTGCATTGCGGCAATTTTGTAGACAAAGTGGTCTGCATCATTTTTCATCAAGGAGGTTTTCATCACATCCTTTGTTGCTTCAGGTGTGCAATACAGTAAAGACATCATCATAATATAGAAGTTCTCACAGGTTCTTCCTGAGGTGCAGAGCTACGGCATATTTTTATACAATCTTATAGTCATTTCCCCTAGCTAAGAAAATGGGCGATGTAGCAACAATATCGTCTACACGTTGACCATTCTTTTTGAGCCAAGGTAAACACGGTCGCTTGGCGAGGGCCTCAAAGAACAGGATGTTTTCTCAACCAAATAAAGGAGATTGTGTTCACTTAATGTGGGTGCTGAGATAGCAGAACAGATTGAAACAGACCTTGTTATTTTTGTGAAACTTACTCTATGGCTTGAACACAAAAGTCTGCGAAACACATTTGGTCAGCTGATTGTTAAGGTTCGTTCCATTCCTTCCATTTTGGGACATGCGAGTTGGTTTTGACCTTGAAAGCCAACCATCATAATTTTTAAGCAGGCGGAATAAAAAAGCAAGAATAGTCGCATGGTTTACTCCTTTACGTTTTGTAATTGTTCTTTGAATTGTATAGATGAAAAAAATTGAAGCGTCTTTTATCACTGGAATAACAGCATTTATGTTCAGGATACTGTTATCTGGATCAGACTTCCCATAATAGGCATACAAAGCTGATTTAAATGTTGTTTGTAGCTTGAATGTCAAGTGAACAGGAATTTACAATGGTACCTCTACATACGAATTTAATCTGTTCCACTACCTGGTTTGTAAGTCGAAATGATTTTCCCATATGAATACATTAGAACTGGATTAATTTGTTCCGCAGCCCAAAAACATAAGCTAAGTCCTTAATAAATACTGCACGTAAAATTACAAATCAAAATTACACATAACAAAACAAATGAATTGTAAATACAAATTGGATAATAATAATAATGATCATGTAACGAATACTAATGTGGCGGTTGTGTTTTGCATGCTGTGCTTGAACCGTGTGACTGCTGACAGAGTGGGAGAGGTGCAGAAGAGTTTTTACTTTCTCTTTTCATGTTGCTGTTGGCGTCGGCTACGGCGAACAGTAGCAGTGTTGTGTTGCACAAGTTCTGAAATAAATGATTAAATACCTGACCAATGCGACTTCCTTACCGATGTTACAATGATAATCATTTTCATCTTAACTTATAAAGACTGGTGAACGGAGGTCGGAGGAGAACCGTCGAGATAGTTTTTTAGACATCGTCATCGAGATCGCAGACATACTGTATTTCGGCCGTATTGTCGAGCCAGTTCACTGACGCGCACACTACACTCATTTTTTCTATCACTCCCATCTTAATTTCAATGCTAAATGTAACCTTTTTCCCTTTTCACCACCTGCACACACCTTCTTGGGACCCATGTTGATTTCTCTCACAAGAAATCCGTCTTGCAGGAAAACAATGAAATTGTGACGCTGTCATAAATCATTGTATTTCAAGCATGTCTTCATATGTTGAGACAAATGATTAAAGCCAATGTTACGTCGGATGTCGAAAGGATCGTATGTTGAGGTACCACTTTATTCACATTTGGTCTGGAAGTTTACCTTTTATTAGACATTCTTCCGTGCGGATTTTAATTAAATTCATATAAGATTCAGAATCTGGTTTCTTTTGTAACACAATGATAAAGCACACTCAAATTTTGTGTCTTTGCAGATTCCACATGACTGAGATAATACCCTTTTCAAATCATTACTGACAAAAGAAGTTAATTGAATAACTAAGCCCTCAGAGATCTTTTACACCATTTTCATGTATTCATTCCACATTCCAAAGCACAAAGAAGAAAAAACAATGAACATTTGATAGCTAAGATCATATCTTTATACGTGCAAAAGTGGCGTTTATTGTTAGTGGAGTGTTACGGATGAGCCGACGACTGGAGGCAACATCCTGCTCCTTTGTGCGTACCGAGCAACTATAATCGAAGGCTGGATATAATTGCTGCTGCATGCGCATTTAGTTGACTGTGTTGGGCTGCAGCTGTCTCTTTTGATGGTGCAAAGAATTTTAAACTAAGCGTTAAGTCGAAGATCTGTTGGGCTTTTGGGGGGGAGTCAAGGCTACTTGTCAACATTTTCCTTTTTGCAACGAATGTATTTTCCCCCTCTTCTGAGATGGAAAAATTAGTCTCTTCTTCGTCTTATCAGCACAAAAGAGGATGGGGCAAGCAAAGTGGGTCAGGTTTCTGTATAGTATTCTGCCTTTATGCCCATCTCTTTTGTATATGACGAGCAGAGGCGGAGAAACACCAGAAAGCAACATAAAAATCACGTTTGGGACGACCTATAAGTGAAGTATTTATAGTTAAATCGTCAAGGCTTTGTTAAGGAAAATTTGGGTGTTTAACTATAATTTGCTTTTATTTTTTTTAGCAGAAGGTTTTGTTGAAAGAACATCATCCTAGCTTTTCTCTGATTGATTAGCTGGACGAGTTGCGTGTCAAAGTAAATACAGTATTTTCATCTTCAATTAATTCTTAGTGTGGATATATTTGTACTCGTCAATCTTTTAACATTTTTTTGTGTAAAACACACCAAATTATAGCAGACTTGCAAAAAAAAAAAAAAAAAAAACGAAAAAAACTGACTTACAGCTATTTCCAAAACAATATATTTGTATACCTGTTGCATGGAGAAATTGGCGTTTTTCTATCAATTTGACTTCATTCAGCAATTCTGTCAAATGTATTAGTATTTAAAGAGAAATGGAATACATTTTTTTTTTTTTTGGTGTCTTCAGCGTTGGCAACAGTTCAGAAGTGTTCTTTGAAATGCCTGTTTTATAAACCTGTCACCTTTCTTAGTGTTTTGGTTATTGTTCTGGTTTCTGTCTAGAGTGGGTAGCACTCTAGCACTCTTTCTCGGGGTCCAACAAAAGCCCCAAACAGCCTCCATACTGCTGGAACAACCCTCATAATCCTATTTACGCTCTTATTTCCAGCTCTTTACCCTCATTGCTCCAACGTGTTGTCGTACTGACCCATGAGAGCTGAAGAAAATGAATTCCCCTGGCGCCTACATTTGGTCAAGCTCTGACCTTGTGAAGGCTGACTTGTGAGAGTTTAGTGTTGGATGGCGAGAACACGTAATACAAGGAGTAATGGACGCCCAAAATTTTTCCAAAATCAGTAGCTTTCATCTGTCACTCACAATTTTTTTTTTGTAATTTCAAAAAATCTCTCATTCATTTTATCTATTTGCATATACAGTGGTAGCTCAACATACGATCGCTTCGACACACAATCTTTTTGACATCAGACGTAAAATTTCACTTGCCATTTATTTCTACATTCGTCGACATGCTCGGAATACGAAGATTTATGACAGCGTTGCAGTTTTTAGTATTTTGCCGCAAGACGGACGCTCGGCGGATTTTCTTGTGAGACAGTGGGAGAAATCAACATAGGTTCCAAGGTTAGTGCAGGTAATGAAAAAAAGGGAAAAGGTGACGCTTACCTTTGAAATAAAGATGGAAATCATAGATTAATATGAGCGTGATGTGCGCGTCCGTGAAGTGGCTCGACAATACGGCCGTAGAAGGTCTACTTGATCTCGACGGTCCTCCTCAGACTTCCGTTCACCAATCTTTATACAGTGGGGCAAATAAGTATTTAGTAAACCACCAACTGTGCAAGTTCTCCTACTTGAAAAGATTAGAGAGGCCTGTAATTGTCAACATGGGTAAACCTCAACCAAGAGAGAGTTCCAGCAGAATTTAATAAGGATTTAGTGTAGGTTGTCAGGCTGTGGAACAAATTAATGGAATTATAATGTAATGGAAAAATCGACCATTTCGACTTACAAGGTCCTGGAACGAATTAACTTCGTATGTAGAGGTACCACTGTACTGTACTTTTATATACGTACAGTAACTACAGTACGTATATTGACCAGGACAATCTGCTTCTTTCTGACAACCATTCCATGATGGTTGTTTAGTAAAAATAAATCCTATATGTATCTGGTGATGATAAGTAATTTTATAAGGTGCCTCCATTTTTACAATGCACCAAGTTGTGTGTGAGAGGGTCATTCATGTTTTTGCCAAGCAATTTCGTTTGTGTTTGACAGTTGTGGGTGTAACGACACTCCTGATCGATATATCGATTTGTTAACCAATGAACCAATGAAATCTATCAAAACACAAATGATCGATTAACAAGGTCCTCTTTTATATATGCCATTTTGTTAAAAAGGTTTTCATTCAATTTCTGAAATCTTTCAGCAACAGAAATGTCATAAATGCTTTGTATTTTCTTGCTTTAGCTTTTAACGTATTAAATCAGTTGAAGCAAGTTTATTGTGGGTACAGTACATGAACAAAAGGAAAAAAACTATAATTTTAAACATTTTTGTCAATTGAAACAAAACTATAAAGAAAAATATCTGACACTGTATTGTGTGTTCCAAAAATTTACTAAAATGTATTGCAATTGACAAAAGACACTCCCTGCATCTTTTGTTGAGTGTTATTTTATTCTTTTTTTAATTGTGCATCAGACAGAATAAAACGAATGAAAACCAAATTTAAATCGAATTCAAATCGTGTCAGACTTTTAAATCGGCAAATATCGTAACATTGTCCAAAGATTTGACAATTGATCTTAAACGTATCGTGTTGTATCGTCATGAAATTGGTGATTTGCACCCTTATTTAGCTTTGTCGTGCTGCGGATGTAAAAGTGGCTTCTGGTGCTGAACCTTCCGAAAATTCAATGATGCAGTAGTAATATTGGTCAGCAAATCCTGTCGCCGTGCTGTGCCCTCATGCAATGGTAAAAGTGTTAGTGTACCCTATTTTCCAGAGTCTCCTGCCCTGCCATTCCCTGCTTGATTCTCAGCTGAACACGGTGTTGAGATTCTCTTGAAACAAGCCATTCATGCACACTGTTTAATCATTAGCTAAGGAGAGGAAGTGGCAGCAAGATGAGCTTTTGTGCTTTTTCCAGGTGACGTCTAGGCCGGGGTTGGGGGGCTGTGAGCGCATTATTGCAGAATGCTGCTCTCCCTGAGCGACTCATCAAGATCCAAGCATACTGAAAGAAAGACCTCCAGGGGAGAGGGGGGGCTCTTTATTGGTCATCAATGCAGTGATTGACTTCAGAGTGGAAATTTACCAGAGCAGGCCGTTACTTGGAAGCATATCATAATATCTGGATGAAGTAGCATGAGGCTCATTACCCAGGTTATTTCTGTAGGCCCCATTCCACATTAACCCCTTGGTGCTTATTATCAAGCAATTTGTCACAAACCCTGGCGTTACTGCTCCCATCTGCGCTATGTAAATTCTCCACTGCTATGGCAACGTGACAAAACATTAACATTGTGTGAAAGAATTTCAGTCCTAATGTTATGTTAGGAATGCTTAGTATTGTTAGGTTTTTGTGGAGAGGATGGTAACGAAAAGGCACTTGTTATATTTTGTGTTCGTATTGATAATATGAAATGCTAATATCAAGAAAGTGTCATGTTAAAATGAGGAATTCTATTTTTAGTTATTGATATTTGCAATAGTAACATCAATTTTTCTTGAGAATTTTCGGGCTGTGAAACAAATGAATGGAATTATAATGTATTCTTATGGGAAAATCTTGCCTTGGAAACTATATGGAAGTATTTTACACCTCTACCAACCTGTTAATATGCACCATGTGTGTTCATGGGGAAAAGCTACATGAACGAAATTTGTTAATAAGTTCTGCAGTATGGAAGCTAAACTATACTTATCAATTGTAGCTCAAGTGAAGTGTGGTGTCTACATAGTATTTGTATATTGGCGTGTATTGTGCAGTTGTATTGAATGCATGCATATTTGTTATAGTTTGCAAACTTAACTGAATTACTTCAAATGTAAACAAGAAAAGACCAAGTCTTGTGTTTATTGGAGGACATTGAATGTTAGCTGGCTGTCGGGCAGTACAGAAGATAACGCACTTTTTGGGAGGTACACTTATTTAGCCTTTTTTAAAGGGCTAAAAAGTAACAAAATAATCCAGAAATACAATGGCTTTGCCAAAACAAACAAAAATATATTTGTTTTATACTCCACAACACTCCTGGAAGAAGAGGAAGTACTGGAAACACTATACTACATTAACATGTTTGAAACATTTGTTCACATGAAAAAAATAGAAAAATATATTTAAAAATTTTTTGGGGGGTATTGGAACTTGACTTGGTATTGGCAGATTCTCACAATCGGGTGACTTTGACTTGGGTGCAAAAATATGCGATCGGGATATCCCTACACCTGCTCTTTTCTATGTGCTCTTGCTCGGTGCAAAAATACTGTGCACACTCTGAAAATGACAGCGCCACTGCCACCCACTTAGTGGATGTGCAATAGCACTTTATTTTAGTACAGCAAAAAAGTATGTTCCCCGAGGTCACTTGCCCCCCCCCCCCCCCCCCCCCCCGCCTCAACCCCCGGTATTGCTTTGGGCACCCTTGAAAAGGACTGGTTTAAAGATGGCAGAGAATAGATTCTGTCGGGGGGGCGAAAGAATATCGGTAGTTGTCTTTGCGAAAAGCGAATAGATGGGGATGTACTGTTTGTGGCCGCATTATTATTTGGGATATGTAAAGTATTTTTCTTTAGCTCAATGGTTGCTAAACACTGCAATAGATATGTGTGAACATTGCTTAATTAAAGCGCTGAAACCACAGGGCCAATGTGTAGACAACAGAGCTACTCTGAGTTAGGCACACCACAGCTTCCTGCTAACGCTTTGGCATGTTATGGGGCATAATACCTCTGCTGCAATGAACCCAAAATCTATGTAAAAAGCCAAAGAGTGAATGGATTAATCAAGTATTGTGAAAACTCAGCAGCAATTGACATGGCCTGTGTTTTTCACCTAATTGTTTTACTTTCTAAACTGGGTGGCAAAGGGGTAGAAAAGAAGAAATTTGTTCTCATCCTTCACTTTTTTATTTTTATTTTTATTTTTTACCATTCACACATGATTGGATAAGAAGCGCATCAGAATCACCATTGTTTCCTCCACTTTCTGCTCTGTGTCGAGATCACCTTTGTCCAAATTTCTCCTGTTTTGTTCTAAATGCAGAGATAGGGTTCTGCTGCTACTCATTACAGAGGTCGCTCAATTCTTGTAGGATATCGAGCTATTTTTGAGTAAATAAGCAACACATTTGCATATCTTCAGTGACATTGATGGATTGTTTTTAGCATGTTAAACAATCTTGAAGAATGTTAATGTGACCTTTGCATACAAACTATTTTATGAATGTGACGATTGTATGAAAAACTTTCAAGACTCCTGGATTGAGCAGTAACACCAAACCTACAATTATTAACCTGACCGTTCCAACTCGTGGCCTTTATGTCCAACTATCCCTAATACACGGTTGTCTTGTTAGGCTCCATACTACCCCACGACACCCATGTATTCCGGGACAAAACCTTGTTCCTGCTCATACGCATTACACCGAATGCCACTCAGCAGCCTGCCGGGAGCACTCAATCCTGTTAGCGTGGAACAGCGAGCAATTAGATCCGCTCCGCATCCGGCCGCTACAACTGCTAACGTCACTGGAACGCCAGTACTGAGAGAGGGCTACAGTAAGAGCACAATGGACCCCCAGAGAGTATAAAAACAACTTGGTTTATAGCATCATGTTTCCATGGCAACTGAATGACTCACAGGGAAAGTTGTTGGCTAGAAACTGGTTCAAGTTTTTCACACTTGTATATTTGCTAATTGACCATCATTAAATAGGACCTGACAATGAAGGTCCTGAATACAATGCACAAGGTTGTCTGGCTGACACTTGCACAGTGCAATCTCATGATCACAAACAAGAATTGTTTTCTGTTAATTCAGACACAATGTACCAAAAATAACATTAGGTCATAGGCTCCATCCAGCTTGAGAAGATGTTGCTTAGAGCACACATGGAAGACCGTATACGAGGTCTTCTAACGAACTGCTGTCACACTTATACCAAACATCAAACCACCTTATGATCACATAAAATTGTTTAGCAGTGAAGACCAAGAGCTATCTTTCTAGTTTATTCATTATAAGACAGAGAAGAGATTGTACAGTGCCTTGCAAAAGTATTCGGCCCCCTTGAATCTTGCAACCTTTCACCACATTTCAGGCTTCAAACATAAAGATATGAAATTTAATTTTTTTGTCAAGAATCAACAACAAGTGGGACACAATCATGAAGTGGAACAACATTTATTGGATAATTTAAACTTTTTTAACAAATAAAAAACTGAAAAGCCCCTTTACCTTCAGTGCAGCAAACTCACTCCAGAAGTTCAGTGAGGATCTCTGAATGATCCAATGTTGTCCTAAATGACCGATGATGATAAATAGAATCTACCTGTGTGTAATCAATTCTCCGTATAAATGCACCTGCTCTGTGATAGTCTCAGGGTTCTGTTTAAAGTGCAGAGAGCATTATGAAAAACAAGGAACACACCAGGCAGGTCCGAGATACTGTTGTGGAGAAGTTTAAAGCCGGATTTGGATACAAAAAGATTTCCCAAGCTTTAAACATCTCAAGGAGCACTGTGCAAGCCATCATATTGAAATGGAAGGAGCATCAGACCACTGCAAATCTACCAAGACCCGGCCGTCCTTCCAAACTTTCTTCTCAAACAAGGAGAAAACTGATCAGAGATGCAGCCAAGAGGCCCATGATCACTCTGGATGAACTGCAGAGATCTACAGCTGAGGTGGGAGAGTCTGTCCATAGGACAACAATCAGTCGTACACTGCACAAATCTGGCCTTTATGGAAGAGTGGCAAGAAGAAAGCCATTTCTCAAAGATATCCATAAAAAGTCTCGTTTAAAGTTTGCCACAAGCCACCTGGGAGACACACCAAACATGTGGAAGAAGGTGCTCTGGTCAGATGAAACCAAAATTGAACTTTTTGGCCACAATGCAAAATGATATGTTTGGCGTTAAAGCAACACAGCTCATCACCCTGAACACACCATCCCCACTGTCAAACATGGTGGTGGCAGCATCATGGTTTGGGCCTGCTTTTCTTCAGCAGGGACAGGGAAGATGGATAAAATTGACGGGAAGATGGATGCAGCCAAATACAGGAACATTCTGGAAGAAAACCTGTTGGTATCTGCACAAGACCTGAGACTGGGACGGAGATTTATCTTCTAACAGGACAATGATCCAAAACATAAAGCCAAATCTACAATGGAATGGTTCAAAAACGTATCCAGGTGTTAGAATGGCCAAGTCAAAGTCCAGACCTGAATCCAATCGAGAATCTGTGGAAAGAGCTGAAGACTGCTGTTCACAAACACTCTCCATCCAACCTCACTGAGCTCGAGCAAGGAAGAATGGGCAAGAATGTCAGTCTCTCGATGTGCAAAACTGATAGAAACATACCCCAAGCAACTTGCAGCTTTAATTGGAGCAAAAGGTGGCGCTACAAAGTATTAACGCAAGGGGGCCGAATAATATTGCACGCCCCACTTTTCAGTTTTTTATTTGTTAAAAAAGTTTAAATTATCCAATAAATTTTGTTCCACTTCACGATTGTGTCCCACTTGTTGTTGATTCCTGACAAAAAATTAAAATTTTATATCTTTATGTTTGAAGCCTGAAATGTGGCGAAAGGTTGCAAGGTTCAAGGGGGCCGAATACTTTTGCAAGGCACTGTATATAGCAAATGTACAGGAATGCAGTGTACAGTTTGTAGCGAAATATACCACAATTTTCAGATTACAAAAAAAATAGGAGTATAAGAACAATTTTTTGCTATATTAATTAGGGATGTCCTGATCGCATATTTTTGCGTCCGGGTCACCTGATTTTGAGAATCTGCCGATAGTGTCCCGATCTGATCCCGATTTTTATTTTATTTATAATTTGAACAAAAGTTCTTAACATGTTACAGTACTGTACTTTTTACAGTACTTTGTCTTCCGCTTTTTCTGGGAATGTTGCGAAGTATAAAACGTATATATTTTTGTATCTTTTGAGAATGGAAATGTATTTCTGGATTATTTTGTTACTTTTTGGCCCTTAAAAAGTAAACAAATATATATATACAGTAAATAAGGCCTGAACAATATTGGGGGAAAAAATGAACATTGCGATATACAGGGTGTCCCAAAATGGTTGACCCCATTCTAAATGCCCATATCTCGGAAACTAGGAGTGGGAATCTCTTGGTACCTCACGATACGATACGATTTGCGATGCAAAGCTCACGATAACGGTGATCTGACGATACAACGTTTATCGATACATTGGTCAAGAAATCATTCTAGGATATTCTACAAACAACTAATAAACAGAAAAGCGAACTTCTGCTGTGAACTTTCTACACTAGCTGTGAAAATTTGAGGTAATTCCTCCGGAAATTGTCAAAATTATTGGCCTACGAAATGGGGTCAAACATTATGGAACACCCTGTATTAGTGCTGCAACGATTAATCGATTAACTCGAGTATTCGATTAGAAAAAAAATATTCGAATTCAATTTTGTTGCTTCGAGTATTTGTTGAATTAAAGTGCCGTTGTAATGGTTTATTTTGAAAGTGTGCATTTCATTTCATTGATTAGAGTGGATACACTACCCTCTGGTCTGCCTCATTTTATATGGCTAAATCCAACTGCTCCCTGTTCAGACCAACTTAAGCTAAGTTTTTGTTTGAGCTCACGTTTTGTTTTTGTAATGCATTCGTAATTTAGTTTATAGGTATATTTTGCATTTTTTTGTGGGAATGTGTGTCTGAACCATTTGTTAGGAGCATTGCAAAAAAAAAAAAAAAAAAACGTTAGCATTTTATAGCATTTAAACTCACGGACGTTTTGCTATGTAAGTTCTCCAATTGTTCTTTTGTTGTGCATAGATCCTTATTTATTTTTTTATACCATTTGTGGCTCAGCTCAGGTATTTAATTTTTCATGTTCCTTATCCGATTACTCGATTATTCTAACTAAATAGTTCATCGATTAATCGACTACTAAAATAATCGATAGCTGCAGCCCTACCCTGTATATTGCCAAGGCTCCACGCTTACTTTTTGCATTGGTTGCACTGGTGTGCCTAACATTTTTCTTTAAGGTCCACCAGCACAAAATGTAAGCACACCCACATTTTCCATTTTATCACCTTTAACGCCATACTTTTAATCGCTCTCAATAACATTCACGTATTTAATTCATCTTCTAAACCATTTATCCTCACCGAGGTGCTGGAGCCTATCACATCCGACTCCTGGCAGAAGGCGGGATACACCCAGAACAGGTTGCCAGCCAGTCGCAGGGAACATATAGACACACAACCACTCACGCACACACTCACACCTACAGATAATTTGCATTGTTCAATCAACATACTATGCACGGTTTTATGGAATGTTGCAGGATCCCTAATATTAATGGTGGTTGGGAATAACCAAATAATGCTAAACATAAATATGAAAACTTGCCCTTGAAGATGATTATTAACAAGTGTTTTTAAAGCCCTTTTTAGGTCATTCCGGTTTGAAGACCGACTTTTTCTTTTTTGTGGCGCTAGGAAAAAGTGGGTCACATTTTGCGAGTACAATCCAATTTTCCATATTCAGGACAAACAAACCTTTACGCCCCTTGGTTTGCTTCCCATTTGTACGACAGAAATCATTCAAAGGCACTGGACTGGCTTTTTGTTCAGCACCACACATTCCTTGCTGGTTGGGCCTGATGGATAAAAAGCAAGCTGATGTCTATCTCTGCCTTGAGGGATGAAGGCTTGCAATGTGGCAGATTGATTACCCTCACAAAGTCCATCTGGCCAGGACCGCATCCTTGCTGCTATGTTGTTACTATTTAAAAAAAAAAAAACCTCTGCGTTCTGATTTGACATGGAAATATGGAGCAGGGCCATTAATGTGTCCGTAAAGCAAATGTATGAATGTAATAAAACACATGCAGAGTAGCTGTTCGCTTGTTATTCCTAGTAGCCTGCTTTTAGCGATGATTAATTGACTAAAGAAGTCAAAGAAAAATGCTAAAAATCATGTTGAGAATAAATACATTGTTACATGAATAATGATACAGTGGCGTAAAAGCCAAACATACAGTAAGTAATTTGCTAAAATAAAGTATTAAGATGTTTAAAAATTATTTTAAACACTTTTCTAACGCTGCACCTATATAAAGTGAGTAAAAACAAGTTTATAGTGAGAAAAACAGATGCTGAATGGTGGGTGACTAACGATTATCTCAATTAGAGATAGACCAATTATGGGTGCCGATATTTGGAAATTTGACATGTAAAGGTATCGGCTTTGTTTTTTAATCCGACAGGCCCTAGCCGGTATGGGAAAAAAATCAATTTAAAACTGGGTTATTTCGGCTCAGATGCAGTCGTACCTCTCTCTCCTGCACTAGTATTCACCCTGTCCTCTGATTGGTTAAATGGTAATGGTAAATGGAGTTACACTTGTTTTGCACCTTTCCACCGTTTTAAAGCCCTCAAAGCACTTCACACGATATCCTCATCTACCTACTGGGGACGCAGCACCAGGAGCAACGTGGGGTTTAGTATCTTGCTCAAGGATACTTAGACAAAGTCAACAGTGCGGAGAATCTAACCCACAACCTCTGGGTTGTGAGTCTAGAAAATTCAGGAGCTATTATTTTCTTTTTTTTTTTTTTTTGATTCAATAAACATGCTTTCGACATTTCAATGAAGTTCAATGTTTGCATTATACAATTTTTTACGCCTGTTTTTACACTTTAACTGCAAATGAATATCAGCTCAAAAAAATCAGTTATCGGCTCCTCTCACTACTAATAATTTACCCACTTCCCGTTTTTCAATCCAAACTCAAAACTCACCTGTTCAGACTCGCATACCCATAATAACCCCTGGTTTCTTGTGTTTTACTGTCCAGCTAATTATCTTCATCTATTAGTATTTTTTCTTGTCTTTCATTTGTCTAATAGTTGTAAATGATTATACGGCTACCTTGAGTGCCAGAAAGGCGCCTTCCAATAAAATGTATTATTAATAATTGGTATCGGTACTGAAAAACCCGTATCGGTCGATCTCTAATCTCAATGGTCAAAAAGTCTCGAGAAAGTTATAAACATTCAGTTACTGTTAATTTAGCTTTAGATAGCTCAATAGCACCACACTGCATGCTGAGGAGCATGAGGCACAAGCGGCGATATGTCGTATGACAACAGTGTTGACAGCGGGTGGAGGCAGAGATTGTCTGTCTGTCACAAAAGAAGAGCAGTGATGTCTAAATGAAGCTTCTTGAAACAATGAAGCTTCGCAGCCAATTGGTTCAAAGTTTCATGGTGGTTCATTTACTCTCTGGTGCTGTCAAGTGGTCTCAAAGCCCAAGAGGCTTAAAGTCTATAGAATTCTATGGCTATTTTTTAAGGAAATATGAATGTGCTTATGTTACTATACGAACAAGAATGCAACAAGTGCTGTTCGAGGATTTTTTAAATTCATTTTATGTAGAAATAGTTGCTTTCCCACAGTGTTTGATTCGAAATGTTTTTTGGGGGGGACTGTGGGGGTATTTCACAACTCGAGACAACAGCCCAAAATACACAAAATGTGAAATGACAGGCAATCGCCATTGCCTTTTTTTTTTTTTTTTTTTTTTTAATATCTCATGGTGATATATCGTATCGTGACCCTGGCATTATGAGGTGCATCGTATCGTCAGTTTTACTGTATCGTGCCACCCCCAATGTATATGGTAACATCAAAATTGGAGTTAATTGATATGAACAGAAACATGTTACGTAGGCTAAGAAATAAGTAATTGGCATAAATGATGCTAAAAGTTAAGGGTGGGCTAATGTTTTACTGTAATCCTAACAACTAGCTCTGGAGCACAATTTCTTTAAAATGGATGCAGCCAGTTAAAGGATTTTTTTGTGTGCATGTCTTGTTCCTGGTTATTTATAAAGCAAGTAAAGCCTCAGAACATTCCGGGCTGCCACAGACCTCTCAGCCGTGCACTTCCTCTTTTTGGACACTGTGAACACAATAAGAGATAAATGCTGCAAATTGTCATTTTTTATGGCGTTATATAGCTTCCCAATACTTTTCACTTATTTCCTGTTTTCTGACATTTTACAACTCGTTTGTGGTCTTCTATGAGTCACGTTATTAGGTCAGTCGATCTCCTTAAATCTTTTTAAGCAGAGCATTCCTCAATTTACTGCTTTTGCCTGCTTAGGAAAGCATTTCTTCTTTTTCCTGACTACATTTCCTGGAAAAAACTAATCATTTTTGTAAGTGAATGTCCGGTTATACATGGTCATTTACGGCATATTTGATCGCATTTAATTGCACCTAAATGCTGAAAGGTCATATCCTTAACCTGTGGAAGAACACATCATGAATTATTTTCACAACGTTAGAGTTCCCTGGCATCTTCACATAAAAGAATGGCAAATTACACTTGTCAGAGAGTAAAAGACTCCTTCATGTGGCATGTGCAGGAACATAATATACCTTTTCAACCCCTCATCGACATCTTCAAATTAAAACATTTGAGTACACTGTATACCGCTATCAAATGTTTACACATTTATTTGAAACCACCCTAATTTGAAATCTTAATCTAATCTAAAAACCATAACTTAATACCAAATTTGAGTGCTTTGTTCCTGGAATCTTTGGAAAGCAATGCAGGAGGTTGGCTGAATCTAGAAAGTGGCATGCAAGAGGCAAACAGATGTGAGAGTTTAACAACGGGAGGAAAGGGCTTAACAAGGGGGGTTTAAAATGTCACTCGATGCCGTAATGTCACTCGACTCAGGTGATGCACATGCATCCAACATCCTGGCCCTCAGGAAAAGGAAAGCCTGGTTATATTGTGTGTGGAAAAGCAAAGAGACGTGACGTAAAGGGACATAACCATAAATAAAGAAGATTTTGAATGACCATTGACATATTAGGCCTCAGAGCTCTGTGTTCTCTTTTTGTTTTATGACACCCAGCAAACTGTGTCAGCGTAATTTACGAGGCAAAAAGTCTTCTACTATGGGAAAAGGACAAAAAGAGACTGAGAAACACGAGATCCATCCCACAGCACGATAGCGAATTCTGGAATGCTCCACTTAACGCTGGCTTAAAATTAACCCTGTCTTAAAATCTCACCCATTTTTTGAAACCATGTTATGAAACCTTTTGTTTGAACCCTCATTTAAAACCCTGATTTCAAACCCCATTAATGACTTGAAATTCTAATGCTTGCTGTCTGTAAAATATGCACAAGATTTTTTTTTTTTTTTTGGAGATGCTAAGCTGTTGCGATGAGACACAAACTGCTGCTAATGCATGTGAAATGTTCCCCTTTTAAATTTGCATCAATATTCATGTGTTGCGATGTCGAGAGCACGCGAGGAGGCGGTGCTGTGGGACTTTAGATGCAGGGTCAAACGGAGGTCACAGCAGGGAAGCTTTCCAACCTCCTGCCCCCCACCCTGTTTTGTAGCAGAAAGTGGGGTACCACTTACCACAGCACTGGAGTCTCACATGTGCGTGTGTGTTGTGGAATGAATGCTGAGTGTAGCTAATTGAGCAGCAAAGCAGGCAAACAAAGCTCATTAATGTGTTTTGTGTGGTTATTAATATGTCATGAAGGCGTTAATGGTGCTGGATGAGGCTTTTATAGCAACCGCTTTTATTATTTCAAGTCTTTTTCGCCTTTCACGTCTTATCTGCTAGTCTGAAATGCTGCCAGACACAAAGAATGCACCTGGCTTTCCAAGCCACGCATGAGTCGGCCCACCAGACTCGGGCCTGAGGTAAGACATGGACCGAGTCCAGCTGGTCCAGACAATAGTCGAACGTGGGCCGGTTCCAGCCGGTCTAGAAAAAAAAGCAGGTTTCATTTTCCTCCTGTTGAAAGACCAGGTCACATACATTTTTTCCATCTCAGGACAAATTGAATTGCTTGAACAAGTTCAATTGAAAAGCTAATTTGATTTTTGATGAAGAGCAGAAAATGGATGGATTAACATTGTAGTTGTAATTAAAAAAAGAAATCCTGCTTTGAAAATCAAACATTAAACCCTTGATTATAACCCTAATAATACTTAAACCCTAGGGCTGGGGAATCTGTCCAAAAAGATTTTTTCATATCATTTGATCACGATTCTTTTTAGGATTATTTTCAAACTTTGGTTTTATGGTGTTTTATGGTATTTTAACTGGTAGTTTTTATACAATGACGTCCGTATACCAGCATTAAAGGGACTTAAACCCCTCTTGATGTTTTTGTACAATTTGTTAAATTAGTTTAACTAGTAGGTCGTCATTATTGTTGACATCGCAGGGTGGTGACGTCACATTGTTACACTGCCGGGCTTCCAGAGTATCACTCTAGCGACATTAACATGTCGTCTCTTCAACCCTTTTAAATTGAACCCGAGAGGAACATTAATGGGCATGACAGCACTGTCAATATTTCACAAAACGAGCAGCAAAAGCAAAATGACCATGAAAGACTGGATGAGACATGACGAGAGTAGGAAAAAAACAGTGTTCTGCCAAATTGTGTCACACCAGCGAAACGTCTACAAGAGGCGAATTTGACTACAGTACTACAGTACAGTACTACCGTGTGCTTTCTGTTTGTTTTGTTTTGATGCATACAGAGAGAACATCCTTAAGAAAATACTTAAACATAGTAATATCAAATAAGGGCGGTTTAAATATGCTACGTGGCAAATGTGGTCAACAGATCAACAATCTGCTCTAAAGCTACCACAAGAAAACACAATGCTTAAAGGTATGAGAGGGAAACACATGCAAAAAGTGTTTTGTGCATGTGTTGGACGTCTCGCGGCATAGAAAGAATTGCAGTAACCCGGTAGTATTCGTCAAGTGACAGTGACATTCCACATCATCACCCCGAGCGTCCGTAAAACATGGCGCCCTCCGTAGGTCAAAACATTATAAACTAAAATTATAGATTTTTAAATCAATGGCAATATTTTATGTGTTTGTGATTACATATTTAAGTAAAAGAGATTAATTGTGGCTTATTAGAGCTTACAAGTCTTTAAGTCCGAGGTTCTCTTTAAGCTAGCGGACGTACAAAAAATGAAATGTATTTTGTGTTTTTGTGCTCAATACCTGTGATTTTCTTTATGTGTGTTTAGCTTTTGCAGTTGACCTCAGTTGGAGTATAATAAACCGCCTGAAAACCATCATTGGACTTTTTTTTTTTTTTTTTTTTTTTTTTTTTTTTGTAGTGTCTGTTCAAAATCTGTTAAACTAGTCAGTTTGCATCTGTATATGTTTTTGGTCGTTTCTTTTTTATTTATTTATTTATTTTTCATCTGTCTTGTTCAGCTGCCTATACACGGAGAATTGAAATCTGAGTGCGCTTATAGACTGAACAAGGGACAATTAAATATGACACAAATGAATAACGAGAACAATCAAAAAAGTTTTCAGGTATTTGATCTTGCTCTTAGAATCACCCAACCTTATTTAAAACCCTATTTATTGTTTGAAACCCCAACCCATTCTCAAACCCTAATTTGAAACTCCAACTGTCATGTGAATTAATAATTGGAAACTTTAACTTAAAATCCTTATTTAAAAAAAAAAAATGCCGGAAAAGAAAAAGTGGGCAGGCATATCCATGCAGCTCAAAACCCTACTTATACCCCTTTCCCACTGGCCAAAAAACCCATGTCAACCCACTAACAATCGGCTTTTGGTGGCAGTGGGAAAGGTGCAGCGACCCGCCTCGAACCGTGTCAATCAACCCGCCAAGCGACCCGCGTTAAAATCACCTCTGCTCTGATCGTCATGCAGTGTGAAAGCAAAACCCCGGGTCAACAGTCAACACCCTAATCTACGTGGTGACGTAGGCTCTTACGTGATGCGTCATAACAACGTGCCAGTCGCCTCCCATTTAACACGCCCCACAACTGTAGTTACGTCGATGCTCACAACAAAGCTAGTAAAAGAAGAAGGAGCACCACATTGAACAACATGTCCCAGCATTGGAAAGATGATGAGACCTGCCAGCTCCTTTCCATCCGTGGAGAAAGGAGGCTTCCATGTTGCTCTCCATTGTTTACTTCCTTGAATTCGGTCGCACTTGTCGATGCGCATCTTAGCGTGGTGACGTCACGTAAACTTACGCACGGCTAAGGAGGGGTGGGAGGGTTAGACGGGTGGGGAAAAAAAACAAGACACGGCTTTTTTTTGTCAATGGGAAAGGTAACAAATGCCAATTGCTAGTGGGTTGCATCGGCTTGGAAAAAACGCGCATTGACCCACTAGTTTCAGTGGGAAAGGGGCATTTGAGTACTGCTTGCCTCGGTCCAGCGCCGCCACACCCCCACCTGCTACACCCAATGGTCCATTTCAGTAGTTTCCTCGTTCCTGTGCATGTAACTCTTTTCATTCTCTTTGTGATCAAACTGAGGAACAAAGAGCAGATAAGAGAGTGAAGAATGCACCCGCTGCCATTGTGACTATAGGTTGCCTGTAGAGTCACAATGCAGCACGCAGCTATTGAAAGCTGTTTTTACTCCTTTATGTCTGCCCCTCGCTTTTTTTTTTTTTAACTCCATTAATAGTGCTTGCCATCCACAGGCAAAGTTTAAGGCCTCTATTCAAGCTGGTCGCTTTAGTGCCCGCACACAAGGCTGCACGGAGGTGGGGGCTCCATTTTCCCCCCTAAGCACACTGACATTCGAGCACCTGTTTCCCATCACAAATCCATTAATTTATCACTGAATTATTAAGTGGGGGAAGAGCACACAATGCTTGTGGCACTCTTTTGACAGTGATGGGCCGGTGGGGTTACCGTGGCAACAAATGCAGAGGTAAAGGTGGCTAGACGGGGGGTTGAGGGGTTGTCATTGAAAAAGCCAATATATCATGTATTAAATAAGACAGAAAATAGCAGTGACGCCAGCCACGTGAAAGACGACAGCGAGTGAAGAACATGACGATATTAAATTATTCAAGGAGAGGTCAGGATATTTGACATTGCAGCTTTTTATAAGACTGAAGGAGGCAGATCTAAGTGAGGTCTGTGTGAAAGGCACAGTACAATAATGTTGAACTTGTTATGCTTCTTGTTTTGTATACAGTCATTTTTACAGAGCCAACAAAACGGTTTCTTCGACCTGAAATCTATGACTTTCCCCATGGACCAGTAAACATACTGTATCTCCTTCAAAACACTATATATGAGATTTAAAAACTAGCTGTAGCAACACTATAGCTCAACTAGCATCAGTTTTAACTAGAAAAGGGGTGGAAGCACTGTCCACTGTAGTGACCATTGTTCCTGAGAGGGCTAAAAGGAGCAAGTTTACTTTTTTGTCTCAGCGGTTGCCTCAAAGCGGAAAAGAAATAGACTTTCAGTTATGCAAAACACAAGTAAAGTGACATTTTATAGACCCCATAAGTACATTTCACACAGCTGACATTGTTTTCCTTAGGATTAGGATTTATGTGTTGTTTTCTATGGAGACTTGATGCTGTATTTCTTGCCTTGGCTGTAATAGCATCCAATGAAGTGAGTTGGAGGCAGATCGATACGGCATGTGATTGTTCCCGCTTATTATCTCCTCCAGGGACTGTCAATGTGAGAGGTATTGTCTATGATTTCTGCCTCTGGTCCAAGTGGTCTGAGATTGAGGATAAGTGTTTACAAGTGAAAGAAACAATATTGGATTGAGGACCAAAAATGGTACTGCAACTAGATCACACTAAAGTGATACTCTACATACAAATTTAATTTGTTCCAGGACCTTGTTTGTATGTCGAAATGGTCATAAATCGAGTGAGATTTTTCCATGAGAATAGATTATAATTTGATTAATTCGTTCCACAGCCCAAAAACGTACGCCAAATCCTTCAGTTCCAATTACAAATAGCAATTACACATAGTAAAACAAATAAGTTATAAATACAACTAGGACTAATAATAATAATGGAATGAATTGGGTTCTAATGTTGTGGTTGTGATTTGCATGCTACTCCTGAATGCACCGTGTGACTGTTGAGACAGTGAGAGAGGGGCGGCAAAGATTTTACTTTCTCTTTCAATGTTCTGTTGTTGTTGACGTTGGGTACGGCCAACAGTATCCGTGGGGTGCCATCGTAGGCACGCCACGATTCAATTCGATTACGATTTAGGGTGCTACCATTCGATTATTGAACGATGATCACGGTATTGACAATGCATCGTACATTACTAATTTAATGAAGTAGCCAAACAAATTTATGTCCATTATTTATTAAAAATATCCTATGATTCAACAGGAACGATGGAAACATGCCCATACAACAAAAAGCTGCCCTAAAACTGCTTTTTTTTTTTTTTTTGCTCTTTTTCACAGGAAGGTGCAAAAACATTAGCTGTTTCAAACAGCAGTACCGTATTTTTCAGACTTTAAGTCGCAGTTTTTCTCATAGTTTGGTTGGGGGTGCGACTTAACTCTGGAGCGACGTATGTGTGAAATTATTACACATTATTATTTCATTTTACATGTTATTTTGATGTTTTGTAGTGACACTGATGCTATAGACCCTACTCACCTATGTCACAAAATGGGCGTGTCGCTGTTTCCGGCCGCCATATTGTACCTCTTTTTCAGACCTATTCTCATTGTTTTCAATTAGTCGAGCAAGTTATAGAGCAATTCATGGAAGCCCCGGTGTTATCTGACGCTGTAAACTCATTGGATCCGTTGCATAAAAGGCGTTACGTGGAAAAGCTTCAGTTTATCCATTCGCCAGATCCGTATTTGATGCCTAAATCGATGTTTTTCGACCCGCTGGCTTCGCCTGTCATCTGATATCCTGATATTTACAACTATCTTGTCCACACAAAATCAGCCTATTTTCACGAAAGTTTGAAAAACTTTAAGAGCTTGGAGGCTTATAAATGCTACGTTGCTGGTTGGGTGAAACAGGTCCTCGTACACGAAAATTCGGCAGGAATCTTGTGCTCGGAAGGTGAGTTACGAAATTTTCAATTCAAAATCTTTTGTTCTTGCTAACATCCACTGTCAAGTCTAATGTATTTCATGTCATTTGTCAATGGAGCTAGGGCTTTTAATGTTTATATGGTTTAGCGATAGCACTCACTACATACATACGTGTATGTTGTCGGCGATTAGCCTAGCAATGATCTTAATTGTGGTTGTCAGCCCAAAACCCTCTAAATATATATTAAATGCATCTTACCAGATATAAAATGACTACTACATAATCTGTGGTAGTCGTTTGGAGCCCAGTTTTCTCGTCGAATTGCAGCAGTCAATCGCGGTCTCCTCTTCGGGTCTCTCGGAATACGGGAAAAATTCAAGTCTCTCCGTCTATCTTCTCTGTTTTTGCAACCGACCGCCACACACGACTTCACCATTTTGATTATTAATGTTAACGAGCAGAAAAACACGCCATAATAGGAGGAATTTACGAAGCGCTAATGCATTAACATGACTAGTATCCGGACAACATGGCACAGGGGCGTGGCTGTGACGTCACGTGAGTAGGGTCTATATGCTATAGCTATCTGAATAACTCTGAATAGCTATGTTACGTTAACATACCGGCCACGTTAGCATTTTGTTGTTCATGCATCATGTAACATTATCATACTGTACACTTAGTCAGCATGTTGTACTCTATTGTATTTTTATTTGAAATTGCCTTTCAAAATGACATACAGTATCTGTTCTATGTGTTGTATTTTATCAAGTAAATTTCCCCCCCAAAAAAGCGACTTATACTCCAGTGCAGCTTATGTTTTTTTCCTCTTTGTTGGGCATTTTATGGCTGGTGCGACGTATACTATGGTGTGACTTATCGTCTAAAAAATACGGTACTTATTTCTCTCAACAATACATTAAAATTTACATTGGTGGAATGAATTCCACATTTTCTCGAGACAAACAAAGTGTCTTTAGAAATAAGACTTCTTTTAACCAATACTTTTTTTTTCTTACAGATTTCTGTACAATTACACATGTTTGAAGTGTTACTGCTGTACTTAATCCTGGTTTTACACGTTCTGCATCTGGAATAACTTTTGTACACCGCCAAATAACGAAAAACTTGACATGGAAATACAAGTCGCTAATTAGCATAGCGCTCGGTGCTAACAAGTAACATCTCAAAAACAGCAACAATAAAGGCTAAACAGTACAAGAGAGTTAGTGTACTCACCTCTGATAGACGGACATGGGACTTAGCAAAACACCAGGGGCTTTTTCCAATTCACACTACTTGAACCTACTGCTGGACAACTGAAAGACAGGGAGCAACAAACTATCCCTCTTCCCCTCTCGCTCTAAAAAAGAACTTAATATAAAAAATTAAAAAAAAAAAAAAAGAAATAATCGCCAGGTCCCTGCCTGTCTCATACACAAACTTATTTTCCAGTCTTTTGAAAAGGAGTAAATCCCTCGCTTAGTGACCGGCAGCATCCATCATAACGTTGTGCGTGCGTCCGTTAAAGGTGTCCGGGCGGCAGACATGTCTTGAATTTCAATCCGCTACGAGCAGCTGTCATAAAGTTATTAGGGAAAATCATAGTTTTTTAACATTTATGAATCGTAATCGAATCGTCACGTGTCGAATCGCGATGCATCTAATGCATCTAATTTTTTGGCACTCCCTTAGTATCCGTGTTGTATTGCATAAATTCTGAAATAAATTATTAAAAACCTGACTAAGCTGGCGACTTCCTTGCCCATGTTACAATAATAATGAGAGTCGTCCTCGAGATCGTAGACATATTCCAGCCAGATTGTCGAGCCAGTTCACTGACATGCACAGCAATCAAATATTTTTCTATCATTTCCTTCGTAATTTCAATAGTAAGTGTCACCTTTTTCTTCTTTTCACCACCTGAATTAACAGTCTTGAGTCTTGATTTCTCTCACAAGAAAATCCGCTGTGCGTCAGTCCGCGGGAAAACAATGAAATTGCATCGCTGTCATAAATCTTCGTATTTCGAACATGTCGTCATATGTCGAGACAAATGACAAGTCAAATTTTACGTCTGATGTCGAAAGGATCGTATGTCAATGCAATCGTATGTCCAGGTACCACTATATTGACTAGCACAAAATGCCCTCCACCTTCGGGTTGCTAGAATACCGCTTCACATTGGAGAACCAGCAGGAAAAGAACTTTTATGTGGCAAGTGACGAGTCCTCTGCAGAGAGTATATGGCGGAAAACACTCAGGTGACTTGAAGTTCCGCTCTAAGACCCCCAATTTGGCCAAATTTCAAAATTGGCCTATATGCATGTGTACTACATCATTGGAAAGCTTAAAGTCTCAATTTTCTGGGGGAAGAAACATTTTGAACAGGAGGGCAGGTTAAAAAAAAAAAAAAAAAAAAAAAATTAAACAGCAAAACTCTAACAGGAGGTGAGAGCACGCGAGAGCATAAAGACGCCATGATTTTAACGAGATATTATCGCGTACCTACCACTTTTCGATTAAAAAACTCCATGTAGCATGTATCACCGAGTGTCAAGACACAGCTGTGAAAGGCCACAGTTGGATTTTGGGGGGATTTATGGGTGAAACATGGTAATATAACAAGGGTCGCGATGCAGAAATCGATTTTCATTTTCATATATTTACCCTTTTAAACGTTTTTTTTTTTTTTTTTCAATTTTTTTGTTTGTTTGGATCGATTATTTATCATCTAAAATATTGGGGAAAATGCGACAGTAACGAAAAAAATGCAATTAAGCGATAGATGAGGTAGATATCCGTGACCTTTTTACAGACACCATTTTTTCATTGTGACGTAATTTGTTTAAAATATGCGAGTGAATAATATTTTAAAGTTTTTTTTTTTTAAACTAAATATTAGACATAAATTAATGATTCTAAGCTGAAAATGACAAGACATTTCGAATAATAAATATAATTACTGAGCTTCTTTTTATGGCTGGGTTGAAACACAAACGGATGCGCGACGTCTGTAAACGGGGGTTTCCAGGGTAAAATGGACAAATTAAAAATTGTTCGGGGACTTAATGTACCATGAATCTACTATGACAGCATATTGACATATTATTCTATCAAACACAACAGTTCTTTTGGCTTAAAATACAGCAGCTTACCGGTATTTTAAAGAGGGGTGCAAGAGCAGAAACTGCTTTTTCAGCCTTGTCTGCGTTTTCAGCCATATATTTATTTTTTATACAAGATGTTTTCAATGTAGTAACGCCAAGATTTAATCATCACGATTAAAATAGCCGCGATACGAGGTCCAAAGTTAATGTCACCATGACCAACGTGAGGGAGGGCTACTTTTCTCTACGTATGTATAAGCACAAAGGCAAAGAAATATACCATAATTTTCGCACTAGAAGGCGTACCTGTCTATAAGCCGCCACCCACAAAATTTGACACGAAAACAGCATTTGTTCATAGATAAGCTGCAATGGACTATATGCCACAGCTTTCCTTATTGTATTATGGGATATTTACAACAAATCATTAACCTGTAACACTTTATTTGACAGCGGCATCATACGACTGTCACAGGACCAGATGAACCACAATGGAGCTTTGAAACAATTGGCTGCAAAGCTTCATTGCTTCAAGAAGCTACATTTGGCCATCATTGCTTTCTTGGGGGAGACGGTCAACCTCTGCTGCCACCTGCTATCAACACTGTTGTCGTCCAAAATGCCTTCTAGCATGCACTGCAGCGCTACAGATAAAATATGAATCAAAATTCATGCTCTTTGCTCCAGTTGTTTCATTAATTGCTAGTTATAGCATTTGGTAACATTTTTATTGACAGTGGCACCATAAGACTGTCATTAGACTAGGGCTGCAGCTATCGAATATTTTAGTAATCGACTGAAAATTCTATCGATTAATCAAGTAATCGGATAAAACATTTTTTTCTTTAGGTAAAGAGAAATTATAAATATACATGAGGAAAAAAAAGACATTTAATCCAATATTGAACCATTTTCAGTCAATCATTGTCTTTATTTTCGATGTATATTGTTAAAAACAGCCAACAATTGCATCTCAGATGTGACTAGAAAAAAAAAATCACTTTCACTCAAAAAACTTGTAGATCTTATTAAAAAAAACATTTCTTACCTAAAAATGTAATTACGCTTGATAACACACATCACTTGAAAGCTACGTGTTTTTCCCACGTGTTTCAATTGAATTTCCATTTGTGTCAAACTATTTTTAAGTTTTAGTTAAGTTTTAAGTTAGTCTAAACTGTAAGTTTTGAATTTTTGCAGTGTTCAAAATAAATGTATGATACCTGTTGTGTTGGAGCACATTAGGGACCAGTGCTACTTGGTGTTTTATTCAGCAATGACTACTGAGCTAAAATGACAGTTAGCTTTATTATGTTTTAATTTTACACCCTCATCACTGTAGAGCGCTGTGTTTTTACAGATTAAATAAAGCCTGTATGTAAGACATGTTAGACACGCATCGACAGTGGTCATAATCAATAGAAACCTAGCCCTCCGAAGGGCTAACGTTACGTGAGCGAGTGACAGTCACGTTATATTTATTAACGCTGAGAAGTGTACTGCTTAAAGATGGCGGCTTTTTGCATCTAGTCTGTCATTTCGCATCTAGTTCTAAATGCATGCTATATCTATGAGACGCCTCGGACATTACCTGCTACCACACTAGCATCATGCGGGCTTATTTTAGCAACGTCGGCGTAGTTTGTGGCGGCTGTCGGCTGCAGTAAGTTTATTTTTCTTTTTTCATTGCTTCTTCCTTAACATAAATTGTGTCAAAATTAAAGCCCACAACATGCTGCCTTGACATCCTTCCTTCAAACTTTTTCAAAACTGTTTTTCATTGCATAGCCCCAGACATACTTCAGATTATAAATACTTCTCTCCAAACAGGAGAGTTTACACAGACTTTAAAAACTGCAGTAATAAAACCTCTCCTAAAAAAAACTAATCTGTATGCCTCAACCATTAGCAATTACAGGCCAATATCAAATCTGACATTCCTGGGGAAAATTATCGAAAGGGTTGTGTTCGAACAGATCCAGACTTTTATGATGCAAAACAATCCTTATAACTCATTTCAGTCTGGATTTCGGCCACAACACATCGGAATACCGATGCAGGCAAATCATCTCTTCTGTTACTGTTGGATCTCAGCGCCGCATTCGACACGGTTGATCACAACATACTACTCAGCAGATTGGATCAGTAAGTAGGGCTTACTGACACTATTTTTCAGTGGTTCACATCCTATTTACATGATAGGGATTTCTTTGTGTCAATCGGAAACTATCAGTCAGAACGAACCAAATTCCCGTGTAGAGTCCCTCAAGGGTCAATTCTTGGACCACTCTTATTTAACATCTATATGCTTCCGTTAGCTCAGATAATGGAACAGTATGACATCTCCTATCACGCCTATGCAGATGACACACAACTGTACATTTCTGTGTCCCCACATGATTATAGTCCCTTAGTCTCCCTGAGTAAATGCATTCATCAAATCAATGAATGGATGTGCCAGAATTTTCTCCAGTTAAATGTGGAGAAGACAGAGGTGATCATTTTTGGGCCAAAAAAGGAAAGGTCAAAGATAAGCAGGCAACTTAGCACAATGTCACTTTCAGCTACAAATCAAGTCAGAAACCTTGGCGTAATTATTGACTCAGACCTAAAATTTGATAGCCATCTAAAGTCCGTCACTAAATCCGCTTATTATCACCTAAAAAATATAACCAGAATTAAGGGGCTTCTGACTCAACAAGACATGGAAAAACTTTTTTACTCATTTTCGGCAGATTAGACTATTGCAACGGTATATTTACGGGTCTTGATAAAAATCAGTCAGGAAGCTGCAGCTAGTACAGAATGCTGCAGCCAGAGTCCTCACAAATACAAGGAAGCTGGACCACATTACACCGGTTTTGAAATCGCCAGTGAGTCAAAGGATAGACTATAAAATACTACTGCTCGTCTACAAAACACTTAATGGCCTTGGACCAAAATACATGCTTGACTTGTTAGATTCCTATGAGACATCTAGACCCCTAAGGTCGTCTGGAACGGGTCTTCTGCATATTCCAAGAACAAGAACCAAGCAGGGTGAGGCAGCATTTAGTTATTATGCTCCTCACCTCTGCAACAAGTTACCTGAACGTCTGAACTATGCTCAAACTGTTAGCTCTTTTAAATCAGGGCTAAAAACGCTTTTGTTTAGCACTGCATATCCATAACTGGCTATATATTTCAATCTACCTGCTTTCTATTCTTCTTGTGCTTATCTCCATTGCTGAGTTCAATTATTATTAGTAGTAGTAATTTTTGTTATATTTTTGTTTTATTTTTATTTATTTATTTTTATTCTATTTGTGATTAAATGCGATCTTTTGTCTAGGTTTTTTTTACATTGTATTGATTTAAATGTGATTTTTATGATCTTCATGTGATGTAAAGCACTTTGAATTGCCTTGTGTTGAATTGTGCTATATAAATAAATTTGCCTTGCCTTGCCTTGCCTTGCCTTCCTCTACGCACGTGACGTCAGCGCGTTGTCCCGCATTAAAAGTAGTCCGGGGAAACGTGATGCTTAGAGCTGGCAAAATTAAACGATTCTTCGAGGTGAATAAAATTACTCTGATTAGTTTTTAAACTCGAGTTACTCGAGTTGCTCGAGTATTCGTTTCAGCTCTACATTAGACAATCATAATTATGACATGACACTGTCATGAGCATTAATAATGCTTATAACTGATGTCATTTAGTGTTATCTGGCAAATTATTAAATTTAAATGGATGTAAAAGATCCAAGCTGGACATAAATGGAGTTGGTGACGGATGAAACTTAATGACATATTTCATCAGCATTCAGTAATGACCGTGATAGTGTTATGTCATAATTATGACGGTGTTATGACGCCGCTGTCAGATGAAGTGCTACATATTAACCCAAATAAATCAACAAATAAGCCGCACTTGACTATAAGCTGCAGGATTCAAAATAAAGGAAAAAAGTAGCGGTTTATAGTCCGAAAATTATGGTATATGTAACTTGGTAGTGCATTGACAGCATTCTCAAAGACTACTTAATTACTCGATCCATTTTAATTTGCATTACCTACTAAATGTATACACGCGTAAGACTTTATCTTTGCCCCAGTCAATGCCTTCACATGCTAAATAACGTACTGTAGCACTGGCAGAACACCAGTCAATGGATCCACAAGCTAAATAATGTAGCACAACCACACCAAATGAATACATATCCTTGTTTTGCTTGTCTTGTTGTCGTCTTTGAGATTCGTAACGTTTTTTTTGTTTGTTTGTTTGTTTGTTTTGCTTATGTGGTAGACGTAATTCAGACTTTGTCAAAGTTGGTGCAGCCTTAATTTACGGGGCTTCACGTTTTGCGGATGATGAACACTAAAGCAAAACAGGAACAATTTTGCATAAACCGTCTTTTAAAATGAGAAAATCTCCGCTTCACCGTTGAGATCCGTTTTAGAGGTTTTTTCAAAAAACATGTTTCTTTAATACCTATTGAAATATTATGGCAATTTCCTGAGTAATTGAGTGCAACTCTTACATTGTGCACCTTTGAATACAACGCGTTTTCTCTTTTGTGTGTGTGTGTGTGTGTGTGTGTGTGTGTGTGCAGATGAAGCTGTGGAACAAGTACAAGGTGACCAGCATCCCATCGCTCGTGTTCGTGGACGCCGCCACAGGGAAGGTGGTGTGTCGAAACGGTCTGCTGGTGGTCAGGGATGATCCTAAAGGTGAGACTGCGTGCTAGCTTACACACATTATTGGTGTACAAGGTGAGGCTATTAAAAAATGTGACTCAAAAGTCATAGGTCACTAACTTCGTTTTCATGTCTTTTATCGACACAAGATTTTATCACTCTGTTTTCAGGTCATTCCTGTCACTGATTTTTCTTCTTGTACTTCTTTTTTTTTGTTTCTTTGACTGGCTTCTGTGTTTTCTCAATGTTCATGTTGGGTCAGCTTATAAAAGTACATAGTGCAACTTTGGGACACAAACCTTGAAGCGAAGTTTCCTGAGGTTAAAGTTTATTCATAAATCATTACCACAATTTATAAAATATGTTTAGAATGAAATTCACAATTGCCTTCAGAGGGCATCAGATCTCATTTCATTTTGTACAATAAGCTTCTGGTTTCAGTGGAACTGGTCATGTTTTTCAGGCTTTTTTATGCCCACAGCTCTAATTTTTCTCATTTCTCTCTCTGCTTATTCTATTTCCAAAGTGTAATGATTTTCCCCCCCACAGAATTACATTACAATGTCTAGTATGCTGCTATGGCAAGTTTATTTACTAATATACACTTATAACACTCTTACGCTGGTTATTTTTCAAACTTTTGAGTAGCATACTCTCTTCCCTTTTTTCACTCTGTTACAATTTTGAGGCCTTTCTTTAGAACTCTTTGTCACATCTCTCACTTAGCTTCTTTTTCTAGGTTTTGTCTAGCACACTACTTTTTGTAACTTTTATCACCATGTGCTTCTTTTTCTAGGTTTCTGTGGTGCACAGCGCAATCACATTCATAGAATATTAACATTAACATAACATTTACATTTTTTACTACTCCTTTGCGGCTCTGGTGGTGTACTAGAAAGTGATTAGTCATGTGAGAAAATTGAATGCTAATGGCGACACAGCGGAGCACCCGAGTGGATTTCTTTTCTTTCTGACGGCTTTTACTGTCTGGCTAATGAAAGCCAGAACAAGCCTACGGTGCTATTTGCATGATTTATTAACTGCGCTTGCAAAAGAGTTGGCGGTGGAGAGGATGCAAATCTTTAGCTGATGTGCACCTACATGCAGATTTTGAGATACTATTTATTTTCTTGTGTTTTGTTTATTACTTTCATGGTGATTTAAAATTATATATATTTAGTTTTTCTTGCTCAGTTTTTTTTTTACTTCAGGTTTATTTGAATTTATTGATTTATAACAGAACAAAGCTCACAGAAAAGTACACAATGCTCACATAAAAGTGATGAAATGAATAGAATTAAGAGGACTAGCATACAGTACAGTAATAAAACAATAAAATATGTATATAAAACACAGTACCCACAAACAAATAATGCAGGGTTTTTGCAAATGTAAAATAAGCAACGTATTGTATGTGGGAATTGGGGCTGCTGCTATTGATTATTTTAGTAGTTGATTAATCTATCAACTAGTTAGTGCAAGTAATTGGACTAGGAACATTTATTGCGTAGCAGAATGAATTTTAAGAGATGTGAAACTATATAGCCATGCTAAGATTGCACTTTCAAAAGAACATTAAATGTGAATACAGAATCCCGAGTGTTTCTTCAAACTATGCAGAATTCCACTTTTATTGAAAAATGAATTAAAATAACCGAGTTTAGTCTCAAATGGTATAAAAAAAATAAATGAAGATCTAAGTACAACAAGAGAACAATTGGCTAACATGCATAGCAAAAGTCCGTTAGCTTATTAAATGCTCACCTTTTTACAATGCTCTTAACAAATCGTTTAAAAACATATTCCCACAAAAACATATAAACTAAATTACGAATGCATAAAAAACATATTAGCCCGAATAAAACTTCTATTGGTCTTAACATGGCTGAATCCAGTTTCTCCATGTTAAGTTATTTCATATTCACTGATGCCACTAGAGGGTGGTGTACCCACCCAAATGAATAAAACTAAATGCAAACACTTTCAAAACAAACCATTGCAACGCCACTCTAATTATACGAATACTCGGATCAGCAAAATTTACTTCAAGACTTTTTTTCCCCCCCAATGTATTCCTACAATCAACTAAATTTAGAAAATTCTAAAAAGTGTTTTTGTACTCATAATGCTAGGAGAGAACATTGAGCTCTATATAATGAAGAAGATTTTGGCTCATTTTTACAATCTCTGCTTCTGTGTCTCATGTTTAGTGTAACACCAGCTGGCGCGCTCTTCAGATGACCTTATGTCATGCATTCATTTTCCCTGTACATTCGCGCCCCTTTCTTGCAAAGCACAAAATCGTTCTTTGCGTTTTCAAGTACACTATTATAGGTTTCAACACACAGCAGACTTTCTTCTCTCTTAGAGGAAAATAACAATAAGACAACTCTTGATGTTTCCCAGAGAAGAATTTTATATTTGTCATCATGAGGTGGCTGCTTGTTTAGTTTAAGTGTGACAGCGACTGCTGTGTGAGCCAACATGGGTGCAGGAATGATGCTGATGAGCTTTTTCCACGTGGATGAAAAGCTTGACTGGAGTGCCTGCAGCTCGAGTGTAAGATGGAGGGTGTTCTAGTGGCTTTTTTAGCCTGAGGACCACAATGAGCGGCTGTGCCAGTTGCGCTGCAGACGTGTCATTCTTGCCTAATGAAGCTCACACATAAAGACGCCATTATGGTGCGGCCATACAGGCCTTTATTTAGGGTTACCTCCACTGCCCGCCCTCCCTGTTTAACTCCACTCTCTGGTGCCCGAGGGTAACAATGAAGACACCGTGAAAAGGAAGTGAAAGCGTGAACCAGGGCTAGAGGGAAAGGGATAAACTGCAACACGTCTATGTTTGCACGCACTTTCTAGCTTTCCCCAAGATGTTAATATTTGGCTTCGATGCAAAAGATTTGGTGGCTATATGTCTATTGTGAGAAAACCCCAAAAAGCAGAGAACCCGTAATCAGACTGTTTGGTTAAAAGGGCTATTTTAGGCTCAACTGGGGTCCTTGAGAGACCCACTAATCCTAGAGATTTTTATTGGATTTCTTCCATATGAAAAACCTGTGTACTAGACAACACTGAATTTTTGAGTTTTCGTCGTTGTGTTATAGAGAGTCGAATTTTGCCAACCACACACAAACTAGCAAACCTGCTCATTATTTTTTTTAAAATCAGCCCCTAAACCAGTTGGATATACCAACAGGAAATTCAGTAGGCGTGATAATTACAGGTAGACCCACTAAAATAGTTGTAGGAAGCCATGCCAAAAAAGATGGACATTGGATATCGGCCATATCAGGAATGTATTGGCCATTTTCTGAAGTTCCTTCAAAGACTGACTACAAAAAAATGAATAAAATACTATTACTCTGCTCGAACCTTTAAATCAGACATGTCCAAAGTGCGGCCCGGGGGCCAAATGCGGCCCGTGGTCAAATTTCATCCGGCCCCCAGCCTATGTCATAAGATCAATATTGTCTGGCCCGCACAAAGACTTCATAAATTGGTCAGCAGTACTGCTACCAGCATATGAAGTAGCCTACACACTAAATGCTGCTCCTCATTTACCCACTAAAAGGCAGCAGCACTCTAAGCAACATTACCCTGTGATCCTTGACTTCCAATTTTCTAAAATGGCGACAATCAACAAAAAAAAAAGTTGACTGCGACGGCTGACGCTTCAAGGATAGGTGGAAATTGTACTATTTCTTCAATAAAATATGCAACAACTGTGTCTGCCTCATTTGCAAAGAGACAGTCGCTGTTTTTAAAGAATTCAATGTGAGGCGATATTACCAAACAAGACACGCTACCATGTACGACAAGATACAGGGAAGAACTTTTGAAGCTAGTTTAATTTCACAGCAGCAGTATTTCACAAGAGCCCGAGAGTCGAAAGAGAACGCTAGTTGCGAGATTGTTGAAATTATTAATTTGAAAAATATAATAAAACAAATGTGACACACAGAATGGCTTGCTAAAATTTGCTTAAATACATTGTTCTGCATAAAGGACGTCAGCCAAGGTCGGCCCCCCACATTTTTACCACACCAAATCTGGCCCCCTTGGCAAAAAGTTTGGACACCCCTGCTTTAAAGAGTTCCTTCGACTTTTCTCATCAATATAAGCAGGGGTGAAAGTGGGAAAGTTCCGGCATAAAATTCGGGGGCGGGACGGTGCTTTGATCCTGAAAATATGAAGGCAACTTTACAACCTTCATGTTTTAAAAAAAAAAAAAAAAAAACCTTGAAGAAAAAAATTTGCGAACGTCAGATTTATATACACAAGTGTTAACAACAAGCCAAATTATTTGCTTGTGTAGCGTCATAAGTTTCCACCGATATTTATTTTTTATTTATTCCACAGAAAGCACGGAGTTCTTCCAACATGTGTCTGACGAGTTGCGTCCAGTGTTGGGCACGTTACTTTAAAAAAGTAATTAGTTACATTACTCACTACTTCTTCCTATAGTAACTGAGTTAGTTACTGAATTACTCTATAGTAAAAGTAACTAGTTACCAGGGAAAGTAACTATTTCCGTTACTTTAAAAAGAACTTGTTGTATGTCAAAGAATTTGAAATTTTGTGAGCAGTATTCGAGTCAGTGGAATAGAGAAGAACAGACAGGTAGTTAACTTGTTAGGTGCTTCAGCAGATTTGAATTGCTTACCACAGATGTCGACAAAAGCTTTGCCCCGGGACATAAATTACACATTACATGTAGGTTCTTTCCTTTAATTTCGACAAACTTGAAATAGTGTCTATATCTCCACCTCTTAAAGGACAATTTTTCTTCTGAATGCTCTGCCATCCCGACCCTGTACATCTGTTTTGCGTATGTGTGTTTGCCGCACGCGCTGTTCCGGTTTGCTTGTGAAATCACCGGCTCTGATTGGCTTACCACGACACATGACTAACCCTCAGCCAATCACAATCACTTCCATCGCATCTCTCGAGGGGCTGCATTTAGGTAGGCTCGTTTCCCGACAAATCACGTCACCTTCAAAGCGCCTGCCGTCCTCAAGATGGAAGCAGAATTATTGCTGGCTGACAGTGGGAGATGGGAACGAGGCTAGCATCAGGTGTAGCAAACACAGAAACGTTACCAAACTTTGGAAAGCATTGTCTAATGGCGTACCGCAAGCAACACGTCACTTCCGCTCATTAATATTCATGACATTAGCTACTGTTGCTAAGTAGGGACAAGCCACCGTTTGTCCCTAATAGGAAATGAATGGAAATCGTGTACGAAGGAGATGTTTACAGGGCTGAACCTACCAATTTTCTCCAAGAAAATGATGTGCCTGGTGCCAAATTCACTGGCAAAGATGTGGAAGAACATAAAAATGTTCAGTTAAAGAGATGGCTTGAGTGTCGAAGGCTGAAAAAGACGAAAAAAAACCGAGCCGACGTAAGCATAGCTTTAGCTTTTTTATCGACGCGACTGACAATGACATTCTCCTGTTTCAACAAGCTATCCTTTACCATCAGCCCTGTCTTTTTATATATCCTCTGGTTGTCCTACTTCTCTTACCGTTCTTGGGGGTAATTTAGTTAGCTTTGTGTAGCGATCGCAAATGCTACTCAGTGACAGCCAACGAACACTTTTAATTTTTTTCATTGATAACAAATCTTAATTCTATAATTTATTTACACTTCCCCCTTACTAAAGTTGTTATATATATATGTAAACAGAAACGGTAACAGTCAGATACCATTGTAATTCTCTTCAGGTCAATCATTGTCAGACAGAAGCAGTACGGCACAACGTTACGCTAAAAAAATAAGTTAAAAATATAAAGATGGCTTACCTCTTTGTCCTCTGAAAGACCATGCCAACCCAACATAATGTTTTATGCATATGAAATGTGAATGGATTCACTGAGCTGGTGTTAAAGTCTGCGCAAGTTGATTCAGTCTTCACATTTTTTCCTCCCGAGTTTTTGGTTTCCGGAAACGTATGAAGAAAACATCCTTCATGTGTCGTAATGTCTAGAGTGTTTCTTCAAGGTCCAAAAAAACAATGCGTGATCGGCAAGTTCGTTTTTGAAAGATTACCGGCGAAAAGTAGCACAAATTACGTTGAGTCTATGCGAGGGCGGATCTATAATGTCCCACTTCGGCTTTACTTCCGCTTTACGATGCGATGTCACGGTCTAAAAATAGCCTGCGTGCGGTACGCCGTTGAATGAGCAGGGACAAACAGCTTGGAGTCAGAAGTACGTGCGCTATTCTCGAACATGAACGCACCCCAAGTCTTGGATGACAAATCAAACGAGCAGAGAGTCGACTCGACACGGCTGGTAGTTTCTTCAATTTATTCAGAGTAAGTAATGCGCCGCTTTTGACCGTCAGTAACGGTAACGGCGTTGTAATGGAGGAAAAAGTAATTAGTTAGATTACCCCGTTACTGAAAAAATAACGCCGTTACGCAACGGCGTTATTTATAACGGCGTTACTCACAACACTGGTTGCGTCGATGACTTGATGTGTGCATACGCTCAGCTAACCACCTTCCCTGATCTGGACTCCAGTTGTCCGTTCATTGGGTGACATACTGACACGTGATCAGGATGGATAGTTAGCTCTGATTGGTTAAAATGCACGTTTTCTGGGACAACAAAAAAGAAAAAAAGAAAAAGCTTGTTGAATTAATGCAATAAAAAAATGGCCATGTGGCTTAAAATTGATCACATCTTTAAGAGAAAGGAAAGAGTTGAAGAGACTTATTTTCTCTGACGGGGAGGTTCAGAACATGTTTACCTGACTCCAGAAAAAAATTGCACTTTTTTTTTTTTTTAGATTTGGAAGCTTTATGTTGTCCTTAAACATAATCAAACATTTTTATTTTTTTATATTAATTTGTATGTACAGTGGTACCTCGATATACGATCGCTTCGATATACGATCTTTTCGACATCCGACGTAAAATTTGACACGCCATTTGTTTCTACATCCGATGATATGCTCGAAATACGACGACATGACAGCACCGCAAAAGAACCCACGCCGGATTTTCTTGTGTGAGAAATCAACACAGGTTTAAAAAAAAAAAAACTTGGTACAGTTGATGAAACAAGGAAAAAAGTAATGCTTACCTTTGAAATGAAGATGCAAATTATAGAAAAATATGAGCGTGGGGTGCACATCCGTGAACGGGCTCAACAATACAGCTCCACGATCCTCTTCTGACCACTGTTCGCCAGTCTTTATAAGTTAAGGTGGCGATTATTATTGTGGTAACATTGCCAAGGAAATCGCCAGCTTCGTCACGTTTTTATCATTTATTTACGAACTTATTCAACACAAAACTCCTATTGTCCGCCGCAGTTGACTGTGCTCTCAAGAAAACGAAAGTATTATCTCAACCGCACTGACCTCTCTCATTGTGACGTCAGCCACGCGGTGCGTTCAGATACAAAAAAAGTCCACCACATTAGAATCCGATTTGTTACATTATTTACAGGAATAATTATTAATTATTATTCTTATCATTATATTATTCCGATTTTTATTTATAAGCTATTTGTTTTGCTATCTGTAATTGCCATTTGTAATAGTACCAGCAGTATTTATATACCATATTTATATACATAATTATATCATAAATGATACATTAAGCATTACATGCAGTAAAACAAATATAACTAATGTGAGATTAAACATTATAAGGTTTTGAACTTTTTTTTTTTACTGCAATGAGATCAAAAAATGCTAGTCTCAAATGTGATAAATTTGGCAATATAGTTAATGTGCACTTTGGACTTTTTTTTTTGTTCTTACCTATGTTGAGCTACTTATTTATTTTCTTATTAATTAAAAAAAAGTAAATGGTTGCATTTTCTTCAAGATATATTTAATTTCGCTGTGCATCATTTGTACTTATTTTTGTTAATGTATGTCACTTTTTTTGCACATCATTGAAAAAATACAATTTTGAACGAAAATCAGTTTCTCATGTATGCCTTGTTACAGTATGTACTAGGCCTGAACGATATTGGGAAAAACTATTGCTGCGATTTTTTTTGGGTTTATGATATATTGCGATAATATATTGCGATATTTTAAAAAAATTATATTTTTTTTTTTTCAAGATATTTTCAAAAGATTACTTAAATAGCTGTTTGGAAAGACTTTAGATCACCACAGTGTACAGTCATCCCTTGTTTTTCGCGGTTAATGGGGACCAGAACCCGCCGCGATAAGTGAAAAACCGCGAAGTAGCCCACCCCCCATTTAATTTTTTTTTTTTGTGTGTGTGTTTTTTGTGCCCAATGTATTTATTCAGATTTAGCATTGGAAAGAGATACATACAGGTTGACCCAAAAAAAAGTCTACACTCAGTTGACTGCTTGTTTAAAAGCCATTGAAACATATCTAAATAGGTTGTCATGCTTAAGTGATTCATTAAGGTCACTCAATGCAGCTGGTAATCTCTCGTCTCTACAATTCCTGTGCTTCTGCTGAAAATGAAGAAAACTTTAGCTGTACCTGAATTGCTGCGTGCCGGTCTGACACCTACTGAGATTGCAGCAAATCTGAGAATATCCAGATGTGCAGTCTACAAAGTTAAAAAGAAGCTGAAAGATATTGGAACAGCCTCACGAAAACCTGGGTCTGGAAGTGCCGATCTGTGCGGACCAAAAAGTTGATTGACAAGGTGATATGTGGCCATCCCAGAGTCCAGATTTCAATCCCCTGGATTATAGCATATGGGCAACTGTGGAGGACAGTGCCTGTAAGAAGCCACAAACTTCTGTGGCAGCCTTGGAGAGGTCCATTGTTAGATCTTGGGAAAAGATGACAGCATCCTACATAAAGAAGCGTTCCGCAGGCGCCTGGAGGCTGTTGTGACACTTAAGGGAGGACACATTGAAAAATAGAGGGTACTGTACATGTTCTTTACAATAATGTATAATTTGTGATTCAATTCTAATTGTAAGCTGAATAAACATGGCATTTAAGTTGTATTATGGCAGTGTAAACTTTTTTTTGGGTCACCGTGTATAAGACATGTTTTTTTCTCACCCCCCCCAACCCCCCCCCCTTCAAAGTGATTTAAAAAATGTATATAAATAAATGGTTTTTAAGCACTTCAAATTTCATAATTATGATAAGTTTTAAACATAACTGTCCAACCAAATCATTTTTGAACAAGAATAAAGTACTGTAGCAGATAAATGCTTGGCTTTATTAAATGCTTCTGTTTATCTACTTTAGCTGTGACCGTTGAAGTGACATGTAGAAATTTCAAACTCCTCATGATCACTTCTGGCATTTAAATGTCTCCAACGTCCCCACAGTATACACATTCATTCCAGCGCGGCTTCCTTGCAACTGTTTAACAAGTTAAACGATGATTGACAGATGCCCGTGTGAAGTCTGCTTCTATGGCCAGATCAAAACCATTGTTGTGCCGCAGTGACTGAGAGGATCAAAAGGCTGGGAGAGGGAGGGTAGGAGGCTGTGCGCAGACCAGAAAGTGAGGCGTATGTGGATCAAAAAAAAGAAAAACTATCGCACGTGTTTGCGATGGGACTATTGCGCACACGCACATCGCGATGGCGATGTTTAAACGATATATCGTTCAGGCTTAGTATGTACTGTATATACATACATATACAGTATATATATATAATATATATATATATATAATATGATATATAATGCAGTAGCCTAATGCGTTTGTAAAACTTTTATTTTGTTGTATTTTGTGTTTAGGGTCTAACTGCCAAAAGCAGTTTTCTTTGCATTTCTGTGGTTTTAGGTGTTTTGATTTTATTTTTATGTCTGGGATTTCCGGCAATACTTTCTAGCCACTTTCACCCCTGGTTATAAGTATCATCGATCATATAAGTGGTGTCTGTTGCATTTGTCAAAAAATGGAAAGTCTCATCTTAACGAAAACAACATGTTCTTTCCTTTGTCAAGTTCAGTGAAAACTTAAAATGGGAATCAACAAAACATACTTCTTCCAGACCTTGTAAAGTGCTGACATAACCTGAATGCCTCCGAAAGACTTCCCAGCAACTTTGCTTGTAAATTTGCACTTCTTGACCTTTTTCCATTGTTCTGAGTATTGGTCCATCCAATGAGTGCTGTCAAACAAATGCTATTTTTATGATGGTAAACAACAAACAAGCAGCAGCTGTCACGAGCAAGAAGTCAATCGGGCTTGGCCTTGTCACGTTCAAACGCATTCTCCAAACTTTAGGGCTAGATTTTAATAGGCAGATGTCTTTGAACCCTAAGATCATACCGTGCCGCTATTTTAGATTTCCTGTTGCTGTTGGACCTTTTTTTTTTTCCCTTACAACTTTTTTTTTTTTTTTTTTTGGTCCACTTAAGATAACGTTCACAAAAATACAAACGTTGTTCGTGAAATGGGCTAAAAGCAATTCAGTATGCTGTGAACTTAAGCAACTAAAACTATTCAGAGAAAAACATGACTAAATTGTGATTTAAATTTATCAATATAAAAAAAAAAGGTATATATACTGGTATATATATGTATATTAGGGCTTCAGCTATCAAATATTTTAGTAATCAAGTATTCTACTGAAAATTTCATCAATTAATGAAGTAATTGGATAAAACTTTTTTTTTTTGGTAAAGAGCAATTATGAATATGCATGAGAAAACAAGAAATTTCACCTAATATTGAACCATTTTTAGACAATCAGTGTCTTTATTTTAGATGTACATTATTGAAAACTGCCAACAACTGCATCTCAGATGTAACTAGAAAAATAAAAACAAATTCACTGCTTTCACTCAAAAAACTTCAGATCTTACCAAAAAAAAAAAATCTAATTTCTTACCAAAAAATATCATTACCCTTGATAACACACAACACTTAAAATGTGTTTTTCCCACGTGTTTCTTGAACTTGCTTTTGCACAAGCTATTTTTAAGTTCTAGTTACGGTAAGTTTTAAGTTTCAGTCTAAATTGTAAGTCCTCATAGGATTGTGAGTTTTTGCAGTGTTCAAAATAAATGTATGATACCTGCTGTATTGGAGCACATTAGGCACCACTGGTACTTGGTGTTTTATCCATCAATGACTATCGAGCTAAAATTGACAGCTTTTATTATTTTAACTTTTATTATTTTTACCCCCTCATCACTGTACAGGGCTGTGTTTTTAAAGATTAAATAAAGCCTGAATGAAAGACACGTTAGCCACATTTCGCCAGTACGGTAGTCATATTTAAAAGAAACCTAGCCCTCTGCAGGGCTAACGTTACGTTAGCGAGGTACAGTAACGTTAGTTATTAGTGCTACTGTAACTTAATTTTACATTGTACCGAGTATCGATCCTCTGCTCTTGGAGTAAACGCCTTCGATGGAGCAGGCTGGTCACATGGTGGCGCCCGGCCTGGGTTTCGGGGACGGTCATCGGTCGCAGGGTCCAATTGGGGTTGTAGAAACGTCGGCTGGGCCGCAGGTAGCCGGGGCCGGACGGGGGTATGTTATGCGCTGTCGTACAGTGAATACATGAAACAGTGTTCGCCTTTCTTGAGCTTGAAATGCCGCCACACTTTTCTTGGTGCATTTCTCTTGGCTTTCATCACCTTCTTCATTGTTATTTCTATGTCCATGCATGGTTGAAATTAAATATATTATCCGCAGCTGTTTTCTTTCTTGCGTGACGTCAGTGCGTTGTGCCGCATTAAAAGCAATCGGGGCAAAACGTGATGCTTCGAGCTGGCAAAATTAAACGATTCCTCGAGGCGGATAAAATTGCTCGATGGGTTTGTATTCCTCGATCAATTTTTAAATTTGAGTTATTTGAGTAATCGTTTCAACTTTAACATATATATATATATATATATATATATATATATATATATATATATATACATATATAATCCGCTGTGGCTACCCTGAAGGTAAAAAGCCGAAAGGAGAAGAACGTCATATAAATAAACAGAGTGTGACCAAAATTTAATGGCTTAGTGTCTTGTCATTTAAATGTGTTTACAATTCTAAAAATGTCTGAGAAATTTTCACTGAACTTTCTAAATTGCGAAAATTTAATCAGAATTTTTTAATGCTCCATTTTTTTTAAATCATGTGACATTTAACTATTTTTACTTTTTTTTAAAAATGTTGTTTTTACTTAAAATTATATATCTTGTAGCTGAACTCGGAACAATGTGAATTAAAAAAAAGTTAACATTCTAAATTTTATGCAATTTATTTTTCTAAAGGCTTTTCAAATTAGTTTTTTTTTTAACTCAAATCTATTTATATAGCTTTTTTAAAACAATCACTGCTACAAAAATGTTTTACAGAAAACATGACCTATAAAACAAAAATTACACTCGGGCACAACTTGATGATTTTAGGTGTGTAACATTCCAATTTCTTCACACTGAATGAGAAATGATGTGACAGATTAATTTTTTTAACACTTAACAGGTTATTTGTGATACCTTCAACTGTTCAAATTGCAATTTTAAATAAAAAAAAATGGTGTGATAAGTATTTATTAACATTTAACCATATAAATTAGACTGATATTTTGTAACAGTCAAATTGTTTCATGCTTTTTTTTTAAGAATAGTATTTCCTCACATTCAATGTTGAATTGAATTATTAGAATATATGGCGAGTCAAAAACCTGCAAATGTCCCCGAGGCCATCCCTTTTACATTACATTGTCGCCGTAGGTCTTGAGTTCCCCTGGGGGCCCAAGCCTTTTGCTGAGGTGGTGGCGGGGCCTTTGCTCAGGAGCAACAGGCAGACGACTGACAGCGCTTCCCTGGAGGGGCACTACGTGGGGGTCTACTTCTCGGCACACTGGGTGAGTGTCTTTTATGACTTCCAGCTATTGTCTTTCGCATGGGAGGAAGTGAATGTGGTTTTGTGTGATGTGAAAAGTACTCAACTATTTAAAAGTTTCTCCTAAAGCCGTGTAAGTTTAAAAAATAAAATAGAAAAAGATATTGACAAAGTATGGAGTGTTAAGTACAGCTTTTTGTGTTCATGTGTACAGAGTAAAAGTTAAGTCACCTGAAAATACATACTCAAGTACAGTAATTAAGTATTTATACGTACAACAAGCCGTTGGCCCCAGTTAGTACTGAAGCTGCCAGAACCACAAACGCTTTATTCAGGAGTTTGCGCGACCAAACCACAGCCCCACATGGCCTTGAGATGGACCAGAAAGAACATTGTTAGACACCACAATACCACCAAGCGCTCAAGTCATTAGTGATGGAAGACAAAAAAAAAAAAAATTGGAAGGCGCCGCCAAGTGGTGAAAAATGTGAGTGCAAGGATAAGTAAAAGCGTAGAAATTCTGGATTTTTACTAGAAAGACGTCAAAAAAATGAAATTACAAAATATAGTGATAAATAAAATATTAAACTTTGATACAAAACTATAGTATATAGCTATATGATATGTGGTAAAATTATATATTTTGAGGGAAAGTATTTTTTAAAAACTTTTGTTATATTAATGGTATTTTTTTTCTTTTTTCTTTTATTACAAATGGATAAATAGATTTTAAAAATCCCCCTATAATTAATGTTTTTCTTCACAGTATACAACTTAAATGTAAAAAAAAAAAAAAAAAAAAAAATACAACTTAACTGCAATACCTTTGCCATTATCACTTTCTTTCCAAGCCAGATGAGTTGGCACTTAACACCTTAAACCCTTCATAGGGCAACTGACTATTTTGGGTCATTTTAGAAACTTAAATATTAGCATTACTTTTTTTTTTTTTTTTTTTTTTTTTTTTTAAATTCTTATTATTATTAATCATCGTTATACTTTTTGATATCATTTTTATCATTCTAAATAAATAAATATATAAACTCAAACTATTAATGAAAACAAATTAATGAAATTAAAATGAATAAAAACAGATTTTTTAATTATCGATCATTGTTGTACTTTTTAGCATTATTTTTAGCATTACAAATAAATATCTAAACGAATACAATGTTAATAAAAACAAATGAATGAAATTAAGATTAATAAAACAGATGTTCTTAACCTTGCTAAAGATACCGAACCCTACAAATTTCACATGTGGATTCTCCGAACAATTGGGAATTGGATAATAAAGCAATTTTTTTTTTTTTAACTCAAAACCAATCCATCTAAACTAGCAAACTAATAATTTAGCAAATCCCCATTAAAAATTCTTTAATTTTCAATTCATGATTTATAAACAGGTTTGAGACCACGCTGCGCATTGGTCTGTTGTATTCCCCCATACCAAGGGTGAGTCAACCTTCCACTGAGCAAACCACTTCCTCCCGTTAGTTTGAGGACTAGCAGTTAAAAGAAACTGATTAAGCTTGTAAATTGGGAGCAAACACGCTCCAAAACCAGTTCTTTAAAAAAACCTTTGCCTGGATTTAATCACCGTACCAATATTGGGCTCTGTGTTTCCTTTACCTTCGCTGAACCCGTTTGACTTACTCACCGAACCCCTGGGGTTCGATCGAACTCAGGTTAAGATACACTGAAATAAAAACAGAAGTACACACTGATTACAGCCCCAAGTAACACTCTAAAATTATTGTTCTTTCTCTCTAGTCAAAAGTAGAAAAATTGTTTTTAAATTATATAATTTAATTTATCCATCAGGAAAAATGCACCTTGTTTTCAAGGTTACCATTAAAAAGTTGGTTCTCATTGGGTGATTTTCTTTATGTGTTTTAAAAAAAAAAAAAAAAAAAAAAAAACTTTGGAAAAATGATTGCTCTCCTTCCACCTAAAGCTCATTCTGGTACACCATTTGAAAACCATACAAAGTGCCTAGACATGAGGAGGAATTTGTTCACCTTTCCCCAGACTTTTTCACAGTAGTGATAGTCTATCTATTAGTGATGCACGATAATACATTTTTCAACCGATAACCGATAATTTTCCTCCTCGTTCGAACCGATAACCGATAACGTCAAGCCGATAATTCTATTAAAAGATTTATGTAAAATTTTAAAGTATACACAAGAGAAAATATTACTGTGCAAAAATATAATTTATTGCTCTTTTTTTCAACCTCAAATGTGAGCAAGTAGTAAATTCCAACATCCATATAAAGACACATTGTCTGACATTGTGTAACTTTTGGCAACAATTACTTACAGTAAATACCTAAGTTGCACAAAAATGCCTTTAAAAGTAAGCCATTCCTAACATATAACATTACTACACTGCAAAAACACACCTCCTTAAAACTAGTTAAATTCCCTTGTTTTCAGTGTAAATCTATTTGGAAATAAGTTAAATTATTTGCAAGCACTTCAAGTATATTTCACTCAGATTTCTTGAAGAAAAATGGCTAGTTGAAAATAAGCTGAACACCTTTATTTTAAACAATAAATTATTATATTTAATCCTAAAAAAACAAAGAAAACAAATGTTCTTTATTCAAAAATAGGTATGGTTCAGAATATTATTTGAAAGCATTTTTTTCTTGATTTAGGCGAAAAATGACCTATTTTTTCTTTATTTTAGGTATGGTTCAGAATATTATTTGAAAGCATTTTTTTCTTGATTTAGGCGAAAAATGACCAGTTTTCTTTATTTTATTTATTTATTTTCCCTTCGGGAATGACAAATCCAAACAAACATACAACATTTATATGTGTTTACAATTAGTTCAACCCGAAAAGAAGAGGGCAGACGGGAGAAGCCGAAGCTTATTGAATCCCGCCCCCAGTATACCATAGGAAGCAGAAAATATCGAATAGCAATTTTTGACATTCAGATTGCGTAGTGATTATAAGTTTTTTTGTTTTTTTTTTAATTTAACCATCCCCCTTGATTGTTCATTTTCCCAATAGTCCATTGTTGATCGTGGCGATGTGCTCGTTATGTTGATTACATCCAGTAGATTAGTTCATAATTCAGTGGTTAGTTTATTCATTTGATTCGATCCAGAAGATAGGGAATAGCTGAGGACCGATGGCAGGGCATGTCCGCCACCCCTTTCGTCGACTTAATCCTCGTCGCAGTTTTCATTCCTTGCTGCCTAGTGTTTTTTTTTTTGTTTGTTTAAATGTACAGTACAGTATATGCTTAATAAGAACAAATGGCAATATTTATTTCAAGTAAGTGGAATAATCTGGCGCATTCATCTGTTAACTAGTCTTTAACACTCAAAACAAGATAGGGAAAATTATTTGACTAGATTTAAGAAGAATGATCTGATTAAGACGTCAAATTTACAGCGTACTGAATGCATTACTGACTGGCTGACTTCTTTGTGTGGTTTGGTGCATGTTACAAATATCATCTAATCACTGTGCCGTCATGATAAGCATGCTTACTTGACATCACTTGTCCAAATGTCCGTGGTGAAACTGATGTGATCGGCATGTCTTTCACGAAGAATGGTGGTCGTATAAACTGCATTATTTTATTACCCGGGGGTTTGGCTCTCGGGTCGTTTCGTTTAATTTTTTTTTTTTTTAAGTCTCTCGTCCGCATCTTCTCCCACCTGTGCCCTTCAGTCCGTCTGCCTGCCAAATTAGCACCCGTGCCAGGCCTCTGTCTGGCCATGGTGCTCGATGAGTTGAACCGGAGATGAGTGGCGGCGACAGCTACGTTCGTACAGAATATCCGCCTGCCCCGGCCAGCTTGCCGCAGCGTATTCGGGGCCTGGCTCTGCTCCGTATGGAGGCGCGCGCCTCCCATCCCTCACGCCGTGGGAGAACGCTTGAGAAAATGGGGTGTTCGCTGGAGGTCCCGCTGCTGGGTAACCGGGCTCGGCCGACGGCCTGCCAGAACGGCCAGAGCGGCGGGCTCTGTCGGAAGACGGCTATTTGTCAACTATAGGTCTCGTGCCGGTGTTTAGCCTTAGATGGGAGCTTACCACCTGCTTTGGGCTGCATTCCCAAACAACCCGACTCCGGGAAGGCCGCAGCCTCTCTGTATCATCATAAGCCCCGTAGCTTAGTTTAGTTTATTTGTGTTTACAATAGCTTTAGCATTCGTGCTAGCAGCAGCCTCATATTCGTTCCAAAAATCTTTGTGATGCAGTTTTAAATGGCTGCTGGGTTAGTGGTGTTGAATGAGGACACTTTCTTTCCGCCTCGTGGAACTACTGCAGTGCATGTTTTGTAGATGGCGAAAGCGTTGTTTTTTTTCACACACTGAAAAATCAACACACGCTAGTGAGAGCGCCTCAACCCTGTTGTCTAACGCCGCCTCCTCTATGACGCCGTACTCCTCAACCCCTCCTCCCTCAGGGGCTGCAGAGAGGGAGAGGTTGAGGAGGCGGCGGTGCTGAATTCTTCGGTTGCGCACATTTGGAGGCTAAATCAAGTATATAATTATCGGATTGCATTATTAGTTGATTTTTTTAAAATCTGGATTATCTGTGTGACGTCATAATTATACCGCCATCGGCCGATAATTATCGGTAACCGATATTATCGTGTATCTTTACTATCTATTATCTTTTTGCTTGATTTTCAGTGTCCACCATGCCGCAGTTTGACACGAGTGTTGGTAGAGTCGTATCGCACCATCAAAGAGTCGGGTCAAAAGTTTGAGATGGTCTTCGTCAGCGCTGACAGGTAAGACATACATCAATTTGATTAAATACACTATCCCATAGTGTACATAATGAAAAATCCCATATGATACACTACGGTTCAAAACTTTTGAACGGTAGTGTATATACCAAATCCTGAATGACTTATTGTGTATTTTGTTTGTAATTTAATTTTAGTGTTGGAGGTGCTGAATCTTTTTAAGTGAGGATGACGACAATTTTAGCTCATACAGACAGCGGGGGGAAAAGTCAAAAATTGATTTCAGACATCTTTCATTCTCATAGGTCTGAGGAGTCTTTCCAGCAGTATTTCAGTGAGATGCCCTGGTTGGCGGTGCCATATTCAGACGAAGCTCGACGTTCGCGACTCAACAGGCTGTACGGGATTCAAGGTAATGATGTGCTCCGGTAGGAGCACAAATATGTTCTAGAGTTGAAACAATAACTAATAACTTGAGTAACTTGAGTTTAAAAATGGATTGAGGAATTTTATTGGCCTCGAGGAATCGTTTAATTTTGCCAGCACAACGCGCCGACGTCACGTACTTACCGGAGGAAAACAGCAGCGGCGGATATAATTGATTTCAACCATGCATGGATATAGAGATAACGACGATGAAGCCGACGAAGCCAAGTGAACTGCACCAAGAAAAGCAGATAATGTCAAAAGTGCGGGAGCATTTCAAGCTGGTGACCAAGGCGAACAGAGTTTCATGTATTCACTGTAATACAGCGCATAACACTACCCCTGCTACCCGCGGTCCCACTGACGATTCCGCACCCCAGGCTGGACCACGCGACCGATGACTGGCCCCAAAACCCGGGCCGGGCGCCACCGCGCGACCCGCCCGCCTAGCCCCCGCTCCACTGAAGGCATTTACTCCGAGAGCGGAGGATCGGTACTCGGGACAAGGTAAAATTAAGTTAACGTAGCGCTAATAAATAAGATTAACGTTACTGTACCTTGCTAGGATTCTATTAAATAAGACTACTGTCGATGCGTGGCTAACATTTCTTTCATGCAGGCTTTATTTAATCTGTAAAAACACAGCACTGTAAAGTGATGAGGGTGTAAAATAAAAAACATAATAAAGCTAACTGTAAATTTTAGCTCGATAGTCATTGATTGATAAAAAAAAAACTTTTTTTCATTGAACAGGATTTTTATTTTTCAAAACATATTACCAAATTGGAACATAAGTATAGTATTCAGGTAAAATAAATTTATATATGTGTGTATATGTGTATATATATATATATATATATATATATATATATATATATATATATATATATTCTAAGTAAAATCCTACTCCTTTTTGGACACAATGAATCAATTCTGATCTTGTTTATTATTATCATTATTATTATTGTCTTACTTATTGTTGCTGTTATCTCGAGAATATCATTGGTTCTGTCTGATTTTTTTATTTTGTTTTTTGTTTGTTTTGTTTGTCTATTATTTTTATGTTTTTGTCATGTCCAAATAAAGCATTTATTCATTCATTCATTCGTTCATTCATTCATTCATTCAAATTGAAAATAAATGCAGTCCCTTAGGTGAGCCTAAACCCACAGCCACAGCTCAACATTATTACAATCAGAACAAAAATAATTGAATTATTTTCCATAAAAAGCACGTGTGAATGACTTGTAACATATTTACATTACAGACACACTCTTTCCCAACACAGACAGTTGCCAGAGAGAAAAAAAACGCATTTTACCTCCGCTACACATCCTAAACACGCCGGAGTTGGCGCTCGTCGGCAACGTTCATGACAGTGTTTACTAAACTTTAATTTTGTATAAATGCAAAATCCTATTGGAGGTATAGCCCCCTCAGCAGCCATCCTCCGCAAACATATTTTACATATCGGATGGCCCTCCTCCTCTAAACCGTGGCCGTCTAACTTTTCTGTAGCCGAAGTATTCCCATACCAGTGGTTTCATTTTCCTTGATGGGTGAAAAAGTTCAGGAGTTTCACCACCTCCAGCCATCGTGTAGCACAGCTGACTCACAGACACTCAGTAACAACCGGTGGGGGAGGGTTGACCCTTCCAGCTGCAAGTGCGGAATTTCTCCATGCATTTTTGGGACATAAAAATAGCTAATACTTTAGGGACGGTATGACTGAAAATTTTTGCAGTTCTGAAACCTTGACGTTTGCATACCACGGTATACCTTGAAACCGGTAATCGGCACATGTCTAAGTAGCACTGGTGCCTAATGTGCTCCAATGCAGCAGGTATCATATATTTATTTTGAACACTGCAAAAACTAAAAATCATATCAGGACTTACAATTTTGACTTAAAACTTATCTAGAACTTAAAAATAGCTTGTGGAAATGGAAATTTAATTGAATCTTGTAGTAACAACACCTACCTTTTAAGTGATGTGTATTATCAAGCATCAAGACATTTTTTGGAAACTTTTTTCAATTTTTAAAAAATATATTCATTTTTTTTTATTTATTTAAGCAGTGAATTTGTTGTTTTATTTTTCTAGTCACATCTGGGATGCAGTTTTGGCTGTTTTCAACAACGTAGATCTAAAATAAAGACATTGATCATCTAACTATGGTTCAATATTTGGTGAAATGTCTTGTTTTCTCATGTATATTTATAATTGCTCTTTACCTTTTATCCGATTACTCGATTAATGAATAATGAATAATTGATGAAAATTTCAGTAGAATACTCGATTACTAAAATTTTGGGTAGCTGCAGCCCTAATATGTACCAGTATGGTGTTATCTTGATGTGAGACTGCCCCAATTCAACTTTCTAAATTAAATTGTCAATTTGGATTTCTGTATTAAACTAGATTTCATGGTATAGTAGAGAAGAAGGTATTCTGTTCAATTTTTAAATGTTTTATACCTCAAAAATGTGGTGACAGCACATATACAGTGGGGCAAATACGTATTTAGTCAACCACCAATTGTGCAAGTTCTCCTACTTGAAAAGATTAGAGAGGCCTGTAATTGTCAACATGGGTAAACCTTAACCATGAGAGACAGAATGTGGAAACAAAACAGAAAATCACATTGTTTGATTTTTAAAGAATTTATTTCCAAATCAGAGTGGAAAATAAGTATTTGGTCACCCACAAACAAGCAAGATTTCTGGCTGTCAAAGAGGTCTAACTTCTTCTAACGAGACTCCACTCGTTACCTGTATTAATGGTACCTGTTTTAACTCATTATCTGTATAAAAGACACCTGTCCACAACCACAGTCAGTCACACTCCAAGCTCCACTATGATCAAGACCAAAGAGCTGTCAAATGACACCAGAGACAAAATTGTAGACCAGCACCAAGCTGGGAAGACTGAATCTGCAATAGGTAAAACGCTTGGTGTAAAGAAATCAACTGTGGGAGCAATTATTAGAAAATGGAAGACATAGAAGACCACTAATAATCTCCCTCAATCGGGAGCTCCATGCAAGAGCTTACCCTGTGGCGTCAAAATGATAACAAGAACGGTAAGCAAAAATCCCAGAACCAGACGGGGGGACCTAGTGAATGACCTACAGAGAGCTGGGACCACAGTAACAAAGGCTGCTGAAGCCAGTACACATCTAGGCCCGTCTGCGGTTTGCTAGAGAGCATTTGGATGATCCAGAAGAGGACTGGGAGAATGTGTTATGGTCAGATGAAACCAAAATAGAACTTTTTGGTAGAAACACAGGTTCTCGTGTTTGGATGAGAAAGAATACTGAATTGCATCTGAAGAACACCATACCCACTGTGAAGCATTGGGGTGGAAACATCATGCTTTGGGGCTTTTTTCTGCAAAGGGACCAGGACGACTGATCTGTGTAAAGGAAAGAATGAATGGGGGCCATGTATCAAGAGATTTTGAGTGAAAATCTCCTTCCATCAGCAAGTGCATTGAAGATGAGACGTGGCTGGGTCTTTCAGCTTGACAATGATCCCAAACACACAGCCTGAGCAACAAAGGAGTGGCTTCGTAAGAAGCATTTCAAGGTCCTGGAGTGGCCTAGCCAGTCTCCAGATCTCAACCCCATAGAAAATCTGTGGAGGGAGTTGAAAGTTCGTGTTGCCCAACGACAGCCCCAAAACATCACTGCTCTAGAGGACAGCTGCATGGAGAAATGGGCCAAAATACCAGCAACAGTGTGCGAAAAGCTTGTGAAGAGTTAAAGAAAATGTTTGGTCTCCGTTATTGCCAACAAAGGATGCATAACAAAGTATTGAGGTAAACTTTTGGTATTGCCCAAAAACTTATTTTCCATCATGATTGGCAAATAAATTCTTTAAAAATCAAACAATGTGAATTTCTTTCTTTTTTTTTTTCCACATTCTGTCTCTCATGGTTGAGGTTGACCCGTGTTGACAATTACAGGCCTCTCTAATATTTTCAAGTGGGAGAACTTGCACAATTAGTGGTTGACTAAATACTTATTTACCCCACTGTATACACGTGGGCAATCTTGGGAAAACTCTGAAATGGTAACAAGTAGCAATAATACAGAATTACTGAAAACAATCATTAAAGTCAGAAAAGTTGTGGAACTTGTGGTCATTCAGTGTTTGCTTTTTTTAGCTCTAGGAGCATCCAGTTTTAAATGTACAGTTCAACATCCACATTTGAAAGAATTGCACCTTCTCTGAGAAGCTTGGAATTTTTATAAGCGCCAGGATTTGATCCGTCCCCGTGTTCGCGCTTCTATACTCCTCATGCTTCCCCTTCATTCCCTGCTTGAAATAAGTGAGAGGAGGGAGGCTCCGAGTCTTTCTTGTAAAGAATGTGTGGAATGCACAGAGATGTCAACACTGCAACCCCCGCCCCCAACCAATGCTTTGACCCCGCATGAGCAGATGAGATTAACAACGCCGCTCGCCCTGGCTCCTACTTCAAGACTGTTGCTGATAAGGCTGACAGATTGTGATCACAGGAATCATGAAGTGAAAAATATGTGTGGGGAATCAGTTTTCCACCACTCTGTGGCTTATTTGTTTATATTTATTATGTCATTGTCGTCATTGCTTGTGACTAGGCATGCTCTTGGGAGTAAGGGTGCAAAAAAATGATCAAATATGTGTGCCATTTTCCATTGCATCATTGTGCAACCTGATTTATGGCTTTCCAGGTATACCCACTCTGATCCTGCTGGACACCGAGGGTCACGTGATCACGCGACAGGGACGCGTGGAGGTGCTGAACGACCCTGAGTGCCGCCTGTTCCCCTGGCACCCTCGGCCCGTGCTGGAGCTGAGCGAGGCTAATGCCGCACAGCTTCACGAGGGACCATGCCTTGTTCTATTTGTGGGTAAGTCGGCAGTCACTGTGTTAAAATCCGCCACAAAAGTGTTGCGCACCTGTCACGTGCTATATGTGTAGCTGTGGAACAATACGTCGGTCTGCATAGGTACATCGATTGGTTGAGCAATGGTCCAATCAAATTGGTTGAAACGCAAAACATCGCTCAACATTGTCATTTTTCAGATATGGCGTCTTGGTGTAAAAAGACAACAAAATTGTCAAAAACATCAGTACAGTGGTATCTCTACTTATGATATTAATTGGTTCTGGAAGGAGTTTCTTCTCATGTAAATGCCCTTTCTTTTATCATGCATAAAAATGCATCAAAACATGTAGCCAATACATGCTACAATTAGATTATTACACAAATAACAAAGTCAGAGTTGTACATAATGTAAAAAAACAAGAATCAAGAATCAAAGTTAATACACTCATGTACGAAAACTGTCTGAACACGGGGCGAATGAAGAGGACGCTAGGATACACATATACAGTAGAGATCCCCAGGGGTGAAAGTGGGCCAGAACAGTCAGGAACGCAGTTCCGGTATAAGATTCCGGGCCGGAACGCAGTTCCGGTATAATATTCAGGGCAGGAATGCTGTTCTGGTATACGGTGCTTTGATTCCGAAAAATGACGGCAACTGTCAAAACTAGGGGTGTCAAACGATTGAAATTTTTAATCGAGTTAATTACAGCTTAAAAATTAATTAATCGTAATTAATCGCTATTAATCGCAATTCAAACCATCTATGAAATACGCCACATTTTTCTGTAAATTAATGTTGGAATGGAAAGATAAGACACCAGATGGATATATACATTCAACATACGGTACATAAGTACTGTATACTGTAAGGCACATGTCCCGCTCAGACAGTATTCTGCCTTTTGGTAAGTTTTACAGCAAGGTTTTTTTGTGCTGTCTAACAGCGAACTCTTGTGGTCGCTTTGCGACATGGTTTATTGCTTTCTTGCCAGTTCAATATGGCTGCACGACGTCTCGGGCTGACGCCTACGTTGTAATGTTGTGGTTATATGATCCTTGGACAAGATTTGTCCGTAAGTGTGGTTGTTGTAAAGAATGTACATATTATGTTAGCAAGCGAATTGTTATATTTTCTGTATGAGACGCTTTTTGTTTATGTTTAGTGAACCTGTATAGCGTGCTAAGCTAACGTTGTTGCGAATGCAATGCTTGTGTACTTTTTTTTGTAGTTTCACTACAGTCTAAAGAGGACAGTGGTTTGAGGCCATTTTATTAATAAATCAGATGAAAAAGGAAGAAGTCTGATTATTAAGGCGTCGTTCACTAGCTGTCTAGCTTTGGAAAAAGTAGACGCTTCGGAGTGAGGACAGCATAGACAGATTTAAAGGACAGTAGAGTGAAATGCCCACTACAGTCCTTATGTACCGTATGTTGAATGTATATATCCATCTTGTGTCTTATCTTTCCATTCCAACAAATTATTTTACAGAATATATATATAATTTACAGAAAAATATGGCATATTTTATAGATGGTTTGAATTGCGATTAATTACGATTAATTAATTTTTAAGCTGTAATTAACTCGATTAAAAATTTTAATCGTTTGACAGCCCTAGTTTTAAGCAATGACTGAATTGACAGATTAGTTCGCAATTTATGTCAACCGTCTGTCTACCGTAATTTTTCGGACTATAAGCCGCTACTTTTTGCCCTCATTCTGAATCCTGTGGCTTATTGTGCAGTGTAGCTTATTTGTCGATTTATTTGGGTTAATAGGCAACAAGTTTTTTGACAGCGGTGTCATAATTATGACTCTCTCATGGGCATTAATGAATGCTTATGACAGATGGCAATAAGTGTCATCCGGCAAATTATGTCACCAACTCCATTTATGTCCAGCTCGAATCTTTTACATCCATTTAAAAGTAAGATAATTTGCCGGATGACACATAATGACATCTGTTATAAGCATTCATTTATGCTCATGGCAATGTCATTTCATAATTACGATGGTCTCATGACAGTCTTATGGCGCTACTGTCAAATAAAGTGTTACCAAATATCATATCTTGCAATTAATGAAACAACAAGAAAAGTAACTGAAGAAATAATTTGTAAAGAACATGAATTTTAATTGTTATTTACATCGGCAGCGCTGCAATGCATGCTATGAGGGTTGTTGGACGACAACAGTGTTGACAGCAGGTGGCAGCAGAGGTTGAATGTCTCCCCCAAGGGAGCAGTAATGGCCAAATGAAGCTTCTTGAAGCAATGAAGCTTTGCAACCAGCACGACTTATTTATCAACAAATGCCGTTTCTGTGTCAAATTTGATGGGTGGCAGCTTATAGTCAGGTATGCCTTATACTCCGAAAATGATGGTGATATAAATTTGGTAGTCATCTGACAACATCTCTTTGGAATTGGTTTTCGGACCAAAGCGACTCTAAAATGACTACTTCAAACCAAAATGGAACACATCTTTTGTCTTTTCGGGGATGGCTTCTTGAGACTTTTTGTTGGTGTACTCATAATGGACAAGTCTACCAAATTTCATTTCGCTAACAAAAGCAGGATTTCGTGGCTGAATTTTTAAGCAAGCTAAATTGTTAGGCAAGGCAAATTTATTTGTATAGCACAATTCAACGTAAGGTAATTTACATCACGACCTCTGTACGTGTCCGAAAGGAACCTAAAATGGCGCTTTGTGCATTCTCAAGACATTTTTTGGGGTACAATCATGTTGGACATGTCTTCCAAATTTCTGAAGAATGCAGTATTTTGCAGGGACCGGCTAAATTCAACACCCAGCTGATGTGTGTTGAAGTCAAACTGTATCACAAAACGACGCGGGCCATCTGTTGTTCTCCTCAGACGCTGAGGAGGAAGGCGAGCTGGAGCCGGCCAAGGAGCTGATCCGGCCCATCGCTGAGAAACTGATGACTAAGTACAAAGCCACCGAGGAGGAGACGCCGCTGCTTTTCTTTGTGGCCGGAGAGGTGGGTCGGGGAGAACTCACTTTCATAACGGGTGCATAGAGATAGATGGGCTGAAGTATAATATGATCACTGATTGCCAAAAAAATGAAAGTCGATTTCAATCATCAGCAGAGACATTTATCGATCAAACCTGGCAGAAATGAAGCCTATGCTTTGTCAGATAGCAAAACCTTCAAAATTGTCAAATGTTGATTGCTTTTAGTTATTGCACTCGAGTAGATGACCTAAACACATAGAGATTACACTTTCTGTGCATTAAAATACAAACCACTTGGCATTTCTTTGTCCTCCAAAATCCATTAGCTTAAAGGTACTATAAAATCAAAGATGCTAATGACATGACATGCTAAGGCAAATTAGCATCAGGTTCCAGTCCTAAAGAATATTTATCAAGAAGAAATATAACAACAGTCGGCCATATGCTCTTAGTACGTTGCAAAAACAAGTTTTAACAACAAAGCTTTACTGCCACATCTACTATCAGTTGCTGTCAATGTATACTTCTCTGCAAATTGCCACAATGGCGAGATGGGGAAACCAAGGGCAGCACACAAACTGATGTATCCTGTAGTTTTTTGTATGAATTCCTTGCATTATTGAGTGCATTTGCTTATAGGTATCTATAGTTATTATTATTGTATTTTGACTTGCATACAGTATTGATAAATTGTTGGGTTTGCTGTTTTAAATATTGACCATGAAAGTTGTCATTAGCGAGAGGCATTTTGTCATACTTACTCATAAGCGGATTTTAAGGGGGGGGGGGGGGGGTTAGTGGCCGAAAAGTGTCATTGTATGTAATTGACTTTCCCAAATACGATTTTAAAATGAAAATTTTCCGGTAAAATATTGTCTATAAAAGTTATAAAGCAATAAAACAACAAAAATGAATGAAATGAGCAAAAAAAAAATTTAATGGGTCAAAATTATTTTTCAAATAGATCATGTGACTATTGCAATGATATGAGCAATGTCTGCTCGTCACAGCACACGGAAGTTAGAGATACGCAGCGAGCTCGAGACAGCTGATAAAAAGCCCGCCAGTGGACAGTTAATGTTGATGATGCCACTCTTAATTGTAACTAAAGATCTGTCAGTAAAAAATGTCAATCCATTTAGACTGAGGGTTTTCAGGGCATTTACAGGTCACTTGCGGTTCATTTTAGGGCATTTATAGGTCATCTCCTGTTAAGTTTGAGTCACTGCCTATTCATTTGGGTGAGTCCCAGGTCACTTCCTGTTCTGTAGCTCAAAATCAACAGGAAGTGACTCATAAAATACCCCAAAATCAACAGGAAGTAATTGAACATCAACAGGCAAATGACCTTAAATGGCCCAAAATTACCTCATTGCCTGGCATTGGCTGCCCTTGACAGCCATAGATGTTCAATCCATTTAAAATGGATTGGACGTTTACTAGTGATAAACTCTAATCATTATTCTTTTCATAGTATTTAACTCGATGCATCCCATTGATGGCGAGAGATGTCCGGGTCATTTGAAACAAGCTGTGTATCTATCTTTCAGTGCCACTGACAACACCAGACGTCCAATTTACTTTGACTGGGACGGCCGAATGAATGAACGAATTTTCAAATGCCCTCTCCCAGTCTAAATGGAATGGACTGCTACCGTAGGGGTGTGACAAAATATTGAAATGGTGATATATCGTGATACTTTGTATCACAAAAGGTTGTCGATATGCTCCTGCCAAGAATCGAGATATGGTTTTAAAAAGGTGTCAATGTCTAAAAAATAAAAAGGAACCAACAAGTTGCTCCCAAAATCTTCCTCCATAATAGTGTCTCAGTTAACTCTGCTGCATTGACGGTGCACGACGCCGAATCAATATAGACTGGGAACGTTCGTTCATTCGAAACCAGAGCATTCAGTCATTCTGATTTTCAGGGCATTTACAGGTAATTTCCTGTTGAGTTTGAGTCACTGCCTATATATTTGGGTGATTCGCAGGTCATTTCCTGTTCTGTAACTCAAACTAAAACAGGAAGTCACCCGTATAATACCCCAAAATCAACAGGAAGTAACTGAAAATCAACAGGTAAATGACCTTAAATAGCCCAAAGTTACCTCATTGCCTGGCATTGGCTGCCACTGACGGCCATAGACGTTCAATCTGTTTGAAGTGGGAGGGATGGCCACATTCGTTCATTAGCTGCCACCCTCCCATTTCAAATGGATTGGATGTCTACCAGTGATAATCATTCCAATTCACAACAGAAACTTGTTTTTCTGTTTTAGTTGTTGGGTTGGTCAGAAAATCATTCGAGGATATTCTAAAAATGTATCGATAATCGTTGTATCGTCAGATCGTTATCGTGAGCTTTGTATCGCAAATCGTATTGTATCGTGTTGGGAATCATTCATACCTTAAAATATTACGCAATAATTACCTGACTCCGTTTTAGTGTTATATAAGTTTTACCTTATCACCAAACACTCTTCCAACAATTACGCGTATTCGTTCTGAAAAGAAAGGCGTCAGGAAGCCGGCATTTTCACACACGAGTGGATTTATTCCTAACAAGCAAATCTAATACAGCACTCGGGTCTCAGGTCCCTCTCAGTACAGCCTCGTACTTTCCTGTGTCTATCAGGAGAAGCACACACCCCGAGTTGCCCAAGAATGATTCATACTACACAATATGCAAATACATGTTCCTATCGACTATTGATTGGCTATGTGATCTCTGCAATTATTCTTAGCTTGCTCTGATTGGTTTAAATTCCCCTGCAGGATGGCGGGGTCTTCTCTCTTTATCTCCGGGGGGTCCCTCTCAGTATGTGGGACAGCCGGGTTGTTTTCCCGCCTTTTGAGACAAAAGGGAGCGTCTGCCCCCCTTATTGTGGTTGACTGTGGGCTTGTTCTGCAAGTCCTGTAATTGTGCCTTCACACACATCCGTTATGTTATTTCCTGACACTTGTAGGAATGCCTCTGCCATTACATTTAACTGTTGATTAAAGTTATGCATGGTAAAACACTGTTTTCTCTTCTTTTGAAATTACTTTACCTTCATTGTGAGGTACCAAGAGATTCCCACTCCTACACTCAAGATCACTTCCTATCACACTACAAACAAATTTGATGCAGTAAACTCCTATAAGCCTAATCAGATATTTGACATCCTGTCTTTCCCTTCAGCGCAGGTTTCATTTTCACATCCCACTTCCTGTTTGTAATATTTAAAAAATAAAACAATCAATCCCAAGCAAGCTGTAGAAATGACATGCCCGTTTTATCTCTGGCAGGATGACATGAGCGACTCACTGCGTGATTACACCAACCTGCCAGAGGCGGCGCCACTGCTCACCATTCTGGACATGTCTGCACGGGCCAAGTACGTACGCGACGTGGAGGAGATCACGCCGGACGTGGTGGAGCAGTTCGTCGGTGACTTCCTGGCTGACAAGCTAAAGCCCGAGCCCATCTGAGACAGGAAGTCCAAATATGAACGAGAATGGGACTCGTCACATTTCATCATCAATGCACTCCTTCAGCGTCTTCACCTTTTAGTATTTTAACTTTTTTTTTTTTCTTAACTCGTTCCATCTCCTGTGGTGCCTTGCATTGACTCTTTAGTCCCTACAGTTAATATATACAAAGATCCTTTTGGTTTTCCACATACTAATTGGTTGTCATTGATGGCAATGGGCGTCCAACCCATTTAATTGGACTTCTATAGCCGTCAATGAGTTAAATAGCATTTCTGGATTCTCGCGAAGCCCAGTGGACCTACTCATCACATGGTTTATTTCACGTCCAGAACATGGAATTTAAAAAATAAAATGATTGCAGCATTTTGTTTCTATTGTGCACATTTGCAAAATAATTACAAACGAATGACTTTATTGTGGTACACAGCACATCTAGACATTATGAAACATGCTGTCCAGCATTGGACAATGTCTTCCTTCTATAGCTTTGCGTCGCTCTCAACAGTTGTTTCCTGCCCTCAAATAACAAGATACTGGCAGCCATAGCAGAGTTCAAGCTATCCACGTAAGGAACCATGGGAACGAAGAGCCTGCGCCCTGCCCTTTTCTCCGCCAGCTGGAGAGCTTCCAAGCTCAGCCCGTGCGTCTCTCCGCCAACCACCAAGGCGACCGGACTCCGCGCCCAGTCGTCGCAGTACGCCATGTCATTCAATCTGGTCAGGGAGAGCTCGTCATCAGAGTCTGAATCGGAGTCCTCGAGGCGAGCGTCACTGCGAGCACGTGAAGTACTGATCCAGCCAAAATCACTGGGTTTGTGGGAGGAGTCAATTTCCTGGTTTTGTCTGTTGTCAGCCACATGGACGCCGACGTCCTCCGGGAGATGACTCTCCACTTCCTCCCACTTCAAGTTTGAATGAATGGGAAGGTGGAAGTGGGCACCCATCGCCGCTCGCAGGACTTTGGGCTCCCAGAGGTCGACACAACCTGGTGAATGGTAATGACAGAAAATGTTATTTCATGCACAAATGAAGGTTAAAGAATTTATGAATCACCTTTAGTGAGCAACACTTGGTGGCATCCGGCAGCGGCGGCACATCGCAATATGGTGCCCAGGTTGCCGGGGTCTCTGATGTTGTCGCAAATGAGAGACAGGGGCACGCCATCTTTGATGCCAGCAAAGCTCAGTTGAGACGCGTCAGGGCGAGAAAATATGCCTGCACGGACAAATAAAACAACAATGCATACATCAAAAAGGTTACACTGAAAACACAAAAACATAAAGTTGTCATTGTTCATGTTAAGTTTTTTTTCCCAATTTTATGTAATATAAACCTTTGCTAGACAAAACTGATTTGAAGAAATCGCCAAAATACGACAATATTCTCAATGTTAACAATCAGGCATGAAAATGGTTCAGGGGTTAAAAAGGTGAGAAAGAAATATGTCCCGGTACACTAAGGCTGTCCCAAACGACTAATTTTCTCGCAATTAGACAGCAGACTATTTTTACGATTATTCGACTAATCCCCCCCTTTTTTATTATTATTTTTTTACTAATTTAGCAATGAATTTTTTTTTGTATTTGTATTAAATTTGTATTAAAGTACAAATAAACATGTAAATAACACAAAATCACAAACAATGAGGTCAAATGCCGATCGCATTAACTAGTGCAAAAGAATGGAATGTAAACACCGACTTCGCCTTTCCAACATGATTCAAAACAATTCTTGAAAAAAAAATATCATTAATACTATAGTATACTACGGTATATTAAATCTTATAATCATTGCCAATCAGATTTTTCATATAGGCTGTCATTTTAAAGCTATTGTAGTGTAGAATCTGAATTCTGAAGTATGTGGGATCTAATCCAAAAATCGTTATTTATATGACGAACATGACGTGCTTTTATTTTGAAATGTTCACCAGAAGTGTGTTCGCTAAACAGCTAACTTAAGCTTTACACTCCGCATAAAAAGCACTTTTTGTCATTGCATGTGGTGTCAGTAATTTTTTATTTTTTTTTCGTTTGCAAATGCTGTTAAAAGTGTCACCTTTTAACCGCAAGTTTGCGTTTTGGAGTAGACTGCCAATGTTTTATAGCAGGCTATTGTAGGTTGTCTTTCCCCCCCCCCCCCCCCCCCCCCCCCCCCATTAGCCTCGATGTAGTAATGCTAACGTTTAGTGTTTAATATACATGTCTTTCCTTATTTTGTATGTCTGAACTTTAGTTCCACGGCGTGTTGATGACCAATAAACATCTGTGAAAGGAACTGGAGTCTCAAATGCCATCAGCACGCACGTGGCGATAACACACAACCATGCAAATTACCACCCTCACTTTTATTTACCATGTGATAAATGGACTCATTGCATATCATGACAGGCTTAGCAACTTCAATAAAATCTGTCGTTAGTTAGATGGACTTACGATCTGCCAGCTTGCCTCCTGTCGTCTTCCAAAATTACAACTGGGTGACAGCGCTTTAGGTGTTCGTTCACGGCCGACGTGCAGCCAAGCTTGGCATTGAAGAGAGAGGACACAACAGTGTACCCTCCTTTGTTTCGTTGAAATAAGTCAATGTTTTGGCCACTCCGGTGCACTTCTTTTGGCTTTGTGCCGCTTTTCCCGCTTGCATACATTAAAAAAAAAAAAACTCCCGATATAATACGCCAAAAGGTGAGAGATTTTCATGCCTGAACAATAAATGACTATGGACTGATAGTGTTTTTCCTCTGGTGTGTCGCAAGAAATGATCCAATATCGCATTTTTTACATCGTCAGGTGGAGATGGAGTAGGTAGAAGGTTGAGCGAGGTATGCTCGTGTTTCGTTCAATAACTGCTCAGATTGTAATGATATAAAAACGTACCGTGACTCAGAAAAGGTTGAAAAACACTGGACTAATAGATCATTGATTCCAGTCATCTATTTATGTAAAAAAGGAAATGATAATATAATAGGAAAGTATTTTTGCTCTATTTAACAAGGATAGGTCTTAAAAAGTCATGTTAACACCTGAATTCAGATGTTCCATAAATGGCTAAACTTTTCCATCACACTAAGACTTGTAAACATTGCTCATTTACCCCAAAAACACACCTACCGATGACTCCTTGCGGGGCCACCAGGTCAGACCACAGCTTGATGTCTTCAAACTTGACTTTTACCAGCGTGGCTCTCTTCAGCTTTTCCAAAGGAAGCTCCTGCAAGCGCTCTAGGGTGCTGAAGAAAACGGTCCGAGGGACGGCACCTGCGTTCAAGGCGTCACATATCAGACGACGACCCTCCAGCAGGACTTTACCCTGCTGCTCCCGGAAGGTTCTGGAACGGGCCACGCTCACCAGCCTCCTGCCAGGCAAAGCAGAACGTGGTGGCTTAACGCTTTGTAGGACACTCATTGGCTGATTTTTTTTTGTTTGTTTTTAACTAAAATGACCAGTTACAAAGCAAATTAATGCAATAAATGTTAATTTTAATACATTTTCTTATAGATCATTAGAAAAACAAAAACACTGCAAAACGTGGTTATAACCATCAATACTGTCTATCGTTCTTGGGAAGAACACTTGCATTGTTCATATAGCACAAAACATTTCACCAAACAACGAGTTTGTGGCAGACATATTTAAGATTTCAAGTGCAAGCTATCCACTTAATCTGAATATTGTAAACAGGCCTACAGCATGCAGCAGAAAACTATAAAGTGCATTAAATTAAACAAGACTAAGTATATAGTGTATCACAAAAGTGAGTACACCCCTTGCATTTCTGCAGATATTTAAGTATATCTTTTTATGGGACAACACTGACAAAATGACACTTTGACACAATGAAAAGTAGTCTGTGCAGCTTACGTAATACAGTTAATTTATTTTCCCCTCAAAATATAGCCAAAAAATACCTACACCCCTTAGGAAATACGTACATCCCTAAATGTCCAAATTGAGTACTGCTTTTCATTTTCCCTCCAAAATGTCATGTGACTTGTTACAGGACTCCTGTAACAGGAGTGCTGTCAGAATTGCTGCACAGATTGAAGAGGTGGGGGGCAGCCTGTTAGTGCTCAGACCATACGCCGCGCTCTACATCAAATTGGTGTGCATGGCTGTCACCCCAGGAGGAAGCCTCTTCTGAAGACGGTACACAAGAAAGCCCGCCCGTCTCATCAGACCATAGGACATGGTTCCAGTAATACATGTGCTTTGTTGACATGTCTACAGCAAACTTTTTACGGGTTTTCTTGTGTACCGTCTTTAGAAGAGGCTTCCTCCTGGGGTGACAGCCATGCACACCAATTTGATATATAGTGCGGCGTATGGTCTGAGCACTAACAGGCTGCCCCCCACCTCTTCAATCTCTACAGCAATGCTGACAGCACTCCTGTAACGAGTCACATGACATTTTGGAGGGAAAATGACAAGCAGTACTCAATTTGGACACTTAGGGATGTTTGTAGTTCCCATGCGGTGTACTCACTTTTGTTGCCATGGGTTTAGATACTGTATTAATGGCTATATTCTGAGTTATTTTGAGGAGAAAATAAATTAACTATTATATAAGCTGCACACAGACTACTTTTCATTGTGCCAAAGTGTCATTTTGTCAGTGTTGTCACATGAAAAGATACTTTAATATCTGCAGAAATGCAAGGGTTGTACTCACTTTTGTGATACACTGTAAATTCACGTGTTTTAGAAACTTTACCTCTGACCGCTGGGGAAAAAAATTCTAACTTTCAGTCATGCAGTTATAGTTTCTTGTGAGTGTGGAGGATGCTACTCATCAGCGATATCTAGCAGCCGTGACGAAAACTACATGTGAAGCAATTTTTCCTGCACCTCGCCTTATATTCCTTGCACTTTTGATTTCCACAGATGTTGTTGAAATCTGAGGTAAATTCTGAGATTGTGGATTCCTGGGAGGATTAAGCACTAGTAGGCAGTGAATTTCTGGCACGTTTCAGTGTCATTGTCTGTGATGGACGTCTCAACCTTTCTCCATTATTTAAACAATAATTTGTCTCAGTGGCTCGACATTTCACAAAATCTATGTAGGTCATTTTATAGGTCAAAAGTCATTGTGAGGACACAGGTCATGTAATATGGCATTTATCAGGAACAAAATCGAATCAAATACTAAAGAAAAAAAATGTGGCTCAATTTGTGTTTTATCTAACAGGGTCAGTTGGGGGTCAAGAGGTTAGGTCCATAGTCAAGTGGTCGGTTCAGATGTCAAGCACATGGAGTTCATGTCGAAGATTATGTACTGAACATTTGTTTTAAATAATGAATATGGGTTAAAACATTTTGAATCAAATATAGGGCTGCAGCTATCGATTACTTTAGTAGTCGATTAATCGATGAACTAATTAGTTCGAGTAATCGGATGACGAACATAAAAAATTAAAATACCTGAGCTGAGCCTCAAATGGTATAGAAAATAAATAAATGAGGATCTAAGTATAACAAGAAAAATTGGCTAACTTATATTAAAAAAAAAGTCCGCTAGCTTAAATGCTATAATTTTTTTCATTTTATACAATGCTCTTAACAAATGGTTCAAACACATACTCCCACAAAAATGGCTATATATACCAATAAACTAAATAACGAATACAAAAAATATATAAACTAACTTTTTGAGCTAATGTTGGCCTTAACAGGTAACAGCTGGATTCAGCCATGTGAAATGAGTTATGTCATATTCACTATTGCCACTAGAGGGCAGTCTATCCACCCAAATTAATAAAACTAAATGCAAACACTTTCAAAACCAACCATTACAACGCCACTTTAAAGTGCCTGTGACACAAAAAAGCATGTTTATTTCATAATACACGCGGTATTTTATGCCCCTGAATGATATGGACCGCTTGGATGTATGTGGACGCGATCGCTATATTTATTTAGTTTTTTTCAATCCCGCGCCATGAAAATGAGTGACTTCCGGCTTCGGTCTTGCATTAAGGAGGAGGGCGCTGTGACGTGTACGGTAGAAGACGTCCCCTTCACTCTACAGCAGCGGTCTCAAACCGACTCCACAAAGGGCCGCAGTGGGTCCTGGTTTTTGTTCCAACAGATCCAGCACAAACAGTTCAACCAATGAGGTTTCTACTAACATAAGAAGCACCTGATTGCAATCAACTGATTACACTTGTAAGAAACCAGATTGGTGAAAAGGTATTTGTCTCGTTTGGTTGGAATGAAATCCAGTACCCCCTGCGGCCCTTTGAGGACCGGTTTGAGACCACTGCTCTACAGTGTACTGTTGTGTTTGAGGATGAAGGATTCAGCTGATTTTGCGGATTAATACGTTTATTTTTTGCATCACGCCAGCCAAACGGCTGCAGAAAAATCATTCTGTGTGCGGGAGGGGCGTATGCGCCTTTTTGGAGTTTCAAAAGGTTCCCATTCACCGTGGATATTTACTGTGGGACCATTGGACTTACGAGGAAGTGAGTAAACATCTTGTTTTGTATTATGTCAAATACGAATACAGTGATTACAAAGTAAACACTACAAAATTCCTTTAAATAAAGGACTACTTACGTTTGATCATTGATAGGCATGTAAAAAGCTCTCCTCATGCTCATTAGCAGTTAACTGTTAGCACGTTAGCTGCACAACAACTCCAGCCACCCTCCTCCCGGGAACGAACTGTAAATTGCTCTCCGCCGGGCGGTTTGCCGATCCGCGAACACAGTCGACAACCGGGCCGTCATGTCAAATAATCCAGGCTAGTTACGTGTGATTTTCCACTTCGAAGACTTTGAAACATCCCTCGGTTCGGGTTAGCATGTCGGCTAGCTGTCACTCCTTCTGGTTTGTTTACATTCTCCGAAGCCGGGGAAGGGAAATGACATATGTCCGATTTAGGTGTCATAAAATATCGTTCGGGAGGTGCGACAGTAAAGGTGAAGTCGACAGTTTTGACCATTATGGAGTAATTTTGCCATGTCGTCTTGAATAAATGGATTTTTATTATTTCATATTCCATTTAGCACAAGATTGTTATTTGTCATGACCATGCCATTTATTTAGCAATTGGGGAAAATACTTGGATAAAAGGAATATCCTGTAAAAATATTGGAGTAGAGAGACTGAAACAATGACATTTTGTGGCTCTCTTCGTCGCGTTTTCCTCGTTCTGAACAATTCCCCCTCAATGGGCTGAATAGTAAAACCGATGAGCCAAGTCTACCGCTGACGTCATCCACCTGTTGGGGACGCTAAAGCCCTGTAATGGTAGGCGTGGCTAACCGGCAGATTAAAAGACTAATTTCTCGTCATCTGCGCTTTGCTAAATTGTTGTATATAGTCGAATCGTCTCAAAATATGATTCTAATTCACATAATAATGCCATTTAAGACTTTTTTTCTGGTGTCATATGCTCTTTAATTAAACGAATACTCGAAGCAGCAAAATTTCAAATCTTTTTTTCTAATCGTATTACTCGAGTTAATCCTTGCAGCACTAACCAAATATTAATGATCGTAGTTCACAAAAATGGGCCAATTATTTTACATTTCCTGAATAACTTTGGATTTGCACATTTTGAATGAAATAAAAAGGACCATGAATGTCTGTATCATGTAGAATGGAAAACAATTTTGTAAAAATGATAATTATGTCAAAGATTATGTGCTTAACATTTGATTTGTGTAGAAATAAAAAGGACCATGAATCTCTGTATCATGTAGAATTGAAAACAATTTTGTAAATATGATAATTATGTCAAAGATTATGTGCTTAACATTTGATTTGTGTACAACACTTACGCCAGTCTCTTATCACCGGATGAAGCCCTCTCGAAGCGGACACCGTCAAATTGATCATTTTCAACATCCGCGGAAGTCGTTTTGGTCAACCGTTTTTCGTCATTCATCCATCCAGCCTTCGAACTACTTGTCCTGGACCTAAAATCACTTTTGTCTGCTGGGTTCTTCTCAGTATTCACTGGAACATCAATCTTTTTCTTCTTTGTCGCACCAAGCAGCTCTTTGTCTACTTTATTCGTTTCGTCTTCGGGAAATATCACCCTAACAGGCTTCCTTCGCAGTCCGCGCACATATCGTTTAGTTTCCAGGGTAAACGTGTTTCCCCGTGACAAAAACGCAGTTCGTTCCAAGGAGGAAAAGAAACTCACACTTCTTATGTAGGTCGCCATTTTGCAGTGTCTTCTTCTCTACCAAGATATTTTCGCGAGCTAACCAACAGCGCCACTCTAAGTCTCCCGAGAGTTAAACACACCCGAAACCACCTTATCATTTAATTCGGTGTTTTTCAACCGGTGTGCCGTGAGAGATCGTAAGGTGTGCCCGTGCCGCTATAAATGATCCTATAGCGCTTTTTTAATCAGGATCAGATTAAAAATTGCAGTCGTGTCCAGATGATTGAAGTATGGCTCGTGTCGCGTTCAATAACTGCTCGGATTTCTAGCCATCACCAACCTTGCTATCCGCGACAATGTGGACCACAGCGCGTCTACTGTACATCATTTTATTAGACTCGTCAAGAGTCAATACAAACGAAAGTGTCCTTTCCGTTTTATCCATATGTGACGACCGTCATCCTCCTCGTGTTTTATTCCAACACGTTGTCGAGGACAGCAAAATGGCTGACGGCTAGAAATCCGAGCAGTTCTTGAACGCGACACAAGCTATCCTAAACGTCATCTCCAAACGAAAACCGCGTCCTTTCAAAACGAGTTGATGCTGGACTATTTTGTTCGCCTTCGTGAAAACACTGAGAAACAGGTCACTTTTTTGAGAAAAACAACACAGGTAAACGAGAAAGCCCTCAGAGCCCATAACCCTGTGTTGCTAAATCAAAAAAGTCCCACACTGTAGCAGAGACCTGAAGTGATTAAGGACATTGCTAAAGTCCCGCCTGTCTGATAATTCTAAGCTTTTCAAGCTTAACTGCAAAATAAATAAATGAATAAAAGACAGAGAATAAATATTGAGAAATTATTTTTAAATAAAATACGGAGTACAGAAAGTAATTTTGGAACATTTTTGGTATGTGGTGTGCCGCGAGATTTTTTTCCAATGTAAAAACGTGCAGTGATTCAGAAAATCTTGAAAAACATTGATTTAATTCATCTAAGACAAATGAAATGTTATTATTTTTAATAACGTCAAATTCCAATTAATAATGCAGGTTGTCTCTTTAGGTTGAGGAAGAGATATTGAAGTCTCGCGATATCCCAAAAAACGAATACTTAATCAGTTATATTTTAATGAGTATGTAACAATATGACAATTTATATGACAGTTAACTTTGTGCTTTATGGCAAGAGAAACACAATTTTAGCATTCATTTTGGAGTCGGTGCTTTGCTCCTAGCTAATCGACGCCAGAAAAATCGATCAACAAGGAAGTGCAATCGCATTCACGTGATCCACACAATAATAATATCGGAGTGACAACTTGAGCATCTTTCCAAAAAAAAAACATGAGACGAGCGCTACATTTTGTTTTTAAAATTGGCGACCGAGCCAAAACGGCAACATTTTACCGAGATGTTTTGGGCATGAAGGTGGGTTATCTTGTCCATCGTCCTCTTGCACAATCTGGACAATAGCCATACATTATTTCACTACTAAGTAGTTATTCATCGTGTACGTGAATCCTAGGTTTTGCGCCACGAAGAGTTTGTCGAAGGCTGCAAAGCAACATGCAACGGGTGAGTTACAGTTGAACGTGGCGCACATTTTTAAGGTTGACATTTTTACTTCCCACAAACTACAGTCCCTATGATGGCAAATGGAGCAAGACTATGGTTGGTTTTGGTCCAGAAGACGACCATTTTGTTGCTGAGCTCACCTACAATTATGGGGTGGGAGATTACCAACTTGGTAATGATTTTTTGGTAAGTTTAATGACAGTTAGAGTAGAAACGTGGGCTAAAATGATGACAGATTCATGATTAATTGTGTATCGTTTTCGCAGGGGCTGACCCTCCAGTCCAGCCAAGCCATTAGCAATGCCAAACGTTTGGGCTGGCCCCTCACAAAAGTGGGGGACGCATTGTACCAGACACAGGCTCCAGGGGGGTATCGCTTCTACCTAGTGGATAAAGAACAGCCCCTCACAGGTGAGAACCACAGGCTTCTCCTTAGGCCTGCACAATATATCGTATGAACATTGCCATCGCAATGTGCACATGTGAAATTGTCACATCGCAGGACGTGCAATTGTTTTTTGTTTTTTTAGCATGTAAACTTTTGTTTTACTTCATAAAAGCAGAAAGTGTGCAGATCCTGGATCCCTTTTATATAAAGCAAGCCTGGATTAAACGGCATTAGTGATCCCCCGCTACTTCGCACTTCAAACTTCGCCCTCAGTCCACGACGGATTTTTTTTGTCCGATTAAAAATAAATAAATAAATAAATAAAAATTTTTCTATATGGCGTGGCTCCCGGGGTGTGGCCTCCCCTCTGCCTCGGCTGCCGGCCGCGGGAGTGGGTTGGGGGGTCGGGTCTCCGATCTTGCATCGCCCCATGGCAGTTCCTGGGCGTTCTCCTGCCTCCGCCTTCCCCTCTCTTCTCTGGCTGGGCATCCGCCCTGCGCTCCGTCGCGGGTCGCTGGCTGGGCGCCGGTGTATCAGCGGGGTGTCGCCTGCACCGGCGGGGGACCCTGCCTTGCCTGGGGCTTGGTGGGCCGCTGGGGGTCCCGTGGCGTGCCGTGCCGGTTGGGGGGCTGTGGCTCGTGGCTCGGGTGGGCGGGCGGGGGTGGGTGTAGGCGTGGGGCTGGTGATGCGTCCCCTCCTGCCATCCCTGAAGGCTGGTTGATGGGCACGCGGGTGGCCCGGGGGACCACCCTGGGTCCCGGGGGGGGGAACGGTGGCTCCTTTGCTGGGCGGCGGGAGGAGGGATGGGCTGCGCATGGCCCCCCCACCCGCCCGCCCTCCCTCCCCGGGCGGGCTGGGTGGGGGCCGTGGCCCTGGGTTGGCGCCCGCGCGGTTTCTCCGCCCGTCTGCGTGGCTGTCGCGCGCCCGGTGGGGCTTGCGTGCTGCTGGATGTGGTAGGGCATGCTCGGGTTGGGGGTTCCGGTGCCGGGATTGGCGATGCGGCGGCGTAGGGTTGGTCGCCAACGGGCTTACACTCATAAGAGATTCACACGATTACTGGGTTCTAGATCACAGAACTGATTTGTGTACACTCTACCCCTTTCAATCACTTAGCTTATAGTCTTATAGACACCCCCACCCCCATTCTCCTCTTTCACTGGCCAATTGGCCCCCACATGGTGTAAACCGGAAATACATCTCGCTGACGATAGCACCAGCATATTAGTAACTAGTTTAGATGTTCAATGTATTTCTTGTTGTTGTTTGTGTATGTGCTTCTTTTCTTTCTTCTCTTGTATTTCTTTTCTTCTGTCCCCCCATAATCCCTTCCTGTTCGCTGCTTTGTCATAATAAAAAGGTATTTTGAATGATCACAATGGGAGTATGTCAGACTCTCCATGTGAAACATTAAAACTGTTCAGAATCCGGCCACTTAGACTTCCATTCTCTGTGTCAAACAGCTGAACAGGACAGGTTTTACCAAAAAAATTAATAAATAAATAAATAAATACAGATGAGGTGTCCCGAGCCGATCACCTCCTGCTGCTCTTTGTTGGTCAGGCAGTGCACTGGAGTTGCTTATTAAAGTTAACAATGTTTAACAGACGTTTAAAGTGCGTACAACAGGAGAAAAATAGTCTTAAATAGTATTATCATGTGAATTAGAATCATATTTTGAGACAATTCGACTATATCCATCAATTTAGCAAAGCGCAGATGACAAGAAATTAGTCTTTTAATCTTCCAGTTAGCCACGCCTAGCATAGGGCTCTAGCGTCCCCAACAGGTGGATGACGTCAGAGGAGTCACGATTTCATCTCATTTAGTATGCAGCCCATTGAGGGGAAATTTTCAGAACGAGGAAAACACGACAAAGAGAGCCACAAAATGTCATTGTTTCAGTCTCTCTGCTCCAATATTTTTACAGGATATTCTTTTTATCCAAGTGTTTTTCCCCAATAGCTAAATAAATGGCATGGTCATGACAAATAACAGTCTTGTGCTAAATGGAATATGAAATAATAAAAATGCATTTATTCAGGACGACATGGCAAAATTAGTCCATGATGGTCAAAACTGTTGACTTCACCTTTACTGTCGCACCTCCCGAGTGATACTTAATGCCACCTGAATAAAACTTATGTCATTTTCCTTCCCTGGCTTCGGAGAATGTAAACAAACCAAGAGACGTGACAGCTAGCCAACATGCTAACCCGAACCGAGTGATATTTCAAAGTCTTCGAAGCAGAAAATCACACATAACTAGCCTGGATCATTTCACATGATGACTGGGTTGTCGATTGTCTTCGCCGATCGCCAACCCGCCCGGCGGAGAGCAATTTACAGCTCGTCCCCTGCTACTACGGACAGGAGAGCTCGCTGGGGAAGCAGCTAGACAATGACCACCGAACAAACCGGGCAATGTCGGTGGAGCGTGTAGCTTCCAAATGGTCAACACGAATATGGCAAAATAATGCTTTACTACACGGCGAAGACGTAAACAGCGAGAGTCATAAGAGAGCGGCTGCAGTTGTTGTGCAGCTAACATGTGCAGCTAATGTGTATGAGGAGAGCTTTTTACATGCCCATGCATGATCAAACGTAAGTAGTCGTTTATTTAAAGAACGTTTTTAGTGTTTACTTTGTAATCGCTGTATTCGCGGCTTTTTTTAACACGAAGTTGCAATTTCTGATCAGTCGGAAAATTTGACAGAACACCGGGCACATGAAGAGGACAATAAGCCTAGTATAGTGCTGTCCCGGCGGGGGGATGTGCGACAAGCCGCCGGTCGTCGGCCGAGGGGACAAGGAGCATGTCACAAAATGCAAGCCACCTACATATTAAAATGATCCCAGTATTTGATATAATACAAAAGATGATGTTTACTCACTTCCTCGTAAGTCCCATGGTCCCACCATAGTAGGGCTTGTTTTGGCTAATATCCACCGGTGAATGGGAACCTTTTGAAACCCCAGAAAGGCGCATGCGCCTTTCCCTCATACTCCAAGATTTTTTTGCAGCCGTTTGGCTGGCCTGATGCGAAAAATAAACGTATTAATCCACAAAATCAGCTGAATCCTTAGTCCTTCTCATACAACAGTACGGCTGTATAGTGAAGAGGACCCTTTCCTCCGTACACATCACAGCGCCCTCTTCCGCAATGCAAGACCGAAGCCGGAAGTCTGTCATTTTCGTAGCGCGGGATTCAAAAAAATTGAATAAATATATCGATAGCTTTTTCACACATCCAAGTGGTCCATTTCATTCAGGAGCATAAAATACGGCGTGTATTATGACATAAAGATGCTTTTTCGTGTCACAATCACTTGAATGTTTGATCTTACCACCAATGCTTGGAAGCCAAAGCTTGAAAGCGCTGCATGCGTCAATCATCGTTTAACTTGTTAAACAGTTGCTGTGGCAACTTAATGAGAGGATTTGAGTGGACTCACTCATTGAAGCATTTAATAAAGACAAGCATTTTTCTGCTATATTCTTGTTTAAAAATAACTTGGTGGGACAATAACATGCTTAAAATTTATCATAATCACATTATCATTATCACATTTGAAGTGCTTAAAAAACATTTATTAATATATATATATTGGGCTGTCAAAATTATCGCGTTAACGCGCGGTAATTATTTTTTTTAATTAATCACGTTAAAATATTTGACGCAATTAACGCACATGTCCCGCTCAGACGGTATTCTGCCTTTTGGTAAGTTTTACAGCAAGGCTTTTTGTGCTGTCCAACAGCGAACTCTTGTGGTCGCTTTGCGACATGGTTTATTGTTTTCTTGCCAGTTCAATATGGCTGCACAACGTCTCGGGCTGACGCGTACGTTGTAATGTTGTGCTTATATGATCCTTGGACAAGATTTGTCCGTAAGTATGGTTGTTGTAAAGAATGTACATATTATGTTAGTAAGCGAAATGTTATATTTTTTGTATGAGACCCTTTTTGTTTATGTTTAGTGAACCTGTATAGCGTGCTAAGCTAACGTTGTTGCTAATGCAATGCTTGTGTACTTTTTTTTGTAGTTTTACGACGGTCTAAAGAGGACAGTGGTTTGAGGCCATTTTATTAATAAATCAGATGAAAAAGGAAGAAGTCTGATTATTAAGGCGTCGTTCACTAGCTTTCTAGCTTTGGAAAAAGTAGACGCTTTGGAGTGAGGACAGCATAGACAGATTTAAATGACAGTAGAGCCCACTACAGTCCTGATGTACCGTATGTTGAATGTATATATCCATCTTGTGTCTTATCTTTCCATTCCAACAATTTATATTACAGAATATATATATATAATTTACAGAAAAATATTGCATATTTTATAGATGGTTTGAATTGCGATTAATTGCGATTAATTACGATTAATTAATTTTTAAGCTGTAATTAACTCGATCAAAAATTTTAATCGTTTGACAGCCCCAATATATATACAGTGCTGCTCGAAAGTTTGTGAACCCCACAGCGATGGTCAGATTTTTTGTAAAAAAAACTAAAATAACCTTATTAAATGTTAAGTTATACCCAAATACACAATACTGACATTCCAAATAATGGACTGAAACAAAAGAAATAGTTCTTTCATTCTTTATTTAACAAAAGTGGTTGATTTAAGAAAAACTCAGATATCATGAGTGCAAAAGTATGTGAACCCCTTCAGTTAATAGGATATTGCGCCTCCTTTTGCAGAGATTACCTCAACCAAACGGTTTCTGTAGTGACTAATCAGCCTCTCACATCTACTTTGGGGGATTTTTGCCCATTCTTCCTTGCAGAACGCAGTCAGTTGAGAGAGGTTTGATGGGCGTCTGGCATGAACTGCTCGCTTCAGGTCCCGCCACAGCATTTCAATGGGATTTAGGTCAGGACTTTGACTGGGCCAGTCCAGAACACGAATCTTCTTCTTTTTCAGCCATTCCTTGGTTGTATTGCTGGAATGCTTTGGATCATTATCATGTTGCATGATCCACCTTCTGCCAAGCTTTAACTTCAAAACAGATGGCGTCAGGTTATGTTCTAGGATTTGACAATATTCCTCAGAATTCATGATTCCCTGGACTATGTGGAGTTGTCCAGGTCCTGAGGATGAAAAGCAAGCCCAGATCTTGACATTCCCACCTCCATGCTTCACTGTTGGGAGAAGGTTCTTTTGGTGGTATGCAGTGTTGACTTTTCGCCAGACATGGCGGTTTTGGTTGTGACCAAACAGTTCAATTTTGCACCTACATCAGTTGATGAAAACTCTTTTTAATTTAGTCTCGACAACACAACTGTTAAAAAAACAAAAAAAAAAACTACTGAATTGATTGATTAGGAAATCAGGTTGAAATAATAGAAAATTCCAAAATGTTGAGGGGGTTCACAAACTTTTGAGCAGCACTGTATATATATATATGTATATATATATATACACACACATAATTTTGTTTTTAATTATACTTTGAGAAAAAAAGTGACAAAACATTTCTTATATGTATCTCTTTCCAATGGTAAATCTGAATACCGTAAATAAAACCATTGAACAGACACACACACACACACACACACACACACACACACACACACACACACACACACACAAAATTGTGGTGGGGAGGGGGCGCTACTTTGTTGTTTTTCACTTATCGTTTATCACTTATTCTGGTCCCCATTAACCACGATAAACAAGGGGATCACTTTATATAAATTAGGGATGTTCGGAAATTGGGCTTTTTTTGGTGCCATTTTTCAGAGGATCGGAATCGGGCGAAAAAAAATCAGGTTTTTAATTCCGCCTCCGGCCTTCCTGTGTGGAGTCTGGATGTTTTTGCTGTACCTGCGTGGGTTTTCTCGGGTTCCTGCCACATCCCAAAAAAACGTGCTTGGTATGCTGATTGAACAGTCCAAATTGTCCATAGGTATGAGTGTGTGTGTAAATGGTTGTGTGTCTATATTTGCCTGGCAAAAGGCTGGCAACCTGTTCAGGGTGTATTCTGCCTGGAGTTAGTTGTGATAAGCTCCAGCACCCCAGCAACCATTTTGGGGATAAGTGGTTAAGAAGATGAATGAATGAAAGAAATATATGAATGTTATGGAGAGTGATTAAAAGTATGGCATTACAGGAGATGCAATGAAAAATGTGGGTCTGCCTACATTTTGTGCTGGTGCACCATAAGAAAAAAGGTAGGTGCAACCAATTCAAAAAGTAAATGTGGAGCCTAGGCGATACATATTGCAGGGCTATTTTTTTCCTAATATCGTTCAGGCCTATTGCAAACAGAGCTATTCAAGTGATCTGGTGAAAATTCTGCTTGTTATTTTGGCATGATCACTTTGTCCTTGCAGATCCTGTGCAGAAGGTTTGCCTTGGAGTATCGGACCTCCTAAAGTCCACCCACTACTGGTCGACACTGTTGGGAATGAAAGTGATGGAAAAGAACGAAGACAAAAAAACAGTGCTGCTGGGATTCGGAGACACGCAGGTACGTAGGTCAGTAGATAGATTATATTTGATGATGGTTTGACTTTTTGGGTGAAAAGGCCTCAAAAAAGGGGAGGGAAGAAACAATATATGAGAATAATGTTCTATTTTTTACAAAATATACAGAATATAATTTTTTTAGATTCAAATATATTTTTGGGAAGATTTAGTAAGGTCCATTTTATTAAAGAAAAATGGCATATTACGAAGATAAGTAATAGTTAACATCATGAGAATGAAGTTGTAATTTTTCAAGAATGCAATCTGATTTATTAAAACAAAATGGAATATGAGTACAACATCATTATTTTTATCATTTATATTTTAATAAGAATATGATGTTTTGGGGGAGAGTATAATATAACAACAACGATGATGTAATTTCATAAAATGAAGGGATATCAATTTTCTTTATTAAATTTCAACTTTAATCTATGTGTTTGTGTTTAAAGTGTAAACTGGAGCTGTGTGACATTAATGGGACTGTGACTCATGGAACAGCATTTGGGAGGATTGCCTTTTCATGCCCCCGTGATCAAGTAAAATTTTTTTTTTTTTTCATTAAGATTCAATGTATTTTGGAAAAAAATATTCAGAAAATGTTTCTTCTCTACCCAGATAGCAGACCAACGTTGAAAAGATGTTGGATCAACATTCCGCTGTCGATCTTACAATGTTGAATCAACGTCACTTTTTCACCCTCAATGTCGTTTCAACGTTGAAATCCTTACATAACCTAAACGTCATTTCAATTATTAATAACATTGGAACAACGCTGAATCAATGTTATGTTTTCCTCAAATATGCCTTTATTTAGAGGTCCTGCTTTATTTTCAGTCAGAAGAAACAGCTAGGCTGACTAATAAAATATTATACTGAATAAATGATAAAAATAAAAACTTGCCTGGATATTAAGTTATTTTAAATAACGCTCATCTAGAATTTTTAGCATTTGATATGGAAAAGAAATTTAGTTTGCCTGAACTCTTACTTAGCTAACATCCAAGCTAAGTAGGTCTTTGTTTGCAAGCCAATCAAAGCAAATGCAGTTTCTTACAATTTTGGCTATTTTGTCACATTGTGTCAGGCAAAAAGGTTTTATGTACAAATAATAATGACAAACGCGGTTCTTTTTACCGTAATACATCATTGCTGTTAAAGGCTCTGAAAAAGCGCCTTAAATGAGGCGTTTCCAGTGGCTTACCGGTCAACCAAGGACAACTATTTTTCGACCAAAACTCTCTTTGTCTACATTAGATCATCAACTATAAAACAATGCTAACCCAACCATCGCCTGACATACCATAGAACGTTGTTTCAACGTCATTGCCGTGTGCTATTAGTATTTGCAACATTGATTCAACATTGTTTATTGTCAAAAATTTCGATGTCAACCATACTGATATTTTGATGGAAAATCAACGTTTATTCCATGTATGTCTGCTGTCTGGGTAGTAGGGGTGTGACAAAATATCGAAATGGTGATATATCATGATACTTTTATCCAAAAGGTTATCGATATGCCCCTGTCAAGAATCGAGATATCATTTTAAAAAGGTGTCAATTAAAAAAAAAGGCTGCCATTGACGGTACTTGACGCCCAATCAATTTAGACTGGGAACGTTGGTTCATTCAAAACCACAGCATTCACAGTCATTCGGTCCGTTTCTCGGGGCATTTGGAGGTCACTTGCTGTTCATTTTAGGGCATTTACAGGCCGTTTTCTGTTGAGTTTGAGTCACTGCATATTCATTTGGGTGATTCCCAGGTCACTTCCTGTTCTGTAACGCAAAATAAACAGGAAGTGACCCATAAAATACCCCAAAATCAACAAGTAGAAGTAACTGAAAATCAACAGGTAAATGACCTTAAATGGCCCAAAATTACCTCATTGCCTGGCATTGGCTGCCAATGACAGCCATAGACGTCCAATCCGTTAGAAGTGGGAGGGATGGCAGCGAATGAACGAATGTTAATTCGCTGCCACCCTCCCACTTCAAACGGATTGAACGTCTACTACTGATAAACTCATTCCGATTCGCAGCAGAAGCTTGTTTTTCTGTTTGTTTTTTGTAGAATATCCTAGAATGATTTCCTGACCAATGTTTCGATAATCATTGTATTGCCATATCGTCAGATCATTGTTATCGTGAGCTTTGTATCGCAAATCGTATCGTATCGTGAGGTACCAAGAAGTTCCCACTCCTACTGGGTAGGCATTACTGTTGTTGTCAAAGTTGTGCATCTGTCATTACAGTGGACGTTAGTCTGTCTGAATTATATACTCTGGTACTTGGTTCTACAAGTTTAATTTGTTCCAAACTCATATGTTGTATGTCGTATGTTGATGTGCGTTTAAGTAGCATGCAATAGTCATTCAGGTTAGCGGGTGTTAGCAGTCTTCCGTTTTCCTTGTGAGTGTTTTGACTGTTCTTCCTTTTTAAAGGGAACCATGGACTGAAAGACTTGTTGTTCTTAAAAAATAAATGTTAGTATGGGAAAACCGCGATGAGAGGCAGACAAACGAATGAAACAAGGTAATGATGCAACTAGCAACAAAGGGATATACAATCTGTCAAATGGCAGCAAGTCAATATCTCGGCAAGCCGCCTAGGATCAGTTTAAAGACACTTCTGTTGGGCTGGAATTGGATGCAGGTATGATGTTGGGAACTCATCCCACAGCTCTGTAACAAGACAATCTGACAAGCAGCAGAATGTGACAAAATCATGCCTACCACGTCATCACCCCCAGCGCGCATTGCTCACGTAAAACATGGCATCCTCCGTAGGAAGAGAAAAAGTTAAATCAATGGCAATAATGTATGTGTTTCTAATTACATATGTATGTAAAAGAACAATTTTGGCTTATTGGAGCCTACAAGTCTTTAAAGACCGAGGTTCCCTTTAAAAATAATCCAAAAAAAAAAAAAAAAACAGCTCAGGGTGCATCTGCAACTTTCTGTTTTTGCTTCACATGTCAAGTTCTGTATCTGAAGCTCACAATTGAGCTACTGAGACAACCATCTTTATCATGCACTTACAATTACTCACCAGTGGGTGGCAATGTTTGGAATGACGCCATCCTTTGTAGCAACTGATGGAAAATTTTTACATCAAAACTTGTGCAAATTAAAGGAAGCTTTTTTGTAATTATGTGGAATACAATGTAGTACAATGGTAATATTATGCCTTTATTCTTGATTTCCACAGCTTCCGGACCTGGAAGCATTGATGAAAAAGGAGGATCAGAACATTCTCACACCATTGGTGAGCTTGGACACTCCTGGAAAAGCCACCGTGGAAGTGGTAATTCTGGCTGACCCTGTAAGTACATTAGAGAAGTACGTGTGTATATAATTATACAGTTATACCTTGACTTATGATTGACCTAATTTACGAGTGTACAAGTTGCAAGATTCCTTGTATATATTTTTCTAACCATTTCACTTCACAAAGAGAGTACTCTAAAGAAAATGCTAATAAAAATAAAAAAGTTTTAATTTATGGCAGAGAATTTGAAACAAAGTTTCAACTATTTTTTTCCCAATAGTTTTTTTTTTTTTTTTTTTTTGCTCCCTTTAGGATGGTCATGAGATTTGCTTTGTTGGCGATGAAGCATTTCGACAGCTTTCGTTGGTGGATGCTCAAGCAAATGAGTTGCTTGATAAGGTAGGTTGGATATGTTGCGACAGCAATTTTTACTCCGGATAAAAGTGCTTTAAAATAATGAAATATACATTTGATGCTCACAGTGTTGAACTTCATTTTTTCAGGCCATGACTGAAGACAAAAGCAACGAGTGGTTTGCAAAGCACAACAGACAAAAAGCTGCTGCTTGAAATGAACGACGAGTGCCTTAAAAAACTGTCAACTTTCATTACGCTTTATTCCAAATGCTTCATAAAAGTCTGATTCATTTTCACTTACAGTACATCGCACTTATGGACTAAATGCTTAATTTTGATGCTTTGATATACAATAAAATTAGATGGACACCTATTCGATCTAATGTGTCGCGATTCAATTTTCGTGCCCTTAGTCCATCGCAGATTTTTTTTCCAAGTGAAAAATAAACACAGATGAGCTGTCATGATCCTTCTGCTCCTTTTCTTGGTCAGGCAGTGCACTGGAGTTGCTTTAATATTAAAGTTAGTTTAGGTTTGATCTTGCCAGAGATGCCTGGAAGCCGAAACTTAAAGGCGCCACATGCATCAATCATCATTTAACTTGTTAAACAGTTGCTATGTAACAGTCACCTCCTTTAGTGGTGTTCCTCCCGACATCCACCACGCGATGGCGCTGCTTTATTTATGCTGAATATATTCTTCTGTTGTTGCTTACTTTTATGTTGGAGTTCATCTGGGAACGCGTGTGTGCAAACCTCGAAGCTCCTGAGTGACGAGTGGTCAAAGTAAATTTATTTATTTTTGTTAATAAATGTGCATAAGTGGTAGCTTCTCCCTTATTTTGTTACTTTTATGCACTCATCCTACCTACCTCGTGTTACATGCTGTGGCAACTCATTGTGTGTAAGAGAGAAGCTTGAGCGGATTTGTGTGGATTCACTCAATGTAGCATTTAATAAAGAAAAGCATTTTTCTACTATATTCTTGTTTAAAAGTAATTCTGTGGGACTGTAACATGTTTAAAACTTATAACTATACGACCCCTTGCTACTTCACGCTTCAAACTTCGCCCCCACAGTCCATCACGCGTTTTTGTTTTTTTTTCCCCCAATTTAAAAAAAAAACAGATGCGCTGTCCCAAGCTGATCACGTAGTCTCACTCTCCCTCCCTCCCTCTCCTTGCTCTTTGTCGGTCAGGCAGTGAGTTCAGTGGAGTTGCTTATTAAGGTAAACAATGATTGAAAGATGTTTAATGTTTGAAGTTCAGTTCTCTGACAAGACCAAAGCGCTGTATACGTCATTCATCGTTCAACTTGTTGAACTGTTGCTGCGGCAACTCATTATGTGTAAGTGCGTAGCTGGGAGGGGTGAGAATGTTGGGGCTGACCGCTGCATTCTTCACTCAATGAAGCATTTAATAAAGCAAAGCATATTTCTTCTTTATTCTTGTTTAAAAATAATTCGGTGGGACAGTAACATGTTTAAAACTTATCATAATTATTACATTTCACGTGCTTAAAAACCATTTATTAATTCTCCCGACCCGATCCCGATTGTATTAGTTTGAGTATCTACCGATCCCGATATTTCCCGATCCGATTGCTTTTTTTTGCTCCCGATTCAATTCCAATCATTCCCGATAATTTTTCCCGATCATATACATTTTGGCAATGCATTAAGAAAAAAATGAATAAAACTCGGACGAATATATACATTCAACATACAGTACATAAGTACTGTATTTGTTTATTATGACAATAAATCCTCAAGATGGCATTTACATTATCAACATTCTTTCTGTGAGAGGCATCCACGGATAGAAAGACTTGTGACTTTGTATATTGTGACTAAATATTGCCATCTAGTGTATTTGTTGAGCTTTCAGTAAATGATACTGCAGCCATTCAACCCAAATGCATGATGGGAAGTGGAACCATGACTGTGCGTAGTGCTGCCAATGGATATATCTTCGCTGCGTTGGGAAGTAATATAAGGTATTAAGAAAAAGATCAATTGCTACCTTGCTTCCCCACATTGCTTCCCATGATATTACTCATTGTAGGGAGAGGGATTGTAAGGCTTTAACCAATTAAAAAAAGGCTCTAAAGGCTGCCAAAATTCACTCTACTCATTTTACGCTGCCTTTTATCTCTCTAAATGGGTAAAACGGCGCCAGACTCACAGACTGAGTGCGACAATACGTGAGTGGGTCGTGCAACGCATGCATTAATTGCGTTAAATATGTAACGTGATACATTTTTTAAAAATTAATTACCACCGTTATCGGGATAAATTTGATAACCCTACCGTAAGCCTAAACTAAAGACTCTGGATGAGTGTAACATATTATGTCTGCAACGTTAAATACAATTAGAAAAATATTTTTAAAAAAAAAAATATATATATATACATATTAAAAAAAGGCATGGCCAATATTTTTTTGCCGATTCTGATACTTTGAAAATGACGTGATCGGACATCTGTAATATATATGTGTATATATATTAGTGGTGCAAGGGATCATGATTGGTCCGAGATCCGTTCGGATCGACATCATCGGTTCGGCACACATGTGATCCGCGGATTAATTTCTGCGAAAAAAAAATTGTGCTCCGGGCGCACAAACTTGTGTAGAGCGGAGAAAGAGGGGAGCAGAGTGCACAATGCAGACATGGCAAGTGGAAGAAAGGAGGAGCTTGAACGCCCCTGCTACACTTAAATCCCCTGTATGGGCGCATTTTGGTTTCCCTGTCAAGTATGATGACAAAGGAAAAAGGTCAGTGGACAAAACCGCGACAGTGTGTACGCATTGTGGCATAAGAAGCCATATGACAGCGGAAACACATCCAGTATGTTCACATATTAGAAGCGACATCACCCGGGTGTTTTACTGACCGAAGAAAACCTGGCAAACAACCGCTCATCACCGACCATTTAAGCAGCCTCTTCCTGCACAATCCGACCGGGCTAAAGCCATCACTAAAGCTATCGGTGTGTTTATAGCTGCAGACATGAGACCATATTCAGTTGTGCAAAACGAGGGCTTTAAATACATGTTGAAAGTGCTTGAACCACGCTACGACATCCCATCGCGCACACACTTTAGTGAAAAGATTGTGCCAAATCTCTACGAAGGAGAAAAAACGTTGTGAATGAACTATCCCGGGCGTTAACTGTTGCGCTCACGACGGACAGGTGAGCGTCCAGTGGAAGGGAGAGTTTATGTGACGATAACCGCTCACTTTATCACACCAGAGTGGGAGATGAAAAGTCCAGTGCTGCAGACACGCCCCCTCTATGAGAGTCACACAGGCACTCATCTTGCGCAGGTACTGACACAAGCAGTGGAAGAATGGAAGATACGGAGGCCCAGTACTAATATCCCAGTAAAAACTGATAATGCAAAAAAAAAAAAATGCAGTGAAGGAGGCAGGACTGGGTCCACAAATAGGGTGCTTTGCACATGTAGTGAATTTGGCATCACAAAAGCGAGTCTCAGTCAATAAAATGGACCATCTCCTTCTATTTTACTAGTGGTCATTCGAACCAATATTAAAAGGAGAAGATGAGCAATGATGTTTCACTTCTCAGAAGGAGACGCTCCTCTGTGGAAGGAAATGGAGGAACTCCAACTAAGTTTGTCCCTCCCTACATACCTATACTCAGCAAGCACTAAAATCCTAAAAAAGAATACAAAAAATCCTATAGTAAAAAATATGATTACAGTGTGGCATCAAGTTAAAAAATATCTGGGAGAAACGTCCTCTCTCTCTGCCCTCAGCCCAATATGGAGAAATGAATCCTTCCCTCCAGGAAAAACAGATGGGGGATTTAAATCTTGGGCTTCCAAAGGATTAAGAAAAATAGGAGATCTTTACAACATGCAAAAGGTTCTGATGGCATTTGGAGAAATAGTTGATAAATTTAATATACCACGTAATCACTTTTTTAAATATCTACAGTTGAGAAATTTCATCAGTACGCACCAAAATCAAATGCTATGCTTTCCCGAAATGTCTACCACAGAAAAACTAATGAATGATAATTGCTTAAGGAGGGGTTTAATTTCCAAAATGTATAAACGCCTGGTAGATGGAAGCACAGAATCATCTGCAGGACGACTGGGGGCATGGAGGGAGGACCTGGAGGAAGATCTCTCAGTGGAAAAGTGGGAGGAGGCATGTACTAAAGCACAACTGAGAACTACTAACACCCGCCTAAGACTACTGCAATACAATTGGTTGATGCGAACGTATATAACCCCAGAAAAACTTAACAGATATAACAGTGCTATACCAGATACTTGTATGAAGTGTGAAAAAGCAAAAGGTACATTTTTCCATTGTATTTGGCAATGTACAGAAATACAAAAATTTTGGCAAGAAGTGAAACAATGTTTTCAAAATATTTTACAAATTCAAGTACCCTTAATTCCACAGCTGTTTTTATTAGGTTTATACCCAGATAAATTGAAGATTAGAAAGAATCAACGAGTATTTGTAGATTTAAGTATACTGACAGCAAAGAGAGTAGTAGCCCTCTCATGGAAGAACACCAGGAGACCAACACTGAGCAGGTGGTTGTCTGAGTTATCTTCAACGCTCCCCTTAGAGAAAAATTACCTATACAATAAAACACCAACAGCATTATTTTCATCAGATATGGGACCCCTTCATTTATTATGTGTCAAGAACAGATCTGTCATGTGTGATGGAAGAGCCCGGGGATATGTAAACAGTAGCCCTCTGCAGTAATCAATAGAATAGAAATGTGTGTGGGGGTCTATTTTTTACCCCTTTTTGCAATATAGTGAATTGAAATGGACTAGAACTCATTATCTTGACCCCCAACCAAGAGACAGAGTAATTTGACGTGTTTGTTTAATATGTTATTGTATTTTTGTTATGTTGTGAAAACAATAAAAAGACTGTTGGTAAAAAAAAAAAAAAAGGAGAAGATGTGCATTTCTATGTTGCTGTTGCACTTTAAATTGTTATAATTTTGTTAAAAAGAAGATAATATGCCTTGTGCACTACTTTTATAAATTCTAATTTATAATTCAATAAACAAACAAAAATTATACTTACTTGTCTTTTTTTTTTTTTTTTTTTTTTTTTTTTTTTGCTTTTCGCTGATCCGAAAAATGATCTGATCCGTGACTCTTGATCCGAGGAACTATCCAATCCGTGAGTTTTGTGATCCATTGCACCCCTAATATATATATATATACATACATACATAAAAGCATTTCTAGTTATACTTTGGGGGAAAAAAAGTGAAAAAACATGTCTTTTATACATCTCTTTCCAATGCTAAATCTGAAAAAATACATTGAACACACAGTTTAAATAAAAAAATCTTTTGGGGGGGGGGGCGCTACTTCGCGGTTTTTCACTTATCGCGACGGGTTCTTGTCCCCATTAACCACGAAAAACGAGGGATCACTGTTTTTATGTAGTGTTAGTGGGTATTTAGTTTTCAAGAGTCATTTGGTCACGTTTAGGGAGTGTCAGTACATTTAGATGTATTTACCCAGATAGCGGCCGGACATTGAATAAATGTTGATTTTCCATCAAAATCAGTATGGTTGACATCGAAATTTTCGCCGTCGAGTGACGTTGAAACAACGTTGTTCTATGGTATGTCAGGCGATGGTTGGGTTAACGTTGTTTTATAGTTGATGAACTAATGTTGACAAATAGATGATTCATGATTGAGCGGGGAATATGAGAGGTCATTGAATTATGGATGAGCGGGCGTTTTGGTCAAAAACATAACATTGATTCAGCGTTGTTCCGATATTATTAATAATCAAAATGACGTTTAGCTTTTGTAAGGATTTCAATGTTGAAACAGCATTAATTGAGAGTGGAAAAGTGATGTTGATTCCGGAATTGTGATCCAACATCTTTTTAACGTCGGTCTGCTATCTGGGTAGATTAAGTTTAGAGAACATTTTAATTGATTAAGATGATAGATTTTAGGTTAATTTGTTCACTTTTAGGTAGTTTTTAAGTATTATATATATATATATATATATATATATATATATATATATATATATATATATATATATATATTTTTTTTTTTTTTTAATTGCCAAAAATAAGACTTGACCTATAAAGAATTAATTTAAAAAATATATATATTTTTTTTATACATTTTATTATTTTGGGGGGGGGGGGGGGGGGGTGAAATTTATTATTTATATCAGCTGTGTTGAGAGCCCGGCTGAAAGGTTTATTATTGAAAAAGAATAAGGTAACTTTTTAAAAACTATTTTATTTGACAAACCAATTTTTAATCATTTCGGTGTAAGGAGATACAAGTTTATGGGTGTTGGGAGCATTTAGGCTTCACAGCGTTGGCTGTAGTGACGGGATCTGTCGTTCACTTGAGTAAACGAATCCATTCCGGTTCGTTCAGTAAAACGATTCGTTCAAACGAATCGTTCAACGAATCGTTCGCCCCCCTCATCTCCCTCCCCACCCAAATGAATCGTTCGGTTAGTGAACGGGAAGTGACGTTGCCGAACGAATCACCAAAGACCGCTTCGCAGTATAACTGAACGGGAAGTGACATTGCTTGGTCCCTCCCTCTCTTGCACATTGACCACTCGTCGTAGTTTCAGAAATGAGTGACAGGCGATATCATTCTGCTCTCAGAGACAGCCTCGTCTCCCTCCCGCTGCTGCAAAAGCGAGGGAGAACTTCCGCGTCGTCTGTCCTAGTTCTATGGGCTCAAAGTCATGGCTCGTGCTTGCATTTCGAATTAGGACACGGTTAAACATTTTCCTTTTGAGGGGGAAGTCGGGGTTTGGGGTCGGGGGCGCACGGACTTTCTTTAGCATGATCTTGCTCACATATACAATGCTGCTGCTAACAGCCAACGCGGCATGCCTGCTGTCACGAAAATAAAAATAAATCGAAAGTTTAATTTCTAATTATGGAACGGCCAACACATCATATTAACCTCTCGCTCTGTTGTATTTTTGTTTTTTATTATTAAGATGATCGTTTTGAATTTTTGCACTGGTATTAATAAATAAAATAATCCGGTCAGCTCCCCTGTCGTCCCCGCATCTCAGATCGTCAAATGCTGACGAGAAATAATTGTTTGCTTTATGATTTCGCCTTTCTACTCTCATTAGTCTGTTAAGAAAAATGTAGACATATTGCGACATCTCCCGTGTCCGCGCGCTTTGTTTTTGGGGCGCTTGAGTAGCACATGATGGACGGATTGACATAATTTGTCAAACCAACCGACACCCTCTGACACGAAAAAAAAAAAAAAAAAAAACACTCGGAAAAAATTGACATGTATATACAGTTTCATTGCAAATCAGTATTATGGTGATCATACTAAATATTATTTTTTTTCTGTGCACATATGAGGTACATATCGCTGCCATGAAGCCTCCATATAGTGACAGTTCTCTGCCCGCTTCACTGCCGTCACGCGACCGCAGCTCAGGTTTTGCTTGCCTCGCAGCTACGCGTGTTTTAAATTACTGTAAATTTGATAGTATATCGTCATAGGCACAGTCCCGAGTCTGTTGAGAAAAGTAGAACACTAAACCATGCTCGCTAGATTTGTGTGGTGTTTTTGTCTTTTTGAGCAGCATTTGATAGGCTCCACGTTAACAAATATGTGACAAAGTCGTTTCCTTTCATTTTATGACTCGTTCACCGCATAGTCATTACTGGAAAGTCAAGTTAGCAGCAAGCTAGGTCAGGAACCGGAGGACCGAATCACTGAACGGGAAGTGACAAAACTCAGTCTTTCCCCCCTGCCTGCACGCTGGCTGCTTATTGGCCACACGTGGAAATGAGTGACATACGCCATGATTCTGTTTCCGCTCCCTCCCCTGCCCGCGATGAGGCTGGCGTCTGATTGGTCGTGTGCGATGTCAGAAGACGCTGCCGCTTGCTCAACGCCCTCCCACGCAGCGAACAAGCGCCACCAACTTCATAGAACGAATCAGTGCAGATGGTGATTAGTTCGGTCTCGTTCACCCAAACAATTCGTTCAAAAAGAACGAATCGTTCGCGACCGATACAACACTACTTTGTGGAAGCAAACTAGCGACGAGCGTCAATGCGCAATATGGATGGTGGTGGCAAAAAAAGAAAAGAGAAGGGTGGCGCGGAGAAGGTTAGGGAGAAAAAAATTAAAGAAACTGGAAAGCGAAGCATTAAAATGTCATATGTTGACAAATATTTTCGCAAGCAGCAGTCTGGCTGCAACGGCCGCGTCGGGTAACAAGTCAACAGCCCAGCCCCGGCGATGGTGAGAGGGGGAGCCGCTCTGACGTGCAGCCGCCGCCGGTGCAGGGAGAGAGAAAAGAAGAGGGAGGGTGTAACGATTAGCTGGAGGAAGTTCCCCAGACAAGCGCAGGGCAAGTAAAAAGGGACGAAGAGGGTCACTTGCTCGGTATACTTGCAATTGTTATCCACCAGGTAGGTACATTTTAAATGAAATAAATGACAATTAAAGGGTTAGTGCCAGCTAGTCCGTTTGCAATCGTGTCAAGTTACAGTATGCTAGTCCTACTATCACTCTCCTAAGGAAAAATATTTTAGCTGTAAAACAACATATGCACACGCAGCAGCAATATTAATTCAGAAGAAACATAACAAAATATTAATAAAATGAATGGTTTTACTTTAAAGATTAGTTCGTTAAATTGATATGATATATATTTTTCATCATGTATATATCGTTTTGTTTCCTGGTTAGTACTTTCCAATGAAGGTTATGTATCCAGGATTTGTCTTGAAAATTTTATTGTATTTTCATTGAAATTTATTATTTGTATGGCAAGATTAATTATGGCAGGGGTCTCCAAACCGGTCCTCAAGGGCCGCTGTGGGGCCTGGTTTTTGTTTCAACCGATCGAGTACCGACAGTTTAACCAATGAAGTTTCCGCTAAAACAAGCAGCACCTGACTGCAATCAACTGATTACACTTGTAAGAGTCCAGATTGGTGCATAGGTGTTGTCTTGTTTTGTTGGAATGAAATCCTGCGCCCGCTGCGGCCCTATGTGGAATAGTTTGGAGACCACTGAATTATGGCATAAACAATGAAATGAAATCATTTTATAGACAGAGATATATAGAGATATATTGTAATCGATTGGATACATAAAATTTGCTTTGAAAAATACATTCTTTCATTTGTTTTTTCAGGTTGATCATAGAGCTAGTACAGAAAATGAACCCAACTCCAGTTCAGCCTTGCAATACTTTGAGCGCCCCAAGTCAGACAGTCACAGTCTAGACACATTTTCTTCATTTTCTCTCAAAGTGAACGAAATTGCCGCATTTTACAATGAAATGTAAAAAAAATAAATAAATAAAAAGTCTCCCGGGGGGGGGGCATGCCCCCGGACCCCCTAGGGGGTCTGTGTTTCCCTTCGTATAGCGATTCTTGTGGGCTGGGCTGAGTCAAAGTCCAGGGCTGCTTTTTAGTCCCAGTCCGCCCCTGGCTGTCACCGCTGTACATTGCAGTGCTACGGAGGCTCAGAACACTACAAACATGCCAGGCTAGGTGAGTCTAATAAGCCTTAACCGGGTAAAATAAAGACACCCTCTACTCGGAGTAAAAGTTCAACCTCTCCCCCGGTTGAAACGAATAGTCGTAGCTTTAGCATTAGCCTGCTAGCAGAGATTTGCATCTGATTTTTTTTCTGTGTTGATGACGCGGCGCTAGAGTTTTGTTGTAACTAAACTTTTAAATTTCCATACTTACTATCATTAACGTTACCTTTTCACGTGCCAATTGGTAGTATGTTTTCGCGAGGTGTTAGCGCGATGCTAACTTAATGTTGAACTGTTGTAATAGGTGTGTACACACTGTCAATCATTATCTACTGTCAGAAGCTGGTCGAGTGGTTTAATCAGTGTCTCTGAATACAGCCTCTCCTTCCTTGACAGATGCTGAAAAAATAGCTCCATGTCCACACAATTTGGGACATCATGTCTCTTTTGCTCATTTCCTTCCTCACAATCCTGCTTCTTGCCATTGTGTTGTCATGCATCATATTCCGGTAGGTGTACTTAAATTGAAAAGCATCCAGCTTTGGGATGTCATGGTTGTAATTGTGTGTTATTTCCTATTCTCTCTTAAGATGGCTAGTCAACACCCTGGCAGTGCGACTCGCCCAGACAGCGCTGAATGCAGACTTGAAGATCAAATCAGTGGGACTGTTCTCCATCCGAGGAGTCAGTATCCAATTTCACCCGCTGCACACTGTGGTAAGCGACACTCTAACGACATGGTACCCAACTGGAGCCACTCCCGAGTCCGTTAAAGACAACTACAGGGTAAATCTGCTCAATGTGGCTGTAACAGTAACTTATTCATGACAGGAAATTGACCGAATATGGATTTCAAGCAAACTTCTGAACAAAGATTTACCGTGAGTAAACCTAATCAGCGTTTTGTTTGAACATATTGACTGAAAGCTGTGGTTTCTTAGTGTGTTTTGATACGAGGTTGATTGCCAAATAGAAATTAACAGAATTTCAATGCACCATTCTTAATTCAACATAATCCACTTTTGAGTCCGTGTTTGGGCCTTTTTTAGGAGATACCTTGCATTGTGTGTGGGCGAAACGAGAGTTCGCTTTGACTTGCAAGTACCTCTTGGAGCACTGACAAAGAGGACAAGCCATGGGGAGAAAACAGAGAAAATTTCCACTAGAGCCACAAGACTTCGCTTCCTATCCCAAGTATTAAATATTTCAGTTAAGCTCCTTAGTAGAGAGCAACTTGTGTGAAGGCTTGAAAACCTTAACAGTTAGGTGCATCACAAAGTAAAAATTCTTACGGATACCTGTAACTTTTTGTGAATTCTATTTATTGTAAGTGAACAATGCAACTCATTTGGAAAACTTCTCCGCAGTTGCTATCATTCCACATCAGCTCAGTCAACGTGATGGTCCTGAACATGGCGCTGTCCGAGTCATTGTGGCACATGAACGTTACGTGCATCACGTTGCTGCTGGATCACCACAATAAGAGGTGACTAACCGCTACCAAGTTCCATAAATTTATTCAATTTCCGTTTGTAATCAAACACGCCCTTAAAGTTGCAGGCTAGCGTGGGACTTCTCGGTGGGACAACTAAGCAGCAAAGTTCTAAAAAGCAGCCAGCTGGTGAGTTTCTCAAGTTGGAGTGAATTCTAACTCGTTCGTGTGCCTGACCATAGCGTCCATTTTGTAGGACATTTGTCTGGCCGAGGTGGCATTCAGCCTGGTATTGTCGGGCGACGTGAGCCTCCCTGAGATGAAGCCTGGCTCCTTGTCGCTGCGTGTCAGGACGCTGATGGCCGAGCTGCACGAGGGCCTCTTCCTCTACCCCATCCCGGTGACATCAAGGACAACTCAAGATCTGCCTGATGAGCAAATGCAAGGTTATTCATTAGTTATTCCTATAGTTAGGGTCTCTCTAAGAGGGAGTCTGCTATCTTCAAAGGGTTCAATGCTAAAATGGGTGGGGTAGAGAGGCATCATAAGTTCAAGGATACAAGGTGGATTTCCAATTGCAGACCCTTCTAAAAAAATTAGTATATTGTGATAAAGTTCATTATTTTTTGTAATGTACTGATAAACATTAGACTTTCATATATTTTAGATTCATTACACGCAACTGAAGTAGTTCAGGCCTTTGATTGTTTTAATATTGATGATTTTGGCAAAAAAGTCAAGAAAACCCAATAATCCCTATCTCAAAAAATTAGCATATCATGAAAAGGTACTCTAAAGCAGCTACTAACCTAATCATCTGAATCAACGAATTAACGCAAAACACCTGCGAAAGATTCCTGAGGCTTTTAAAAACTCCCAGCCTGGTTCATTACTCAAAACAACAATCATGGGCAAGACTGCCGACCTGACTGCTGTCCAGAAGGCCATCATTGACACCCTCAAGCAAGAGGCTAAGACAGAGAAAGAATTTTTTTGAGCGAATAGGCTGTTCCCAGAGTGCTGTATCAAGGCAACTCAGTGGGAACTCTTTGGGAAGGAAAAAGTGTGGTAAGAAATGCTGCACAACCAGAAGAGGTGACCGCACCCTGAGAAAGATTGTGGAGAAGGGCCGATTCCAGACCTTGGGGGACCTGCAGAAACAGTGGACTGAGTCTGGAGTAGAAACATCCAGAGCCACCGTGCACAGGCGTGAGCTGGAAATGAGCTACAGGTGCCAAATTCCCCAGGTCAAGCCACTTTTGAACCTAAAACAACGGCAGAAGCGCCTGACCTGGGCCACAGAGAAGCAGCACTGGACTGTTGCTCTGTGGTCCAAAGTACTTTTTTCAGATGAAAGCAAATTTTGCATGTCATTCGGAAATCAAGGTGCCAGAGTTTGGAGGAAGACTGGGGAGAAGGAAATGCCAAAATACCTGAAGTCCAGTGTCAAGTACCCACAGTCAGTGATGGTCTGGGGTGCCATATCAGCTGCTGGTGTTGGTCTACTGTGTTTAATCAAGGGCAGGGTCAATGCAGCTAGCTATCAGGAGATTATGGAGCGCTTCATGCTTCCATCTGCTGAAAAACTTTATGGAGATGAAGATTTCATTTTTCAGCACCTGCTCACAGTGCCAAAACCACTGGTAATGGTTTACTGACCATGGCATTACCGTGCTCAATTGGCCTGCCAACTCTCCTGACCTGAATCCCATCGAAAATCTGTGGGATATTGTGAAGAGGAAGTTGAGAGACACCAGACCCAACACTGTGGATAAGCTTAAGGCCGCTATCGAAGCATCCTGGGCCTCCATAACACCTCAGCAGTGCCACAGGCTGATTGCCTCCATGCCACGCCGCATTGAAGCAGTCATTTCTGCAAAAGGATCCCCGACCAAGTATTGAGTGCATAGCTGATATAATTAATTGAAGGTTGACTTTTTTTTGTATTAAAAAAACACTTTTTGTATTGGTCGGATGAAATATGCTAATTTATTGAGATGGGGATTTTTGTCTTGACTTTTTTGCCAAAATCATCAATATTAAAACAATAAAAGGCTTGAACTACTTCAGTTGTGTGTAATGAATTTAAAATGTATGAAAGTCTAATGTTTATCAGTACATTACAGAAAATAATGAACTTTATCACAATATATTAATTTTTTTAGAAGGACCTGTACATTGTTGTTGGTCTTGCATAATCACCAAAGTAAGGGATTAAACAAACTGGGAACCCGTTTGTGTCTTTAGTTAGATTTTTATACCGGTTAAAATTCAAATTTGCATGCTGATTCCAAAATTGCAGTCAGTTTTTTTTTTCTAGCACCACAACTTGCCCTCCAGATAAGCAGTATTTCCCCGATTTTACAGTGAGGAGCAGAAGTGTTTGCACCCCTTGTGATATTGCAAGTTCATCCAGTTAGAAAATAGGTAGAAGTCTAAAATTTCAACCATACATGCATTTCTACTCATGGAGACATAATCTGAACAAATCCAGAAATCACATTTTATGATTTTTTAAAAATAATGTATTTGTAATTTACTGAGGTCCATAAATATTTGTACCGCTGAACAACAATAATTATGACACTCCAAAGAGTTGTCAGTCTACCGTAAAAAAGTCCACCTTTACCCCATGAGTAACCACCCATCCACCACCCGTTTGAGCTCAGTATTGTCTCATGTGCTCCCCGCAGTCAGTCATAATCCAACTGCTACCTTGGGCAAGACCAGAGAGCTTTCGAAAGACACCAGAGAAAAAAATTGTTCAGCTCCACCAAGCTGGAAAAGGCTATGGGACAATTGGAAAGCAGCTTGATGGGAATAAATCAACAGTTGCAGCAATTGTTAGAAAATGGAAAAGGCTAAACATGACTGATAATCTACTTCGGACTGGGGCTCCATGTAAAAACTCTACTCGTGGGCCATCACTTATAATGAGAAAAGTGACTGCTCAGCCTAGAACTGCATGGCAGGAGCTTGTTAATGACCTGAAGAGAGCTGTCAGTAGAACACTTGAGTGCAATAGTTTAAAATAGTGATGCACGATAATGCATTTTTCAACCGATACCGATAACCGATAATTTCCTCCTCATTCCAACCGATAACCGATAATGTCAAGCCGATAATTCTATTAAAATATTTCTGTAAAATTTTAAAGTATACACAAAAGAAAATATTACTGTGCAAAAATATAATTTGTTGCTCTTTTTTTCAACATAAAGTATGAACAAGTCGTCAATTCAAACATCTAAATAATGACAGATTGTCTGACATTGTGTAATGGTAAACCTTTGGCAACAATTACTTACAGAGTAAATACCTAAGTTGCACAAAAATGTGTTTAAAAGTAAGCCATTCCTAACATATATAACATTAATCCGCTGCAAAACACACCTCCTTAAAACTAGTCAGTTTTAAGTGTAAATCTATTGGCAATAAGTGAAATTATCTGCCATCGCTTCAAGTGTATTTCTCTCAGATTTCTTGGAAGAAAAATAGCTAGCTGAAAATAATCTTAACAGCCTTGTTTTAAGCAATACATTATTATACTTAATCCTAAAAAAAAAAAAAAAAACTTGAAGAAGGAAAGATTTTGAATAATATTTGTGGCTACAGAATATTGATTTAAGAATTTGATTATCTACTTTGACTGTAATTGAGCAGAGAAATAAGTTAAATAATTTGAAAAGTGATTGCTAATGTTATATGCTTTGTTGCACACTGTGAAAATGATTACCTCAAAAGAGCGAGATGTCATGTACCCATTCTGCAGCGCTTTGTTTACATTTGCGGCTTTCACGACATTTGCGTTACAGCAGCTAAACTGCTACACGGCAGTACTATTTGGACGGAGTTGGAGCTCGCATCCGCGTGCGTGTTGTTTTGTGCCTGAGTTTTATTAAGCCGAAAATAAAGGCAGCGTTACAAAGTCATCTGACCGCTCGTCATTTCACATTCTGAATGCATTACTGACTGGCTGGCTTCGTTTTCTCCATGTTTAAATTATCTTATAACCACTGTGCCGTCATGATAAGCTTGCTTACCGGACATCACTTTTTCATGAAGAATGGTGGTCGTATAAACTGCATTATTTCTTTTATCCAGGGCTGTGGTTCTCGGGTCATTAAGGTAAAAAAAAAAAAAACTGTGTCCTGTCTCGGCGGCGGCGGCAGCTACGTTCGTACCGGATAATCCGCCCGCCCCGGCCGGTTCGCCGCGGCGTATTCGGGTCCTGGCTCTGCTCGCACGCCGTGGGGGAACGCTCGAGAAACCAGGGTGTTCGCCGGAGGTCCAGAGGCCGGGGAACCGTGCTCGGCCCGCCCCGCCTATGGCGAGGCGGTGGCGGCCTGCCGGACTGACCAGAGCGGCGGGCTCCGTCGGAAGACGGCTACTTGCCGACTATCGGTCTCCAGTAGTGCCGGTGTTTAGCCTTAGATGCGAATTTACCACCCGCCTTGGGCTGCATTCCCAAACAGCCCGACTCTGTATCGTCACAAGCCCTGTAGTGTTTACAATAGCTTTAGCATTCCTGCTAGCAGCAGCCTCGTATTTGTTCCAAAATTCTTTGTGATGCAGTTTTAAATGGCTGCTGGGTTAGTGGTTTTGAATGAGGACGCGTTCTTTCTGCCTCGTGGAACTTCTACGGTACATGTTTCGCAGATGGCGAGAGCGTCGTTTTTTTTAGTAACAACCGCCATAATATTCAACTACTGTACTTCTTGTCTTGTAACTCCGCCTCCTTAACCCCTCCTCCCTCAGGGGCTTCAGAGAGGGGAGGGGTTGAGGAGGCGGCGTGCTGAATTCTTCGGTTGCGCACATTTGGAGGCAAAATCAAGTACAGTGGTACCTCTACATACGAAGTTAATCCGTTCCAGGAGCTTGTTTGTAAGTCGAAATGGTCGTATGTCGAACAGGATTTTCCCATAGGAATACATTATAATTCCATTAATTCGTTCCACAGCCCAAAAACCTGCACTAAATCCTTAAAAAATACTGCTGGTACTATTACAAATGGCAATTACATATAGCAAAACAAATAAATAATAAATAAAAATCGGATTAATAATATAATAATAATAATAATTCCTGTAATAGTGTAACGAAACGGGTTCTAATAAGGCGGACGTTTTTTTCTGTACCTGAAGGCACCGCGGCGCTGACGTGACAAAGAGGGAGGGGAGCGGGTGAAAGTTTACTTTCGCTTTCAATGCTTCCTTGAGAACATCGTCAATTGCGGCAGACAGCAGGCGTTTTGTGTTGAATAAGTTGTGAAAGAAATGATGAAAACGTGGCGAAGCTGGCGATTTCTCTGGAGATGTTACCACAATAAGAATTGTCAGCTTAACTTATAAAGACTGGCGAACGATGGTCGGAGGAGGACAGTGGAGATGTATTGTTGAGCCATTTCACAGATGCCCACCCTACGCTCATATTTTTCTGTCATTTGCATCTTCATTTAGAAGGTAAGCGTCAACTTTTTCCTTGTTTCACCACCTGTACCAACCTTTTCTGAAACCTGTGTTGATTTGTCACACAAGAAAATCCGCCATGCATTCGTCTGCGGTGCTGCCATTGTCGTCGTATTTCGAGCATGTCGTCGGATGTAGAAACAAATGGCGAGTCAAATTTTACGTCGGATGTCGAAAAGTTCGTGTGTCGAAGCGATCGTATGTAGAGGTACCACTGTATATAATTATCGGATTGCATTATCGGTTGAATTTTTTTATTATCTGGATTATCTGTGTGACGTCATAATTGCCATTATCGGCCGATAATTATCGGTGACCGATATTATCGTGTATCTTTAGTTTAAAATCATGCATTCCTCAGAACAGACATGTCCAAAGTCCGGCCCGGGGGCCAAATGCGGCCCCCGGTCAAATTTCATCTGGCCCCCAGCCTCTGTCATAAAATCAATTACGTCTTGCCCGCACACAGACTGAATGACTTGGTCAGCAGTGCTGCTACCAGCATATGAAGTAGCTTACATTCTAAATGCTGCTCCTCATTTACCCACTAAAAGGCAGCAGCACTCTAAGCAACATTACCCCGTGTGACCCTTCCAATTTTCTAAAATGGCGACAATCAACAAAAAAAAAGAAAGTTGACTGCGACAGCCGACGCTTCAAGGATAGGTGGAAATTGGACTGTTTCTTCACTAAACTACGCAACAACTCGGTCTGCCTCATTTGCAAAGAGACGGTAGCTGTTTTTAAAAAGTTCAATGTGGGCGATAATACCAAACAAGACACGCTGACATGTACGACAAGATTATACGCAGCGAGAAATTGAAGCAACTTGCACCTAGTTTAATTTCACAGCAGCAGTATTTCACAAGAGCCCGATAGTCAAAAGAGAACGCCACAAAGGCTAGTTGCGAGATTGTTGAAATTATTAATTGAAAAAAATAATAAAGCAAATGTGACACACAGAATGGCTTGCTAAAATTTGCTTAAATATATTGTTCTACGTAAAGGACGTCAGCCAAGGTCGGCCCCCCACATTTTTACCACACCAAATCTGGCCCCCTTTGCAAAAAGTTTGGACACCCCTGCCTCAGAAGGTTCTCCAGTTGTAGCCAGTACATGTGAAGGCCCGTCTGAAGTTTGCCAGGGACCATCTGAACGATGCAAAGGGGTCATTGGAGAAAGTCAAGTGGTCAGATAAGACCAAAGTAGAAGTTTTTTGTCCAAACTTTACTCGTGTGTGGAGGAAAAAGAAGGATGAATACAATGATACAATACCAAGACCACCATCCCTACTTTGAGGTATGGGGGTAGAAACCTCATGCTTTGGGGCTGCTTTTCAGCAGAGGGGACAGGACTACTGTACCGTATAAAGCAGAGGATGAATGATGAAATGTATCGTCAGATTTTGAGCGACTTGAAGATGAGTCTTGGCTGGATCTTCCAACATGACAAGGATCTGAAGCACACAGCCAAGTTGATCAAGGAGTGGCTGCATAAAAAGTATATCAACGTTCTGGAGTGGCCTAGCCAGTCTCCAGACGTCAATCTAATAGAAAATCTTTGGATGGAGCTGAAACTTCGTGTTTCTCAACGACAGCCCCGAAACATGACAGATCTAGAGAAGATTTGTGTGGATGAATGGGCCAAAATCCCTGTTTCCATATGTGAAAACCTGGTGAAGAACTACAGAAAGCGTCTGACCTCTGTAATTGCAAAGAAAGGCTTCTGCACTAAATATTACCACAGATTTTCTCCGGGGTACAAATACTTATGATCCCCAGTATATTACAAATAATTGAAAAATCATACAATGTGAGTTCTGGATTTTTTTCTTAGATTATGTCTCTATCAGTGGAAATGCATCCATGAATGAAATTTCAGACCTCTACATATTTTCTAAGTAGGCGAACTTGAAAAATCACAAAGGGTTTAAATACTTCTGCTCCTCACTGTATTGTTAGAAGATTTAAAGCGATAGTACTCAAGCTGACTACTTCAGAAACAACTATGTGTGTATCATAGCTTTTTGTTCTGTTTATTTCTATTTTGCAACATTGTGGTTGTTATGAATAACTGGCTATGAAACTGATTGGGTTCTTAATGAGAAACTACTTAGTTTTTTTTTTTTGTTTTGTTTTTTTTTTTAAGATTGCCTGGACCCCGAATTCATTCAAACAGAAGCCGTGGAGAAGCTGCATGAGCTCGTTCCGTGCAATGCCAATGTGGAGTTTGACAACACAAATGTGACTTTGTCAATGCACAGCCAGAAAAGGTGAGTCACACATTTTGTATTCCGGAATCCGGTATTCTTGACTATCTCTTTCCACTTGCGCTAGACATTTGAACTGGACGCTGAAGTCTTTAAAAGTTTGCTACGCTCGAGACAGTGAACAGCTTCCATTGAAGAGTTTCACCCCCGAGCTGAGCTTTCCCCAGAGCGGCCTGGAGCTCCTTCTGGAGGGTCAGTGCACAGCTAGGCATCACGTGCAGTCCATAGACAACAACAAGTAACTTTTATTGTATTTTATTTTTTTTTTTCGTGACAGATGGACTTCTTCTGTCACAAAGCCGGCAAAGAATTGTCTGTGTAAACACGCTCAAGACATCTTTGCAGGCAAGGAAGCTTTTATTTTTTGTTTAAGGTATATATACTGTACGTTAGAGGTTGGAATCTTTTGGCACCTAATGATTACGATCCCCCCGAATTTTGTGAATCGTTCTCTAATCTTCCGCGGCCGAATCGCGAATAATCTCAGAATTGGAAATTTCGCACGCCTCTACTGTACGTAGAACGATGCAACTGTTTTTCGTTTTAGGTCACATCCATGGACATATCTGGTTCCCTTGCCATCAATACTTGCATCGTCCACTATCGGCACCAGGAGTTCTCCCACTGGTTCAATTTGCTGCCATGGGGACAGTTGATGCACAGGAAGGCATCACGTCGAAAAAGGTCGGTGCCAAAAGCCAAGGAAATGCGACAAATTATGTTTTTTCTCCACTGTGATGATGACCCATCATTTTTTTTGTGTTTTATCCACATCCGTATCATTGTCTATTGTGCGTAGTCCATTCGATATTTTGCCCACCCTCCTCTTCCTCAGGCGCTTACCCCACCTGAATGCACCTGTGATGATGATGTGCTCAGTGTCCAACCTTAATGTGTCGGTGCAGCTTGGAGACACCACGCCTTTCACCCTCGGCTTCCTCTCCGCCAACGCCGGTAGGACATTGATTTGACTGTAACACAAAAAAGGGAGAGTCGTTCGACTATATGTTGTTTGACTGGCGAGCAGTCCAGGGTGTAGTCTTGCCTTTTGCGTAAAGTAATCTGAGAGGGGCTTCAAGCCCCTTGCAACACCAAACATAATACCGTAATTTCCCGAATATAACGCGCACTTTTTTTTCCCAAAAATCAACTTGTAAAATCATGGTGCGCATTATAAACGGGTACATGGATGGAGACAGAAATATATATATTACATGTATGTATGTGTATATATATATATATATATATATATATATATAAACCTTTTTTTTTTTTTTTTTTTGACACGGCCACGTTGTGTTGAAGAAACGTATGCGGCGACCCGTTGCCGACCATTACGGTACGTGACGTCACCATTTTGTTTCGGTAATACTTCACTCTAATCGGCAGAATGATTTCGTCTGTGTTAAATTCTGCTTTTTTCACTCTTCATAAAGCACAGAATTTAGTTTCTTGAACTCATTTGAGTCGACGTTTATTGCAGCTCTGCAACTCGGACCATAACAAACGTAAGCACACAGACTTCCTGTGTCCGTCAACTATATCTGTGTCTCGGGAAACTCAAACCCAAATAACAATAGTTCCTATTGTTACTGTCGTGTTGACAGCGATGAGCTCTCACGGATTTCCGAAATACGTTCTCACTTTCATTTTACCGTATCAATCCATGGAAGAAACATTGATTCATCATGATGAAACGAGTAAGTTATGCAGCAGCCTTTAAAAGAAAAGTCACATCTGTTTTGTTTTCTCCTAGATTCTGGTAAGTTTTAGAAGTTGTCAAAGCATATTATTACCGTAAATATTGACAGTTTATGGTAATGTTTTGAACTACCAATGTGCTATGCTTGTGCTGTGTTTCACCAGTCAGTAAAATGACATTTCTGTATCTGTACACAAGCTCTGTTTTGTTGTATTCTTCTATTTATTGGTGCTAAAATTAAGGTGCGCCTTATAAATGGGTACAATAATTTTCCCTAGATTTTACAAGTAACTTTGGGGTGCGCATTATACACGGGTGCGCCTTATATTCGGGAAATTACGGTAAGCAGTGTTGAAAATTGATGGACGCTTATGGAGGTAGATTTGTGTCTTTATTATTCAATCAAAAAAGAAGTTGCTTCAATCAAATAAAAAGTTGCTTCAATCAAAATATATATTTTCAATCGAAGAAAAAGTCACTTCAATAAAAAAAATGTGTTTGAATGCAAAAATAAATTTGAAAACTATTTTTCTTTGATTGAAATTTTTTTTTTTTTATTTTAAGTCAAGTTTTTTCTGATTGAAACAACATTTTTGATTGAAGTCATGTAATTTTGCGTTTGGACCACATTTTGGCTAGGACATTTGTGTCTTTATTATTCAATCAAAAAATAAGTTGCTTCAAACAAAAAAATATATATTTTCAAAAGAAAAATCACTTCAATCAAAACTTTAAAAAATTCAATCGAAGAAAAAAAGGTTTGAATGTGAAAAAATATTTGAGACTAAGAAATTCGCATTTGAACATTTTATTTTTCATTCAAACTGTTTTCTTTGATTGAAGCAATCCTTTTTGTGTTTGAGCCATATTATGGGTAGGACATTTGTGTCTAAATCATTCAATCGCAAAAAAGTTGCTTTAATCAAAAAACTATTTTTAATCAAAGAAAAAAATCATAGATATTAAATGTGAAGGTTCACTTACTTAATTTCCCCCCTTCTGTCATTGTTTGCATACTATCTTCATTAAAATATGAGAACCTATAAATGTTTGTGTGGTTTTAGTTAAAGCAGACACTGTTAATTCATCTGTGTGATCTTGGCAACGATCAGATCACATTTGATGGTGCTTTTATGCAGAAATGTGAGAAATTCCAAAAGGTTCAGATACTTTTTCATACCAATGTAACTATATTTTACTTAGTACTTTTTGTTTAAAAAGGGTGAAAACAGCCACATGCAGCTCTGGAGCAGCAGATTTGGCACTGAAAGATTTAATGCTTTATGTATTTAAAAAATAATAAATTTAGATTTAGACAAAGATTCTGTCATTCTTACAGTGATATTTTTCTGTGGTTTTTGTTTGCAGAACTGCAGCATCTTCTGGACTTAAAGATGACTCAAAACAGCCCAGAGTCTCGAAACGTACACCAGCGGGCCTCGTTAAACCTCGACAGCTTCTGGTGGCGAGTGGGCCAGGGCTCTCATATCCAGCAAGCCCCTCACCCTCCTGGCAAACACGTTTGGGGTGAAGCGCTCATTCTAGACTCCCTCAGTCTTCAGGTAAGAAAAAAATCAAGAAAATGAAGTTTATCGAAGTGAATTAATCATAACCACCTGTCAATCAAGGGGAGTTGTAATCGAGCCAGTAGCGAGTTGAATGGCAGCCCTCCGTCTCTGAGTGTGGAGTCCAGTCTAAAGGGACTCCAAGTGGAGCTGTCGGAGGCCTGTGCACTGTGTTTGTCTCGTCTTCTTACTGTCATTTACAATCTGGGTCAAGTGAAGCTGTCAGATGATCCCACACTGCCTCCCCCTACTTCCACCTTGCTGCAACCCACCTCAACCGTGCCTCTGCTTTACAAATTGGACATCCACTTGCAGGATGTTAATGTTTTTACAGTTTCTAACTTAGCAGGTAGATATTTCAACATTCTTAAACTTGTGTTTTCTCAGTAATCAAGTGTATTTACTGTCCATTTAGGAGCTCTGTCTTTGCGGATGGATACAGTTGGAGTAATGTGCTCGGCCGAGAGCTCCCGGGTGTCGTTGCAGGGCGTTTGCTTGTATGCCATCAAGATGCTCACGGAGAACACAGAGACGTGCTGCCCTGCCTCTCAGATTGCCAAGCCCCTAGTCAGGCTTACTGCTATGGTGCTTTGTTACTACAGCAGCACCAACACGCTGCAGGTAGCCTATTATCAAACAGAGTAAAATGTTCTGTTAAGCTAAACTTGTCAAGGAATTAATTTCCTTTAATACAGTTAAAATGATAATTAACTTATTGGTTAGCATTGATCAGTTTAACTTTCTTGTCCCCTAAGAAGGGGAAACGTATCTTACAGCAGGTAATCATACAGATAACACAACAACAGATAAATCATACACATAAAATAACACAGACTACAATTTAAAAATGCTATAGACTGCTTAGCATCTAGGTGCAAGAATTGTGCAAATTTAGCAACCTAATCACGCTTGGTAAGAAGGAGTTTAGGCCTACTATGGTACTATATTTTAATGTTGCCCAAAGTAGTGATACACGAGAGCCTCATCCATCCTCGGGGTAAAAGGTTTAAGATCCTTAAAAGCACACAATTGTACATGCAAGTGTTAACAAGTCCTTCTCCTTTCAGGTTCAGTGTGAAAATGATCTGGCTGTGATATGGACGCCCCCAGATCATATGTTTTCATATCAGCACATGACAGAAGCGCTGGAGTGCTGGCATCTTCTCTGCAGCAAACGAAGAGAAGGGTGCATGATTGGACCGGTTGAAGGTGATCAAAAAAGCTTGAGTCTGCTGTTGGAACTGGGCGGCACTAGCGTAACGGTTCACGTAGGGGAGCACAATTATATCCTCCTCCATGCCGAAGCGCTTTCCCTCTCCAAGCACGCCGGCTCAGTCCATGCGCGCTCGCCCTCCCTGGCATTCAATTTCGACGGCCATGATATCATCTCCTTTAATGGTTTGGACTTGGAGACACATAATGAGCTGCCGGAGATGCAGTTGCACAGGAACAGCTTCCCCTCTTTCACCATGCCTCACAACCGTGTCTGGGTTTTCACCTGCCCGCTCCTCTCTGTGGAGTTCCCGTACCTGTACAACTTCTCCGAAACCTTTGACAGAGCTATTAGCGTGCAAAAATGGTTGAAGACCCTGCATCTCCTGCCTGGCCCACTCTTGTCTGTCGAGCAGCGCCCACCGCCGGATCTTGTTTTCAAAATCAGCCAGTTCTCCTTCATCTTCCTGGACGACGTGTTTGAGATCAAACTGCGAGACAACTATGAGCTGATGAAGGACGAAAGCAAGGAGAGCGCTAAGCGTCTGCAGCTACTAGACAAGAAGGTGGCTGACCTACGTAAGCAGCACGGTGAGCTTCTCCCCGCCAGGAAGATTGAAGAACTGTACAGCTCACTGGAGAAGAAACATATCGAGATCTACATCCAGCGCTCGCGACGCCTCTACGCCAACACCCCAATGAGAAAGTCGCTGCTGACGTGGACCATGTCTGAACTAGAGCTGGTTGTCCTGGCTGATCAATCGCTTCACGGACCTGAGCGGGTCAGAGAGCAGCTGAGGGATATCGACAAGATCAGCCCGTTCCCCAGAGAGGGCCTTCCATTGGTTGTCCAGTGGTGCCGTGCTGTCAACTTCAAACTTGCTTCATTTTTGGGTTAGTTTCCAGAGGGGGAAAAGTATTCACACTTTGTACTTTAATAGCAAAGACGGTTAGTTTTTTTTTTTAAAGTAGAAGTACTGATTTAACTTCTGTACTTAAATCATTCACAGCCATTGATGGTGGTAGACATCAAATCTATTTTAACTGGGATGGCTGCCATTGAATGATCATGTTTTAGTGCCATTGAGGACAATAGACATACTCTTACTACCATTATCATTAAAGCCATTAGAACAGTAGTGAGGTTGTTGATGTCTTTCCTTAGTTTGAATGTTTTAAGTAGTACAGTAATATGTCACTATGGTCAATGTGAAAACGGTTCTTTATTTCGAGCAGCTCTGATTCGTCAATGGCAGGCAATGACTTAACAATTTTTTGTTTCTCCAGTGAGAATTCGGGACTACCCGCGCTATCTTTTCGAGATCCGCGATTGGTCATTGTCAGGACGCCTGATTGGGACAGAGCAAGATGGACAAGCAAGGGCACGCCGAAAAGAAACCGTTCTACTTGGTCCGCCGTGGGGGGATGTGATGGTACACAGGAATATTCCTCCCCTCAAGTTCTACTATGACTTTAAATGTGAGTTCTTGTATTCATCCCCTATATGTTCGAGATAAGCGACTGAATTTATTTCTTTTATCACTATCATCACTCTTCAGCTAACATTGGCCTCTATACCATTGTTTGGGGGCCGTGTTGGGACCCGGCGTGGACTCAGATCGGCCAGTCTGTTGACCTGCTCACCAAACAGACGTCTGACCCTTCGCCACTGCTCGCCTGGTGGGACAAAAGTCGCCTATTGCTACATGGACACTGGGTAATGGACATTGACCAGGCCAATCTGCATCAACTTGCCACAGAGGTAAAACTGAAGAAGTAACAACACATTACACATACAAATACAATTTTACAGGTATGTTAAAAAAATGATTAATTATCCTTATTAAAGTTTGAGAGATCAAGGACACAACTGAAGTAAGTCTAAAATTGCTTTCCGTCACTTATAAATCCGTAACATCATTGCTTTTCCTGAGAAACGGGATCATAATTTAGGAGGTTTAACAAAGTGACTTTCCTATAGTTGTCTCATTCACTCATATCAGAATTTTGCATTGGTACAGGACCCTTACAACACTACAGAGAACTTGCACTGGGAATGGAGCAAGCTCAACTTTGACTGGAACCCTGGCCAGTTTGTTTTTAAAGGAGATTTGAATGTCAACGTCAGGACAGCATCAAAGTGAGTATTTTTAGTTTAAATTAATCTCAATTTAAATGGGATGTGTTAGACATTTTTCATAATTTTAAATAATTCCTGAATGTCTTAATAAAAGTTATGTCATTCTGTCTTCTAAATAAATTCACATGCCTAAAAGTAGTCTGACATCTTTGTTAATAAAAGAAAAACATTTTTTATAAATATTTATATAAATAAATTGAAAATATTCATAAAAATTAACCAAGGAAATACAGACATTGCTTAGATTTTTCTACTCGCCTAAATTATTTTTAAAAACTCATGAATGTAAATATAAATTATAAGTCAATAAGCAAATAAAAAAGGTTCATTCGTCCATCATCGTCAATGGCACTGAAATAGTTAATATTCTGTTACAAACTCCACAGCCGTAGATTCAAGTATGTGCACATCACGTGCTAACTTGGGTAACACTTAGCAAATACTGTATCCAACAACACTGAAACAATTAGCAATTGCCTTAAACATGATCCATAAGATCACTTTTTGTCTCCATATTAGATATGACGACATCTGCTTTCTGCACCTGCCCAATTTGTGCATGACCCTCGACATGCAGTGGCTCTGCCATGGCAACCCTCACGATCACCATGCCGTCACACTCTGCTCTGCCGAGAACATTGCGGACGTGACCTCAGGACAGCCTCACGACTCCTACAGAGCATTCCGCTCGGAGAATCTCAACCTTTCAATCACCATGGACCTTAACCAGCATAGCGGTCCAGGTGAGTATGCATCAGACTTGAGTGGCATTTTAACATTAATTTTACATTTTGGTCACATTTTCCAGAATCAAGCCAGCCAAGAATCTTGCTGTACAGCAGTACTTTACGCTGGATGCAGAATTTTTGGGCCACTTGGACCAGTGTGTCACGCCCCATATGTAGAGGAAAGCTCTTTCACAGCCTCAGGCCGGTCCGTAAGAAGCTGGGTCAACATTACAAGCAGATGTCCTACACAGCTGCTTTCCCACAACTACAAGTACATGCTCTCTCACCGTATAGCGTTATTTTCAATTAGCCCTTGCATGCGCCAGTTGCATATTTTTTTTCCCATAAATGTTTTTATTACGTTCATATACAGTGGGGAGAACAAGTATTTGATACACTGCCAATGGGAAAACCCATTGGCAGTGTATCAAATACACTGGGAAAACCAATTGGCGGTGTATCAAATACTTGTTCTCCCCACTGTAGGTCAGGGGTCTCAAACTTAATTTAAATATATATATATATATTAATTGGCAGTTAATTTATTAATCAATTAGTTGTTGCAGTCTTACTGGAGAATTTACTTTTTAATCACGTGCATGAAAATAGTTGGGTGCATTTAGTGAGCAATTCTTATATTTTGTCTTGTGTCTTGTTACATTTCTATAACTCCGTCATTGCCATTGACAGTGATGCACATCTAATCCATTTTGACCAGGCAGGCTGGTACTGAATGAAAGCAAAAGCAGATGTAGCAGCTCGACACTAGATAAGAAATACATTAAAATTAAATGCAAAAAAACTGATACAATAGTATGAAAAAGTATCTGAACCTTTTGGAATTTCTCACTTTCCTCCATAAAATCACCATCAAATGTGATTTGATCTTTGTCAAAATCACACAGATGAAAAAACAGTCTGCTTTAACTGAAACCACCTAAACATTTATAGGTTTTCTTATTTTAATGAGTATAGTATGCAAACAATGACAGAAGGGGGAAGAATAAGTAAGTGAACCATCACATTTAATATTTTGTGTGAACCCCCTTGCAATAACTTCAACCAGACGCTTCCTTTAGTTACAGATCAATCTTGCAAATCGATCAGGAGTAATCTTGGCCCATTCTGTGCTGTTTTGCGAACATTAAACGAGCAACAATGGTTTTTTTTAGACAGCAGTGACTTCCTTTGTGGAGTCCTCCCATGAACACCATTCTTTGCCATAGTTTTACATATAGTTGATGTGTGCACAGAGATATTCATAAAGATATCATTATGAAGTCTATGATTGGACTGTGCCAGTCATTTCTGTAAGTCTTTAGCAGACACTCTAGGGTTCTTTTTTACCTCTCTGAGTATTCTGCCGGAACGCTTGGCGTCATCTTTGGTAGACGGCCACTCTTAGGGAGAGAAGCAACAGGGCTAAACTCTCTCCATTTGTAGACAACTTTTCTGACTCTCGATTGATGAACATCCAGACTTTTAGAGATGGTTTGTATCCTTTCCCATCTTTATACAAATCAACAATCCTTGATCGCAGGTCTTCAGACAGCTCTTTTGACCGAGCCATGATGCACATCAGACAATGTTTCTCATCAAGACATTTCTTATCCGGAGTGTGTTTTATAATGGGCAGGGCAGCTTTAAACCACTCATCAGTGATTGACTTAAAATGTTTGGTATAAAGTGGTTTCAACTAAGTCTCCTTAGGCAGATGCTTCACTTACTTACGCCCCCCCCCCCCACCCCTTCTGTCATTGTTTGCTATCCTTATTAAAATATGAAAGCCTATAAATGTTTGGGTGGTTTTAGCTGAAGCAGACACTGTATTTTCATCTGTGTGATTTTGACAAAGATCAGATCACAGTTGATTGTGATTTTATGCAGAAATGTGAAAAATTCCAAAATATTCAGATACTTTTTCATACCACTGTATTTGTTTTTCCATTTTGTGTTCTATTTAACTGTAAAATTATGTGTTTAAAAATGTAAGGAATAAAAACATTCAGCAATGGATGTCAAATCTGTTTGAACTGTGGGGTCTGGCAACGAATGATTGCTGCCAAACCTCCTGGTTCAATTGGATTGGATGTCCATCGCCGTCAATGGCACTGAAAGCGTTAAGACCCAGTCATTACATTGAAAAAACAGGTTTAAAAAAAATCAGTTAGAAGAAAGCAGTATTCACAGTTAGCACCCTTGTTGACAGAATCCTTTTTCCCTGCGTTGTTCTTCAGGTCCACTATTGGGCGTCCTTTGCCCAGCAAAGAGGTATCCAAGTGGAGTGTAATAAAGGCCATGTCTTCACTCGAGGGGCTCAGAGACTAATTCCGCAGGGTATTTTAAATTACAGTGTGCTGTATCCTTGAGCATACTGTATAGCACAAATAGAATCTTCGACTCGTGCATTCACGTATATGGTACTGCACCGCTAACATATTTTTTCTCTCCTCTTCGTGGTGAAACAGCTGGCACCGTGATGAGGAGGTTGATCTCCGAATGGAATGTGACTCAGATGGTGAGTGAACTGTCGCAGGTGACTGTTCACCTGATGGCCTCCACGTGGGATGAGACTGCCGACCACCAGATCAATGCTCAAGTGAACAAGACCCACCTGCTCAGCTTGTCCTCACTGAGCTACCAGCGTCAGAGCAATCGCGTGGAAGAGGTGACATACATCTACAAGCTACAATGAAGCCTGCAAAGTGTGTTTTCCTTTTTCTTTGTAACATATTTTTTTCCTGGCAGGACATAAACTCAAAGGACGAGACCAACGCCACGTACACTCACAAGCTGTGCCTGGTGGACCTGCGCGCCTCCTGGACCACCACCAACAGGAACATTGCATTCGGGCTGTACGACGGTTACAAAAAGGCCTCAGTTCTGAAGAGAAACCTCTCCACTGAGGCGCTGAAGGGCCTCCGCATCGACACGCAGCTGCAGGCTAAGAAGCTGAAACGCTCGCCTTCAACATACTCCCCCACAATTGCCCCTGCCACACCGGTTATGCCCACCCTCAGTCGAGCGGAGAAAACTTCTCATGAGGGTGAGCACTGCGCTCATTTAAAAACTAGTACACACGCAAATGCTCACTTATCGTATGGCCCATTCCCTTTGTAGGAACATCAATGCTCCAGAAGTTGATTGAGGAAACAGACAAGTTTGTGGTGTTTTCTGAAGAGGACTCTGGGGTCAGTGACCAGCTGTGTGGCATTGCGGCTTGCCAGACTGATGACATCTACAACCGCAACTGGTTTATTGAGTTGGTCAACTGCCAGGTAGAATACTTTTATAGACTGAAATTTAATACACTACACTTACTGCATGTGTAAAGCTATACTTAATCAGGCCCTAAATGAGTTAGTCATGACAGTGAAGTGATTTTAAAAGTCCTGCTCAACACACAGATGATGCTCCGTGGCACAGAGACAGCCGGCTGCGTCCTGGTGTCTGCAGCCAAGGCCCAGCTGCAGCAGTGTGAGCACCATCCAGCCTGGTACAACGACACTCTGAAGCAAAAGACCACCTGGACCTGTCTCCTGGACGGCATGCAGTACTTTGCCACCATGGAGACTGACCCATCAGAGCAGGAGGACAGGCAGCTTTGGTTGGAGGTGGGCTACACGTGCAGAAATTCGGCCACTTTGGGATTTTTGTCGTAATTTACAGGAGTACATCAAAGACCTCATTTACTGTGAGTTATTATTGTGGTACTTGGCAAAGTCTATTATGAGGAGATCTACAAAATATTTTAAGAAGCTATGCCTGAAAAGACACCAAAAAATACCAATTTTGGATCTATGGAGAGTCAACGATATTTGCCATCACACCCACACCCACATAGAATAGTTTATATATTGTCGCTCATCGTTCTATCTGGTTTGCATTTGGTAGAATTTGCAAAACACTTTACAAGCTAAACATCTTTGATTGAATGCAAGAAATGGATAAACAGCCACATCAAAACCAAAATGGCTACTCTACTTTACTGTTTCTTTTTCAGCATTTCTTCCTGAGATATTTTTGTGATGTCACACAATGATACAGAAATCTCATGTTAACTGAAAATGCTTCAGGGGCAGATTTTTCAAAGTCCTCAAACTGTCAAACTTCAACCTACATTCAATGATGAAAACCAGGGGCGCTGGAAGTCACTCACTCCAGAAGTTCCTGAGGATCTTTTTTAGTTTTTTTACCTATCCAAAAACGGCCGTTTCGGTCCAAATCTGTCATGCCTGCACGTTTTCTCCATACAAGGTGTGTACACTGGCAGTACACACGCATGCTGGATAGTTTACGTACTACTACTAATAGGCAACTACAAAGACAGCGTTCTATTTCACCTACAGTGTCTGTTGGAGTTTTTTAATTAGAAATAAAAACGCCCATGTATTATAATGCAATTCCCGGCAGGTAGACAGCGCAATGGCAAACACATTCGAAAACTAAAAGGTACAATAAGCCACGGTTTAACGCCCCCTTTTCACAAATAGCGCCTTATTCAATGTGAATCAGTACCAAGCAAGGTGTCAGGTGGTGACCAAGTTACTAAAAAAAAAAAAAATCAATATATATTAAATCCCCAGAGTTAGATACACAATTTTTTCAATGTTTTATTTTTTTCCCCAAAAAATGTACCAAAACGTTTTTCTTCCCAACACTAGGAGGTTCTGCAGCACCCTCAGCACCCAATGTCTAGCGCCACGCCACTGATGAAAACTGAACATCTAGTTCTCCAATTTATCTTATATTTGTCATTCAAATTTGGTCGCATTTCAAGGAAAGCTAGTACAGTGATCCCTCGCTGCTTCGCACTTCAAACTTCGAGCCCTCAGTCCATCGCAGATTTTTTTTTTTCAATTAAAAAAATATATACAGTACTGTGCAAAAGTTTTAGGCAGGACACCTGCCTAAAACTTTTGCACAGTCCTGTATATTTTTATTATATTATGTATATACAGGATGTAGTGTATGTATATATTTTCCTCAAGTGGAAGCTTCCATGATCCTAATAAATTTAACAATTAAAAACATGTATATACAGTACAGATTTTTGTGTTTCATCTTGCCTGAGTCATGAAGTTGAAAAGCGCCGCGTGCGTCAATCATCATTTAACTAGTTAAACAGTTGCTGTGGCAACTCATTTTGTGTGTGTAAGTGCTCTCAGTATAAGAATACATTATAACTCCATTAATTCGTTCCACAGCCCGAAAACCTATACTAAATCCTTAATAAATAATGCTGATCCTATTATAAATGGCAATTACACATAGCAAAACAAATACATTATGAATAAAAATCAGAATAATGATATAGTAATAGCAATAATAATAATAAGAATAATACTAATAATGTAATAATGTAACAATCTGGGTTCTAATGTGGCGAATGTGTTTGCGTGGTGTACCTGAACGTATCGCGTGGCTTACTCGATAGTGAGCCTTTTTAGTTTCACTTTCACTTGGTTTACTTGTTGCGGAGGACACTAGGCACAAGTTGATGGAATAAATGATTAGAAACCTAACGAAGCTGGCGATTTCTTAGGCGATGTCACCACAATAATAATAATTGCCACCTTAACTTATAAAGACTGACGAACGGAGGAGGACCGTCATAGACCGTCTACGGCTGTATTGTTGAGCGAGCCATATCACGAATGCGCACCCCACGCTCATATTTTTCTATCATATCTTCATGCCAATGGTAACGGTAAGCATCACATTTTTTCCTTTTTTTTCACCACCTGCACTAGCATTGTTGGAACCCATGTTGATCCCTCTCATAAGAAAATCTGCCATGCGTCTGTCTTGCGGGAAAACAAAGAAACTGAAGTGCTGTCATAGATCGTCGTATTTAGAAAATTGTCTTTGGATGTAGAAACAAATGGCGAGTCAAATTTTACGTCGGACGTCGAAAAGATCGTGTGTCAAAGCGATCGTATGTCGAGGTACTACTGTATATATAAAAAAATGAAATTATACTCGGAGGAAAAAAGTGAAAAAAACATGTCTTATATGTATCTCTTTCCAATGCTAAATCTTAATACTGTAAATAGATTGAACACACATTGAATACATTGCGCTACTTCGCGGTTTTTCACTTATCGCGGCGAGTTGTAGTCCCCATTAACCGTGGAAAAACGAGGGATCATACTATTTTCTTCAAGTACAGTTTGCTGAATTCCAGGGCAAATAACATGAAATGGACACTTCAAGCTTGACTATCCACACAAGGTCAAGCATTAGCTATGATGTCAGTCCATCCTAGAAAACATGCCCCATTGTTAGATATCTCTGTATGCCAGTTGAATGGTTTGTGTAGAATAGTTTTGAAAATGATACATTGTTATATTCTATTCAGGTGAAAAATATCGAGGAGCATCGACAGCGGAATCTTGACTCAGTGCTGGAGCTGATGGAGAGTGGCCAGGCTGTAGGTGGAATGGTTAGCACCACTACGGGTATGACTGATGACACATACAAATGGTTAAAATTTCAGGACATACCTCAACATGAACCTCCCGTCTTGTTTGTGCGCACAGACTGGAACCAGCCAGCGCAGGTAAATGAGGCCCAACAGGTTCAGCGCATCATCTCCCGCTGTAGCTGCCGAATGCACTACATCAGTTACAGCCATGACATCAACCCGGAGCTCGCCACGCAAATTAAACCGCCCGAAATGAGGAACCACCACGAGAAGGAAGACCTGCTAAAGAAACAGGCTGGTAGGTGTGGTCCTCATGTAGCATATGCATTTTCTGTATTAATTTTCTCATGTTTGTTCTCATTTCCCAGGTGCTGTGGACACGTTTACCCTCATTCACCACGACTTGGAGATATCGACCAATCCAGTTCAGTATGCCATGATCCTGGATATTGTGAACAACCTTTTGCTCCACGTGGAGCCCAGACGCAAGGTAGGGCAAATAGTTCAGTTGAGTCTTCATTATTTTTCTTCAGAAGATCATTTTAGAGGACAGACAGAAAGAACAAAGGGGAATAGTGATAAAGATTGAATATACTAGTATATACAGTATATGCAACCTAATTATAACTAGCGTTACAAGATTGTCACGACTTCAAGGATACCCCCTATTAACTGATAGGACAGGAACAGGAAGGTCAGGAATGAACAGGGCAAGTTTTCTTTGCTGATGTCTTTCTGCCTCTGTCGCCATTTTACATACAGGAGCACAGTGAGAAGAAGCAGCGTGTTCGCTTCCAGCTGGAGATCTCGAGTAACCCTGAGGAGCAGCGCAGCAGCATTCTGCATCTCCAGGAAGCTGTCAGGCAACATTTGGCTCAAATAAGACGCCTGGAAAAGCAGATTTACTCCAACAATCGGGTACGTTGACTGTGGTTGCCTATAGACAAATATGTCATTTCTGGTACGATCCATTCCTTTCCTATCCTTTCTTTTTTGGTCAACGTCACCTAGACTCAACCAGAAGATCTAAGCATTGACGATCTGAATGAGATCAACATGCAGCTGCAGAACCAGCTCAACCAGGAGAAGAATGACATGCAGATGAAGAGCGAAGAACTCAACATCCTCATCAGGTTTGCGGGACTTCTGTGTCAACTACACTTGCGGGGAAAAATGACAGGTGGTAAAGTAAATTATTACGGCCAATTTATCTTTTCTCAGGTGCTTTAAGGACTTCCAACTGCAGCGGGCCAACAAGCTAGAGTTGCGCAAGCCGCCAGAGGACGTGAGCGTGGCAAGGAGGACTGAGATCTACTTTGCTCAGGCGCGCTGGTGTCTCACAGAGGAGGACGGACAGCTGGGAATTGCTGAGCTAGAACTACAGCGGTTCATGTACAGTAAAGTAAGGAACAGTTTGGTCTTAAGATCGGATTTTTTCACATCCACGTTCCGATTCTAAAATTTCTTTTCCCACTTTGCTCTTAGAAAAAGCAAATGGCCGTCATCATTCACGTGTTTTTATCTCCTAGGCCTAAGGAAAACAATGCTGGTGGTGCCCCTACCTTCTGCAACTTACTTGTTTCTCTCTCTACACAGCTCAACAAGTCTGATGATACAGCAGAGCATCTGCTGGAGTTGGGCTGGTTCACCATGAACAATCTTCTGCCCAATGCAGCTTACAAAGTAATTCGGACAAGTCTATAAAATGTTCATTATAGCAGCATTTCCTTAAAGTTTTCATAATATATATTAAGAATATTAAGTGCTCAAATTGTTATGGCTGATGATTTATGGACACTCCTCAAGCTAATTAAATAAACACATAATTCTGTCATTCCTGCTCAAAGTCAAATTTTTAAACAAAGGTTGTATAATTATAGTGTAAATTTGTACTTTATGGATGTAAAAAAAACAAAAAAAAAACACATAGTATTACTAGAATTGAGTATTTGTTTTGTTCTCTTTTAAAATTTGATTTTACCATTACTATACCTAACTAGTATAAATTAGGCCTTATGTTTAAAAAATGATTTCTTTTAATGCAGAATTTTTTTTTCTCTTTGATATTTTTTTTTCTCTGAACAATTACAGTGGCGCCTCAACATACGATCGCTTCGACACACAATCTTTTCGACACACAATCTTTTCGACATCCGACTTAAAATTTGATGCAGCATTTGTCTCTACATCCGATGACATGCTCCAAATACAACGATTTATGACGGCGCCACAATTTCTTTGTTTTCCCGCAAGACGGACACACAGCTGATTTTTTTGTGAGAGAAATCAACATGGGTTCCAAGAATGTTAGTGCAGGTGGTGAAAAAAAAGGGAAAAGATGACACTTTACATTGAAATGAAGATGTAAATGATAGAAAAATATGAGCGTGGTGTGCGCGTCCGTGAACTGGCTCAACAACACGGCCGTAGAATGTCTGCGATCTCGACGGTCCTCTTTTGACCTCCGCCAGTCTTGATAAGTTAACATGACAATTATTACTGTAACAACGCCAAAGAAATCGCCAGCTTCGTCAGGTTTTTAATCATTTATTTCAGAACTTGTGCAACACAACACATCTGTCTGCCGCAGCTAAACCCAAAAACAGAACATGAAAAGTAAAAGCTCTAATGCACCTCTCACTCTCACGTTAGCCACGCGGTGCGTTTAGATACATCACGCAAAACTCAACCTCCACATTAGAACCCAATTTGTTACATTATTACGGCTATTATTACTATTATTATTAAATATTATTATTACGATTTTTATTTATAATTTATTTGTTTTGCTCTGTGTAGTTGCTATTTGCAAAAGTACCAGCAGTATTTATTAAGGATTTAGTGTAGGTTTTCGGCCATTGGAACAAAGTAATGGAATTATGGGAAAATCCTGCTCGACATACGACCATTTCAACTTACAAACAAGGTCCTGGGACGAATTCACTTCGTATTTAGAGGTACCGCAGTATTTTCAAAACATTCTTAGAAAGTTATTCATTAGAGCAACCAGAAAAAAAACAAATGTCCTCAAAAGCTGGCAGATTTTTTTTTAATCTGAATTTGGTATTAGCATGGAGGTGAGATTATATACATGAACCCAAAAAGTTACATTAGCAGTGGAATTTCTAAACTTATGCTAATGCGTTTTATATTCTTCTTTTATTCTCTGCCTGGGTTCCCGCCCACAGCGCTTGAGGGTATGTATTCACACAGCTGTTTGTCTGTGATCATACCATCTTGTTTGTCCACATGACATCCTGTGGTTCTCACGCACAAGCGTCATCACCGAGCCTGACTCATAAAAAAAAAAAAAAAAAAATGTGTGTTGAGCACATATTGAGGCCATTTCAGTCTGACATCATTTATTTCCAAAAGCACAGTGAGCTTTTTGAAACCTGTGGATTATTTTTTTAGAATTATTTATTTCTATAATAATAATAAATCAAAGCACTCAAGAGTCTTGCAAAATGGGCTCAAGCGTAGTTGGAATGGGCTTGTGTAAGTACAACTATGCCCTAAATGTTCTATTTTCTCACTAGGTGGTGCTTCGTCCTCAGAGCGCCTGCCAATCAGGACGACAGTTTGCTCTGCGCATCTTCAGCAAAGTGCGTCCCCCCGTGGGTGGGATCTCTGTCAAGGAGCACTTTGAGGTGAAGAAAGTCACAATTGACCTCCCCATCGCAGTTTTGGGGAGGTTTTCCTCTGTAGCTGATCGTGAAAACGCTGATGTTTTCAGGTGAACGTGGTGCCCCTCACGATCCAGCTCATGTACCAGTTCTTCAAAAGGATGATGGGATTCTTCTTCCCGGGGAGGAACATGGAGGAGGAGGAGGTGACCGATGAGGAGGACAAGTTCCGACTTGTCACCACGGGTGTGTTTTTTATTTCCATTAAAGCTTTCATGCATTAATTTGTTTTTTTAAAAAAAACCTTACAGGGTACTCATACATTTAGCACCATCAATGGCATGCAATGAGTTAAATACTATGGGGGGGGGGGGGAATCAACTTTAGAGTGTTACGTGGGTCAGTACTAGCGATGAAACGGTTTGCGGTTCAAAGCCGAACCGTACGGTTCGCCCTGTACGGTTCAATATGCCTTTGTTAGAGGCAGGAATTTGAGCACTACTTGTTTTGGGGTGCAAAGGGTTAATGAGTGTGTGTGCATGGGGTGGGTGTGTCACTGTCACTCTGTCAACTGATTAATACCACCTGTGACTACCTGGGAAAGTTTGATTGAGGTAGAAAGAGAGGAGGCAGGGTGCCAATTTTCTGTTGACCGCTAACGCCAGCATTGCATTTAGTATTCCATCCCATCGTATTAGATTCGCTCTATACGCTAATATTTGATAGTTTATGTTCGGTTCAACTTCACTTTAAGTTTGACACGATCACGGTGACGGTGCACACTATTGCGATACAGCGTATACGAACGTGTCACTAGTTCAGCTTAAGCGGACGTGAAAGTGACAAATTTAAAAGTAGTAATGTGACCAAAGTTTATTATACACGCGATCATATTAAGGAATTAGACAAATGGAAGCCATCGGATGACCGACCCAGCCTCACCCGAGTCGTCGTGGATGCAGCGCGTCAGACAGAGCCCCGCTCTCCTCTCTATGTGAGTAATTGGACACTCACACAATATTGTCAACAGAAAACGGTGCTTACCTATTAGCGCGGAAACTTCGTTGGATTGCCACTCGCAAAATAATGGACCACGCTGGATGTTGACTGTGAGTAAATGAAAAAGATTGACTGAGCGCAGCGCAACCCATGGTATGTGGAAGTCTTTTTATTCATACTGTGAACATTCACATGCTTGGACACAGTTGATTAATAATAGTGACATATTGGATGTCTTTGGATGCCGTGGTCGCTGTGACGTCATCTTGATCTCCCGTTAACTGACGAAGTGCGTGTGTGTGCGCGCTCATTAACTAGGTGACAATTGGTGTCAAGAGTTGCGTTAACGAGGGCTCATAAATTTCTTCTGCAACTTTGTGTGCATCGTTTGCTGGGTTTCAAAATGAATGGATCAATGCCTGGTTCAGTTGTGAATGAATCAAAGTCAGAATCAAATGAAACAAAAACTAATGAAGCTGTGAAAAGGAAAGTCATTCTCACTGAAAAGGCTTTAATGTGTAAAATGGAAAAGCTTCAAAAGGAACGCCAAACAAAGGTGAATAAAATGAAGAGTTACATTATTGCTCTTAAAGAGCTAATGGAGAATGATGACAACGCATCACAAGTCCAAACTCAGTTAGACATCTTGATGCCATTGCACGACGATGCAATAATGCTGCATGAGTCACTAATGGAAATAATCCCTGATGCTGAAAAAGAAAAACAAACAGCATGGTTTTCAAGTATTAATAAATATAACAAAAGGTTTATTGAAGATGTGAAACAATGGCTGTGTGGAATTAAGAAGCAAGTTGCAAAGCATGCGTCAAATGAAATGGACCCAGATGACATTCAGCCGAATGACAGCATTTCAAATGTGGGAAATAAAAAATATGGATCAAAATCTGGGAGTTCAACTTCTGGCTCTTCAATTTCCTCTTCTCGGGTCAAAGCAGAAGCGGACATGGCTGCTCTTCTCGCGCGTCAAAGATTGCTCAAACAAAAACAAGAGTTGGATCAGCAAGAAGAGGAAATAAAGAAAAGGAAAGAGAGACTTGAGCTTGAAATGGAGATAGCAGCAGCTCAGGCAAAGATGGATGTCTTAAAAGTCTCAGGAAGCTGTGTTAAGGGCAGCAGAAGCAAACAATCAGATGGTATGGAATCCTACTTTGCCAGAGGGGCTCTTGCTGCTGTCAACGCTCAGTTGGATTCTGTTGTGCCTGGTGGCCATGTACGGTATGACAGTCTGATTTCATCCAAGTCACACAAAATAAAATTACAGAGGGCAGTTCCTGTTGATGGTGGTCCTCAAACAGTCCAGCAGATACCATTTGTATATCCAGTGGCTCCGGAGGTCCAAAATCTTGTGGCAGCTTCTCAATCTGCAGCCAGACCATACGTTCATATGCCATCCGGTGACGATAGTCAAAATTTATTGTCCGTAATGGCAAAACAAAATGAAATATCTGCTCTGCTGGTACGACAACATAACACCTCTCATTTGCCGAAAAGAGAGATCCAAGTATTTGATGGAGATCCTCTTCATTACCACACCTTTATGAGAGATTTTGAGCATGCTGTTGAAGAGAGGACAGGAGATGCTCGGGATTGCTTGCACTTCCTTTCACAATACACAAGAGGAGAACCACGAGAGCTTGTTCGAAGTTGTCAACGAATGCCTCCAGATAGAGGATACCAAACAGCAAAAGAATTGCTTGAAAAACATTTTGGGAATGAACAAAAGATAGCTTCAGCTTATATGGATAAGGTACTTGCATGGCCAATGGTTAAGGCAGAGGATACCAAAGCTCTCCAAGCTTATGGTCTTTTCTTGAGAGGATGCTGTAATGCTATGGATGACATACAATATATGGATGAGCTTAACATGCCTGCAAATATGCTGCTGATGATTAAGAAGTTACCATACAAGCTCAGAGACAAATGGAGGTCAGTAGTTTGTGACATTCAAGAGACCTGTCAACGGCGAGTAACTTTCTCTGACATTGTAAGTTTCATAGAGCGCCAAGTGAAAATCAGTACAGACCCTGTATTTGGCGATATACAGGATACTTCAAAGACAAGTCAAGTCAGATACAGCATCAAGGATACCAATCGTCAAATACGAAATAAAGGAAGCAGTTTTGCAACCACAACAGCAATAGGTGATTACAAGACTCAAGTGAAAAGGCAAGAAACTCCATTGGGAAAAAGAACCTGCATATATTGCAAAGCCCAACATGCATTGGAGTTTTGTCCCCAACTAGAGAAAAAGCCACATAAAGACAAAATAACTTTTTTGAGAGAACATGGAGTCTGCTTTGGTTGTCTAGCAGTAGGCCACCGAAGTAAGGACTGCAGACGGCGCCTATCTTGCAAAACGTGTGGAGCTAATCACCCTAGCTTGCTTCCTATTCCCACAAAGACTAAAGACCAAAATACAGATGGAGCAAGTGCAGAAGACTCATTCGTTCCAGTGGACAGCTCTCCAGTGCTGGTACAAAGCAGTGGTCTCACTGGGGCCGGCGACCATGACTGCAAGCTTCCCATTGTGCCTGTCAAGATAAAGTCAAAACGGGGGCAGAAGATTGTTGAAACATTTGCCTTTTTAGACCAAGGTAGCTCCAGCTCCTTTTGCACGACAAACCTTATTAACAGACTGAATGTGTCAGGAACAGCGATAAAAATTCTCCTGAGGACTATGGGTCAAGAAAAACTTGTGAAAAGTCGAGTCGTAACAGATTTGGAAGTAGCTGGCCTAGAAGGTGACCTGTACTGTGATTTGCCAGATGTTTTTACACAGGAAAAAATGCCTGTATCCAGAGACAACATCCCACAAGAGCAGGATTTGGAGAGGTGGCAATATTTGCAAGGATTACATTTGCCTCAAATTGATGCAGACGTTGAATTGTTGATCGGCTTGAATGCACCAAAAGCTTTGGAACCAGTGAAAGTGATTCCTAGTGAAAATGGAGGCCCATTTGCTGTGCAGACGTTGTTGGGTTGGACTGTAAATGGACCAATATCAGGTGAAACTGATTTAGAGCAAACTAGCATCACGGTTAACCGCATATCTGTTTTGAAATTGGATGAACTGTGGAAGCAGCAGTTTCAAGTGGACTTCCCTGAATGCACGTATGATGAGCAACTGGGCCCATCAAGGGAAGATGGCCAATTTATGCAACTGGTCGAAAGTACGGTTAAGCTGGAGGATGGTCACTACACCATTGGTTTGCCTCTGAAGAAAAGAAATGTGCTAATGCCGGACAATCGTACATTAGCAATTCAACGAATTTCGAGTCTCCAAAAAAGGTTCCAAAAGGACGCCAAGTTCCACACAGACTATGCCACCTTCATGCATAGTATTATCTCCAGCGGTTATGCTGAGAAAATCCCTACTATTGAACTGACATGCAAACCTGGCAGAACATGGTATATTCCACATCATGGTGTATACCACCCACAGAAGAACAAGATCAGAGTGGTGTTTGATTGTGCTGCATCATTTCAAGGAATATCGCTGAACTCAGAGTTATTGCAGGGACCTGACCTTACTAGCTCTTTAGTAGGCGTTATCACCAGATTTAGAAAAGAACTGGTAGTTTTGATGGCAGATATTGAAGCCATGTACCACCAGGTAAGAGTACCACCAGAGGACTGCGACCTACTAAGATTCCTTTGGTGGCCAAGTGGTGATTTCAGGCAACCTCTTGAGGAGTACAGAATGTGTGTCCATCTATTCGGAGCAACCTCCTCACCAAGCTGTGCTAACTTTGCTCTGCAGAGGTGTGCGAAGGACAACAGCAACTCCTTCAGTCAATCGGTGGTGGACACCATTTTGCACAACTTCTATGTGGATGACTGTCTCGTGTCAATTCCGTCAGAACACGAAGCCATTGCTCTTTACCATGATCTTCGAGCTATTTGTGCTAAAGGTGGCTTTCAGCTAAAGAAGTGGATGAGTAACAGCAGCAGTACTGGCATCACGCATGGACAGGTTATGGAGAAAGGAGATGCGAATGACATTGCTTGACTCTATTTTCTGGACTGATAGCACGTCAGTGTTAAAGTATGTGAAAAATGAAACCACCAGATTTAAGACATTTGTGGCAAATAGAGTGTCCGACATCCTGAAAGCATCCTACGCATCTCAATGGAAATATGTAAGCACTTCATTAAATCCAGCAGATATAGCATCCAGAGGACTTGGAATGAAGTGTTTCCTAAAGAATGAACAATGGTTGTGTGGCCCACAATTCCTGATGGCAGATGAACAATGGCCCACAAACCAAGACTGCATAGAAGAGCTCTTGGAGCACAATGATCCTGAACTCAAAATGAACATCTCTGTTAACGTTGTTACAGCAGCAGAAGTTGATTCAATTTCTCGCTTGATTGACCGGTCCTCATCATGGAACCATCTGAGAAGGGTGATGAGTTGGATTTTAAGATTCAGACAAAGGCTCTTAAGTCTCATGAAGAAGAGGAAGGAGATCAATGTACTGCTGCGGGACTGGAAAAAGGATGAGCAAAAACAGAACGAGATCATGAATAAAGAACTGCAGCATGTCAAAGACTTGTTCCAAGTGTCCCTCAGTGTAGAGGACATCCAAGAGGCAGAACTAAAAATAATTGAACTATGTCAAAGAAAAGGATTTCCAGAGGAGTTTTCAAGTCTCCAAAAGCATCAGTCTGTGAAACAAACAAGTCATATACACAGACTTAATCCAAAACTTGATAATGGCATTTTAAGAGTTGGTGGAAGACTCAGCTGGGCAGCAATGCCAGAAGAAGCAAAGCATCCAGCCATATTGACCAAGGATATTCATATCTCTGATCTAATCTTACGACATGTACACAAGGAAGTTGGTCATGGTGGTAGAACCCACATGTTGGCTAAACTACGACAGAAATATTGGATCATTGGGGCCGGTATGGCTATACGCAAGATTCTGGCTAAATGCGTCGTTTGTCGACGTGTTTTGGCTGTGCCAGCTAGCCAACAAATGGCGGACCTACCACGGAACAGGATTTCCCCTGATGAACCACCATTCACCTCTGTGGGAGTTGATTGTTTCGGTCCATTTGAGGTAAAACGTGGAAGATCCAAAGTTAAAAGATATGGCGTGATATTCACCTGCTTAGCTCTTAGAGCGGTCCATATTGAAGTGGCTGCATCGTTGGAAACGGACTCTTTTATCAACACCCTACGTCGCTTTATATCACGAAGAGGCCAAGTCAAAGAGCTCTGCTCAGACAATGGAACAAACTTTGTGGGCGCTGATAGAGAGTTGAAAAGAGCGTTGGAACCATGGAATCAGTCTCAGATCCATGATGAACTCCTGCAGAAAGGTATCAAGTGGAAATTCAATCCTCCAGCCGGGTCCCATCATGGCGGAGCTTGGGAGAGATTAATTCGATCTATCAGGAAAGTCCTCAACTCAACATTGAGAGAGCAGGCTCTGGATGATGACGCTCTTCACACCGTGCTGTGTGAAGTGGAAGCCATTCTTAACAGCAGGCCATTAACGAAAGCATCACCAGATCCTAATGACTTAGAGGCCTTGACTCCAAACCATCTCCTGCTACTTAAAGGCCAGCCATCTTTTCCTCCTGGTGTTTTTCGAAAAGAGGACTTGTATGCTGTGCGTAGATGGCGACAAGTACAATACATGTCAGACTTGTTCTGGAAGAGGTGGACGAAGGAGTACCTCCCACAGCTTCAAGAACGTCACAAGTGGAATACAATCAAGCGGAATTTCATTCCTGGAGACATTGTGCTCATTGTAGATGATTCTGCACCTCGCAACTCATGGATCATGGGCAGAGTTGTCAAGACTGTTCAAGATAGGAAAGGACTTGTTCGACAAGTCAAGATTAAGACCAAGACTAACTATCTGGACAGGCCTGTCACAAAAATTTGTCTCCTGCAAGAATCTGAAGTAACCTGATGATTCCGTGCTGACATAATTGATTCATCTTATGGCATTGACTTTGATTTACTAGGCTCCATGAATTATGGAACCTCAAGCCTAGTGATTTTAAGAGCACGTGATGATCCCCTTTGCTTACGGGCACTGATGGAGTATTGTATTTTAGAAAAAACAAAATGAGAAAAAATATGGTGTTAATATTGCATGCGTTTTGTATTCAATTTGGTCTATGCCTCTATTATAGTTCAGTAATTATTATGTTAATAATTAGGGGCCGGAATGTTAGAGGCAGGAATTTGAGCACTACTTGTTTTGGGGTGCAAAGGGTTAATGAGTGTGTGTGCATGGGGTGGGTGTGTCACTGTCACTCTGTCAACTGATTAATACCACCTGTGACTACCTGGGAAAGTTTGATTGAGGTAGAAAGAGAGGAGGCAGGGTGCCAATTTTCTGTTGACCGCTAACGCCAGCATTGCATTTAGTATTCCATCCCATCGTATTAGATTCGCTCTATACGCTAATATTTGATAGTTTATGTTCGGTTCAACTTCACTTTAAGTTTGACACGATCACGGTGACGGTGCACACTATTGCGATACAGCGTATACGAACGTGTCACTAGTTCAGCTTAAGCGGACGTGAAAGTGACAAATTTAAAAGTAGTAATGTGACCAAAGTTTATTATACACGCGATCATATTAAGGAATTAGACAAATGGAAGCCATCGGATGACCGACCCAGCCTCACCCGAGTCGTCGTGGATGCAGCGCGTCAGACAGAGCCCCGCTCTCCTCTCTATGTGAGTAATTGGACACTCACACAATAGCCTTTATGAACCACGCCTTTTCGGTTTTGCAATTAATGTATTCCGAACGCTTGTGGAATGAATTGATCGAGCTCTGTGTGCCTGTGTGTAACGTGAAGCACCGCTGTGGAGAAATTACCGCCCCGCAAGTAAATGTCGGATCGCTGTCAAGCACCTGTGTAATAGAAGCCAAGTAACGCCCTCGCTCGCTTACGAGCGAAGTGAAAGTGAAACAAGAATGAAAACAAATAGCTATGGCGAGCAGAGGAGTGGAGAGACCGAATTTTGAGGAACCACCGGCTTCTTTCAAATCTGCGGTGTGGCAACATTTTGGTTTCCCCGTGGACTACAATGCGGAGGGAGAGAAAATATTGAAGAAAAAAAAATTGCAAGCATTGCTCAGCGCTTGTTCCCCATGCTAATGGCAACACTTTTAAAACATGACTCCGGCACCTCAGCCGGTATCACCCACAGATATCACGTTCTCAGGGTAGGACAACCCCGAAGATGACACCAGTGAAAACACACGGCGGGCTTCGTTAATTTATTTGCAACGCTTGACCCGCGTTACATTGTTCCCTCGCAGACATATTTCTCCAACAAAGTAATCCCCGACATTTATGAAATTGCACGCAAAGCCATCGAAGATGATTTCGCTAAAGCACATAGTTTCACCCTGACCACTGATAGTTGGAAGTTGGACGTTCTGTGCTACAGAGTGCTACTGCCTAACTGTGACGGTCCACTATAATTCATACCTGTCAAATTGTACGGTCTCGTCGTAATTTGTACAAGTGAGCACTCATTTTTAAATATGTACGCTGTACGTTACGTTCAAAATCTGCACGTTTTTCGTGCATTACGTTTTTTTTTTTTCATCCGTTCGGATTTGGTAACCGTTTCTTCAACGAGACAATGCGTTGGTTGAATGACGCGAGAAAAGTCAGAGACTCTGAGAGGGAAGAGTGTTTGTTGAGACGCTGTAGCAAACGCGATGCTAGGCTAGGTGGCTCCAATATTACCTGACTTAGCCGACAACATACAATCTACGCCTAGATATCTCATGCATATAGAACTACACTCAAAATGACAGACTCGGTAGCATTAGTAAACAGCCGCCATTTTAGAGCAGTAAACTTCTCAGAAAGGCTCTGTTGTAGTAAACCTTACGAGCGAACCTAAGCAACTTTTTATCTAAAATACTCCTAAATCGGCAAAATCTTGACTTGAGTCTATCTTTAAAGGATGAAACAGTTTTAAAATTTTCACGTCAAAAGTAGACAGAAGGGAACTAATGCAAAAAAGGAAGCAATTCTATCAACTTCAACGATTAATTCACAACATTAAATGACCTCCAAACATAGCAAAGGTTACTGTTTTTGGGTGTTTTTTTTTTTTGTTTTTTTTTCTTAATGAAAAAAAAACATGAAAGGTATCACCAGTTACTTGGCCAAGTAACTTTTTTACTACTGTGTGTGTATTTCAGTCATCAGTCACTACACTAGCCAAAGAGCTAAGAGGCATTTTAACAGTCAAAAATGTTTACATTTTAAGTGTTTATTTCATTTTTTTAAAAGCAAAATAAAGGCAGTTTAAAACAAAACAAAAAACGCAAACCGAAACTGAACCGAAACCGTGATCCTAAAACCGAGGTTCAAACCGAACCGTGGGCTAACTGAACCGTTGCACCCGTAGTCAGTACCAATTGTGTATTTCTCTCCCTGAAAGGGATAGATTGAGAGTAATTTTAAAGGGAACCACAGATGGCAGAAAGACTAGTTCTTAAAAGATAAACATTAGTACGAGTTAAAATAATTTGATATTAAAACCCCTCTTGATGTTTTTGTTTTTACACAATTTGTAAAATTAGTTTAACTAGTAAGTCGCCATTGATGTTGACGTCACTGGACTACGCTGCCGGGCTTCCAGAGTATGACTAGCGACATAAACATGTCATCTGTTCAACCCTTTCAATTTGAACCCGAGAGGAAGATCAATGAGCAGGATGGCACTGTCGATATGTCACAAAACGAGCAGCAAAAGCAAAATGAACAGGAAAGACATGATGAGACGAGACAAGAGTAGAAAAAAAAGTGTTCTGCCAAAATGTGGTATACCGGCGAAACGTCCTACAAGACGCGAAGTTGATACCCAAAGTACTACCGTACGCTTTAAGCTTTTGTTTAGAATATCAGGGGTCCCCAAACTTTTTCCTTTGAGGGCCACATAACTCTTCCCTTCTCTGATGGGGGGCCGGGGTCAGTTTGTAACAGAAAAAGTGTGACGATTGCAGGAGTGCCTAAATGTAAAAATGTATTGTTTTTCAGAAAGCAACCATCAAATAAACCCTTTCTGGATTTTTCACGGAACAAAAGTAAATAAAATAGAAATAATATAACATAATATAATATAATAATAACACTATTAATTGAATAGATAACAACCAAATAACCCTCTCTGGGGTCTTCACAGAAAAAGCCAGAAAATAAATAACACAAGTAAAAAAAAAATTAAAAATTGTTCAGGGGGCCGGACCAAATGTGGAGGCGGGCCGTATCCTGCCCGCGGGCCGTAGTTTGGGGACCCCTGGTTTGGATGCATATAAGCAGAACATACTAAAGATGCCTTAAGAAAATACTTAAACGTAGTCATTTCAAATAAGGGTGGTTTAAATGCGCTACTTGACTAAGGTGGTCAAGAGATCGACAATCTGCTTTAAAGCTACCACAATAAAATACAATGCTTAAAAGTATGAGAGGGAAAAACATGCAAAAAATATTTTTTGGCAATAAAAAGGTAATAAAAGACTCAATTAAAAAAACTAATAGTAAGTACTTACCGCTTTTAACAGTTGTGTGCATGTGTTGGACGTCTTGCCATGTAAAAAACTAAGGAAAGCAATGAAGGGGTCGAAAATGGCACTAAGTCAATATCTCGGCAACCTGCCTACGATCGGTTTAAAGACACTGCTGATGAGCTGGAATTGGATCCAGGTTCGACGATGGGAACTCCTCCCACAGCTTCAATAAAACAATCTGACCAGCAGCAGAATATGACAAAATCATGCCAGTCGTCATACTAGCTCGCTTGCTAGTTAGCGCAGCTATTTGCCCAGTCCAGCTCAAGTACGTCATCACCCTGAGCGTCCGTTGCGTGCATAAAACATGGCGCCCTCCATAGGTCAAAACATGTACCGTACTAAATATTATAGATTTTTAAGTGAATGGCAATATTTTGTGTTTCTAATAGCATATTTTAGTAAAAGAGAACAATTGTGTATTATTAGGGCCTACAAGTCTTTAAGTTCCAGGTTCCCTTTAAAAGGCAACACTTTCATTGTGTGCATCCCAGCAGAAAGAATCTTGTTAAATGAATTTAAAAAAGACTAAATTTCATTTGCCTTTTACGTACTGGCAAAGAAAAATTGGAATTAAAAAGTGTCTGAAATGGCCGGCAAGTATTTTATCAATGCCTTTTGCATACTTACAGTAAATACTTTGAGCAATTGTCTTTCACATTGAGGGCAATTTATACTAGGTGATGTCCCTTTTAAAGTATCCAATTGATTTTATAAATTCTGTTCTGCCACTTTTGAAAGTAGTTTCCATTGTTATTGTCACAGCGACCATTTCAAGTCATTTTGTGGAATTTCATCTCTCCCTTCCACACGCCAAGGTATCCCTGTGAAGACTCGTCAGTCCTCCGAGGACACCATGGGCCCAATGGGTCCCAGTAAAAGCGTGACCCAGGGGATGAACCGCAGTGCCGGCGTCAGGAGGTCCTTCAGGAAACCTCTTGAGGTATCCATACCTATTATTGATCGTGTCAGGATTCATCAATGGCTATTAAGCACTCTTTCCTCATCACCAGCATCCAGTTGATGACATCGACAAAATGAAGGAGCGAGCAGCTATGAACAACTCCTTCATTTATATCAAGATTCCTCAAGTGCCGCTTTGTGTCAGTTATAAGGTGACTAAAGTTCTATTCATTTTTCTGTCTTTATCTAAAAGCTTTTGTGAGCTAAAGTCATTATATAATACAGTGATCCCTTGCGACTTTGCGGTTCACGTTTCGCGGATTCAGTCGATCACGGATCACGGAATTTCAAAAAGTATCAAGCATCAAAAATAAAACGGAAAAAATACACGTTTCATTTTAAGGCGCAGGAGACATTGTTTTCGCAGCAAGGCAGACATGACTCGGGCTTTGTACATACCCACGGGCACTCATACATGGTGTGTGATTGGTTCCAGTGAGATTGACACAATTGAGCACCAATGCAGCCTCTCCAGCCGATGAGACCACCAATCAGAATGGCTTCATCCCGTGAGCTGATTGGCTGTGCACTATCGTCTTCTCGGCCTTACCCATTATAATCGACGGACAAGTCCACCAATAAAAGTGGCCTTATCCCATGAAGTGATTGGTCGTTTACCATTGCAGCGTTCCCTATGCTGATTGAAAAACTATAGAACAATCTCCATTTTAAAGCTGGAAAACTGCTTTGAAACACATTTTGACAATTTATTCCCAGTCGACAGCAATCAGACAGCAAGGGAAAACGACAAACAGACCCAGACGAAGAGTAAGGCAGGATCTTAGGTCAACAAAAGATTCCTAAGCAAAATGACAACGGTTAGTTAAACATTCAGTCTTTTAAAGGCTCTGGTGAGGCGGGCTGTGGTCAGGAAGAAGGTTGTGTTTGGGCATTTTACGTTATTGTCTGTTGTGGATTGAGCAAGAGAGTTAATGTTGTCAGGGCAACGAGAGTTGAGGATTTTTCCAGCCTCAGCGCCACATGAGTGCTGAGTGTCAACTTCTCAGTCGTGGGTTCCTCCATTATCAGATGTTCCTTGTGGGAGGAGAGGATGTCCTTTCATTGTTCTGGCCTGTCCACTGTTGTTAGAAGAGCTGATGGTAGGATTTGGTGGTCCAGACGTGGGCTTGTGGACTATGATTTAAATGATATTTATTTTATATTGGGTTCGTTAGAGTAATACAAACAGTCAGACAGTAGATATGGGGAAGGATACCATTTCCGTCAGAAGTCACCGAAAATCTACAGGAAAAAAAACACAATTCCTCCAGAAATGGCAGTTTGTAGTTAACCCTTTAACACCGAACGTGTCGGATGCGACACGTTTACGCATATCATCTTTGAAGCCTCGTAACTCTGTAATTACGTCACCCATGTGCCCCTGGTTGCTCTCGTTTGAAAGTACGGAAGTTGATGTCCACACCAGTTTTTATTTGAAGTCAATCGACCAAGTAAAACAGGAGATAATGTCATTTGAGTTTTATAGTTTTATTGCACTCATAAATATGCATTGACACGCTGCATGAACCATGTGTCTATCTCCATATTTTCATCATTTCTTGTCCTTTTTTCAAAACCGAAAGCACCACAAAAGACTACATATCCCAAGGGCCGTTGTGACGTCAAGAAGGACGAACCTAATGTGAACATTTTTAATAAATTGACGAGCAAGGCACCAACTAAGGGAAAGGAGACACGCGTAGCAAGCAACGGCCGGTTGAATTGAGCTAGCGACTTTGAAACGTGCAGAATGAATGGAAAACTAAATTTAGCGCAAGCTAATGCATTATTTCATCAACTCAAGGAATAGGATGAGCTCTATTTGTCATTGTTTTCTTCGGATCAGTCGGCGTCTCGGCGAGTAGAGGTGACAGCAGCGCGCAAACGGCGGATGTTCAAAAACAAACTTTATTGAGTGCGCAAAAAAAAAAAAACTTTATTGGGTGGCGTGCCTAAAAAGATTTGAATTGAACTGAACTACTTGTCAATATTTTTGAAAATACTTTTTTTTCAATGTTTGTTAATTTTTCTTCACTATGAATCTTTTCAATTTTTATATAGATGTGTGTTCGAGAAGCTTGATTGCATGTACATATATACCTTTGATAAGGTGATGGGTACAATACCTAACTTCACAAAGAGATATCCTCCAAACCCTTTTTGTGTTGGATAATATATATAAAAAAATTTCTCACTATTTTGCACTGTATATAACATGTTTTGACCATAGTATGTGTGAAGGCCAAAAACGCCTATGACCATAGGTGCTGTTTGTGTTGAATTGTCAAACATAAAACTATTCAATCTTATTTTTTTCTATTGAATTTTTATCTTAGCAAGTTAAATAAATATTATCAAGCTTCAAACGGTTGGTCAAGCATGTTTGGTTGTCAGTGGGACTTCAACATTACAAATTTTGAAAAAAGATTTTGGGATTTTTTGTTGTTGTTGTCTTTTTGGGTCCAAAATGTGGATTAAAGTTGGTCAGTGAAGAAAACAACAGTTTGGACATGAAGTTCAAGGTATCCTGGAAAAAGGGACCCAACTTGGCCATTGTGAACAGTTTTTTCTTTGAAATATAAAGGCAACATCAAAGGCATGCAAATTCGGCCAAAATAGGCTTAGGTGTTAAAGGGTTAATGGTCTTCTTCAGGGAGAGAAGAGCAGCGTGGACTGGAAGGACCTCAACCTAGTGTTGCCTTGCTTGGAGTACCACAACAATACCTGGACGTGGTTAGACTTTGCCATGGCAGTCAAGAGAGACAGCCGCAAGGCTCTAGTGGCGCAGGTACGGAACTCACCCGACATTTTCCAGAGAGAATATTCCAAAGCGCCTTAATCTTCTTGCCCTGCATCAGATGATCAAGGAGAAGCTGCGTCTTAAGCCGGCTGCCGGCGGCTCCGACCCGCGGGGTAAGACATTGGACGGGAAGGCGGACTCAGGTGTCCAGCAACAGCAGGAGGAGGACGAGAAGGCTCGGCTTCTCATCGGCCTCAGCGCCGCCGACAAGAACTCGGGCAAGAAGAGCATCTTTAGTCGACGCAAATGAGTCGCCGTCACTGTAAGGGGACTGTCGTGTGATCCTGCTGAGCTTCACTTGTAAGTGGGCAAAAAGCAAAGCCCGCGGGTGCCTGTTGATTATGAATAAGACCAAACGCTAACTAAGCATCATCACTGCATTTCAAACAATGAGCACAATTGCTTAAGTCTTTGTGTCTTCCTGCTGGCTCGGGAACACGCGTAAGAATCTCGCCTATGTCGTCTGCTGTAAGAATTCCATTAATACAGACAAAACAATTGACTATTTTATATAACATGTTGCATCTCACTAAATTAGAACAGTGCTTCTTACATTTGAGCTAAGGCATATATTTTACACTAGCATAATTTCATGCCACACCTACCACCAAACAAAAAGGTTAACATTAGAATTTTAAAGTGGTGCCTTGAGGTAGAAAAGATCGAACTTTTGAAAATGCGTATCCAAAATGGCACAAAACCAGCAAATATTTTTGTTAACGTACTCCTCCCAAGATTCCCCTTGCTAACATGCAAATGCCTTTCTGCAAAATTGCAGAGATTTACTGTATTCCAATTTATTGAGATGCAGGCTGCTTTTGTACTTTATTTTATATAATAAAGCAAGTTTACTAACACCTTGGTTTGTGCCACTTGTTTTTCCATAACTTCCCTCCAACATATTACATAACCAAAAGACAATTGCTATTCTTTCCACATAGGTGTTGCTTTCATGCTTTTTACACCTCTAGTATGAATTACGTCTGGGCAATATGGACCAAAAATAAGTTGTTGTTGTTTTTGTATTTCCAATTAAATCCCCCCCGAATACTTTTTTTTTCTTCCAGTAAACAATAAGAACACAAGCATGAAACAAGATGAACTTATTGGCTGTGATTGACAGCAATAAACATCCAATCTATTTGATTTGGGAGGACTGGAGGCTGGTTTCTAGATTTATTTTGGCAAAAAAAAGTCTTGTTTTCAATCATCCACAATTAAATGCAATTCATAGAATTGCATGGAAAATGAATGAATGATTTATCACCCACACCTAGTTTTAATATTATTTATACATCTATCATTTATGTAATTATAGAGATATTAGGGGTAGGATTCAAGTGTGTACGCCTATTGATTTTGTTGTTTCTTCTAATAAAACAAGTTATCACAATAATTTCAACAAATACAGGTACTCCCTGGGTTACGATGTACCCGACTTACGTGATTTCGACTTAAGGACGCCGGAGTCCCATCCTCCATTTTATCTCCGGTCTTTTTTTTTTAAGTCTCGTAAACAGTACCCAGCTCTTACAATGTTACGATGCCCCTCCCCCCCATCAGCTCCACTTCCTGATTCTCATGCTGCTGCTTCTCCCATATTAATATGATGTATCATCAGAGGTGGGTAGAGTAGCCAAAAATTTTACTCAAGAGGAGCGTTACTTCCAAATAATATTACTCAAGTAAAAATAGTCATCCAAAAAATTTACTCAAGTACAAGTAAAAAAGTATTTGGTGAAAAGAATACTACATGTGTAATGAGTAAAATTGCAACTAGAGGTGGGAATCTTTGGGCACCTAACGATTTGATTACGATTCAGAGGCTACGATTCGATTATAAATCTATTATTGATGACCCCTCCACCCCCCGGCTATTAGCTGCTTTTAATGTTTTGTACATTAGTTGCAAAAAAAAAAAAAAAAAAAAAAAAGCCTCGCAGGCTTAAATAAACGACTATTTCAGTATCAAGTTAACAGTTAAAAACAATAAATAATATACTCAAACCCCATTCTGTATTAGCAGCTTTAAACTACATTCAATTAATTTAATGTTGTGAATCAACCATTAAAGTTGTTAAAATTGCTCCCGTATTCCATAATTTCCCTTTTGTCTACTTTCGACATGTGAAAGTTTTAAAACTATTTTAAAGATAGATTCAAGTCAATATTTTACCAATTTAGGAGTATTTTAGATAAAAAATTAATTACGTTCGCTACAACAGCCTTGCAGGGAATTCTACTGCTTTAAGATGGCGGCCGTTTACTAACGCCCGCATCTAGCTTTCTGTACATGTGCTGCTAACACCACCGAGTATATGTTGCATCTAGTCCTATATAAATATATCTACCGTAACATTATGTGGACGTACTTTGTAGCAGCTGTCGGCAGCAGTCAGGTATGTTTTTTTTTTTTTTATCTCGCGCCGTGAGTTGAGCATTGGTATTACCCGAGGGGCCGGGTAATGACAAACATGTTTAGCTACTCTCGCTCCGTTCCTCATTGTGTCCGAAGACCGCGCGGCGTGTTTTACTTCCGCTTTACTTGACATATTTCAATATTCGGAATTTGGATGTTTGTGAATTGCTCTCGAATCTTCCACGGCCGAATCGCGAATAATCTAAGAATCGGAAATTTCACACACCTCTAATTGCAACTGCTTATTTTTTTAACAATGGTATTTCTTTTGTCAGCAGTTATATTGATACTGTACAATAACCCATTACATAACCACATTAAGCCAAAGATATACAAAAAAAAAAAGTGAATTCCGATAAGAATAAAAAATGACAGAAATGAAGCATTATTCGTCCAAAGAGCACGAGGGCCCTCTAGTGGAGAAAATAGTTCCTAGTTTGAATAGAAGAGCAGTAGCGTCAACGTGATGTGTAACCTATATAATTACTATTATGAAATTAAAAGGATCATATCTAGGATTTTCCGTGGTAAATTGGTGCCAAATAAAAACTGGGAGAGAAAAAAAAAAGTATAATAAAGCCTAGAACCAGGTATGACTGCAAACATGTTGAGGGCAGCGCTCTATGTCAAATGCTTCATTGTTTACGGTGCTTTAAAGACGCCATGTGATGGAACAGGCTGTAGAGCTACTCTTGGCATCACAGCGGGGAAAAAAATCTCTTGTGTAGCCCTAAGTAGCAGAGTAAGAGTAGTGTTTTTTTCTTCACAAACCTACTCACGTAAAAGTAAAAAGTATGGCTTAGTAAAACATTTTTCTCAAAAAGTTCTTTAAGTAAATGTAACGCGTTACTACACACCTCTGGGTATAACACATGTTTTTGGAAAGTTATTTTGTATTTAGGGCTACTTAAAGGGTTAAGGAACGGAACTTGGCTGTAACCTGAATTGAAATACCACACATATGATCAGATGGATTTTTTTTTGCAGTATTTTTTTTATTAATGTAAGAAAATGTCAGAAATTAGGAGATTGGAGGACGTAGTAGGTGATGTCAAAAACACTTGGATGCGAGAAAATAGTGAGGACATCCTCAATTTGGTCCAAAATAGTCCACAATACCATTTCCTTTGCGTGCATCAAAGAAAAAGAAGTTGCGATGCGGTGCGTCTCTCTGGGACAGAGCCTGGACAACCACCAAAAACACTTTTAGGGTTACAATCAGATAGCTGCTGCCACATGTGCGTGTTTACCTTAACAATTTCCTGTCCGAGCACTCCTCCCACAACGGCGCACACAGGCGACATCTCGGAGAAGCAGAAACTGAGAAAGACGCCATGACACAGTCAAGGTTTTCGACACAAACAGTAAATGACCATGGCTCGCCGATGAGAATATTACTTGATGAAGTCGTCCTTGAACAGGTCGCCATCCACGCCCAACGTACTCAAAACATCCTGGCGGATCTGACTGAGCAGCTGGCTGTCCTCTTTGAAGCATTTTGGGTCGGGGTCTCGTCCCTTGTCGGTGCGGAACTTCAGCATCACTAAGAAGCAGTGATTGGAGTTCCAATTAAATATGTACTTAGTGTTTCCCTTTTCATACATTTTATGTTGCAGACTTAACCCGTTCAGTCATAAATTATGATTTTATTTCTTACAGGGTACTCGCATATAACTCAATGGCTGTCACTGACTGCGGTAGATGTCCAATCCATTTTAACTGGAATGAAAGTTCATTCATTCGCACTTCCCAATCAAAACGGATTGAGCATTCATAGTGAAGGTTGGCCGATATATTGCTACTCCTGTTGATATAATATAATAAACCCTCCCTCCCTCCACACTTAAGTTCTCGCTCACTTCATTGTTGTTCTTAGCGAGAACAACTAAAAATGCTACTAATCCGTTATTCGTGAATGGATCACAATGAAATTTGGTAGTTATAATGTACGGGATGTGTACGCATCAATACTTGAAACCAGAAATTAATGTTTTTTTTTCTCAGCTGATTAATTACATTAATTGTGAATTGTACCGAGATAGCCGGCCAGCTCTTTGGTTGTGTTTTTCATGTCTCTGGGCTGATGAGACATCGCAGGAGTAAGCCAGGTGGTCGTAGTTCATTTTGAACTTGTTATTTACGTACAATAAATATTTCCATTCAACCCTTTTTTTGTGTAAGTAAACATTTAACAACATGGCACACTAATACGCAAAAACTAATATTTGCATTCCCCCATTTATTGTTTTATTTGTATCGTTAGATTGTGGCATCTTCAGTGACCCTAAGTTAGCCAAAATACCACCCTTTTCAGGACGTATAAACAGGGGTGAAAGTGGGTTGGCCTGGGACGGTCCGGTATGCAGTTCTGGTAAAAGATTTGGGGCCGGAACGGGGCGGAATGGTGCTTTGATCCCGAAAATATGACGGCAACTGTCAAAACTCCATGCTAAAAAAACAAAACCTGCCAAGCATGCATCTCCAAGAAGAAAACAATCTACTAATGTCAGATTTACACAAACAATTGTTAAAAAAATGCCTATTAAAGTATTTGTGTAGCGTCATACTAGGGCTGGGCGATATGGCCTTAAGTACGTATCACGATAAATTGAGCAGATTTACCTCAATAACGATAAATGACGATAAATTCGCCCAAGCAAACTGTTATATAATTTGAAAATTTGAATCAATGCATGGAATACAAATTAACAGTTTCTCGTTAAATGTATTTACCAGCTTTCAATTTAAAAATTGCACATGCAGTCTAAACATTAAGTATTAAAAAAATATATATATTGTAAACAATAAGAATTCTTGTGTGAACATTTATAACAGCTTGTATGACTTGAAAAATATCACTTGAATTTCATTAAATTCATTCCGCATTGTTATACACTAGATAGTGGCATGCGTTTAGATATTTAGAATAGATACAAATACGACACATCCACCTGCCCCCCAGAAATTATACTTAATTAAAAAATAAAATGTTTCACAAACCTTTCCTTTCTTTTATTCGGCTCAGTTATTTACATCTTATGATTTTAGAAATCCTTACAGTATGCAATAAATAATATTCCTGTTCCCAAGCACTGTGCTTACTGTACTGTAATTTTTACAAAAAATAAGCAATACATAGTTACTCCCCGTCATCTAGGACGAGCCACTTACAAGACTAGCACTGTCGTGTGTTACAAATACTGTTTTGAACACATCTTCACAGACAAAAGCAATGACACAGGCTTAAAGAGGTCAACTTTAATTGTGTAAATCACACTTAATGACGACATGATCTCCTGGTTGAAATAGACGACATCCACTTAATTCTATTGAAGATATGTAATGCTGAGGAAATTGTCAACTTTACTTTTAAAAAGAAACGTGCACTGTTTATCCAGTAGATGGGGCTCTTGCAGTGTGTCAAACAATGATTCAATTTAGGGCAATTGTCTTAAAAGTGGTTCATTGTTTCAGAAAGCCTCGGTTTTTCCATCCCTATCTGAAACCCGTCAAGAGTTTACTTAATGTCGGGCGAAAGTTTGGCGAAGCTAACTTAAGCCCGACTTCATCCCGTTTACTTGTAGCGTTAGCCGCTAGCGTTAGCAGCTAGCGTTAGCCTACCGGGCTTCTGTTTGATTGGCTTCCTGAAAACCATGTGACTCCAAACGTAAGCACACTGCTTTCTTAAAGGGGAATGAACATAGCCGAACAACACAGAGTCAAAGCGGCATGAAAAGACTATATTTTCTTCTTTTATTAAATTACCGAATTTACCGACATGGTCAAAATTACGTCGGTCATCGTGAAGAATTTCGGTAACGGTAAATTTTCGGTTTACCGCCCTGCTCTAGCGTCATCCCTTTCCACTAATATTATTTATTGATTCCACGGAGCTGTGCCCAGCGTCTCACGCTCTCTCAATCTGATCCTGACGAGCAGACCAACCTGGAATCAGTTGTCCGTTCAATTGGCTGACATTCTAACATGTAATCAGCATGGATAGTTAGCTCTGATTGGTTCAAATGCACATTTTCGGGCACTATCAAAAGAGGAAAAAAAAAAAACAACCTTGTTTAATCAATGCGATAAAAAACGGTAATGCAACGGAAAGTTGAGCGGATCTTTAAGAGAACTTATTTTTTATTTTTGTTCATTTATGTTAGGCTACGCATTTCTTTATGATTTAAAAAAGTCAATATTTGCGATTTCTTCAAAATACATTCCATTTAACTATGCATATTGTAAGTCATTTGTACTTATTTTTGTAAATGTATGTTACTTATGTTTTAGTGCGACAAAGATTAATCGATTAACTTGAATACTGTATTGGCCCGAATATAAGACGGTGTTTTTTGCATAGAAATAAGATATTCGCGGTCAAGACATACCCATTTACGACGCTAGATGGCGCCAGATATCATTGATGCGATGTTCTGTCATGACAGATCTCATTTACTCTCAAGTTTAACCAGTTTGCATTATTTTATTGCAATGTTTTTCCTTTTTCAGATTTGTTTCAAGTAGGGCTGTCAAACGATTAAAATTTTAAATCGAGTTAATTACAGCTTAAAAATTAATTAATCGTAATTAATCGCAATTCAAACCATCTATAAAATATTCCATATTTTTCTGTAAATTATTGTTGGAATGGAAAGATAAGACACAAGACGGAGATATACATTCAACATACGTTACATAAGTACTGTATTTGTTTATTGTAACAATAAATCAACAAGATGGCATTAACATTATTAACATTCTCTTAAAGCGATCCATGGATAGAAAGACAAATGTTAGTACAAGTTATAGAAATTTTATACTAAAACCCCTCTTAATGTTTTCATTTTATTAAAATGTGTAAAATTTTCAATCAAAAAATGAACTAGTAGCTCGCCATTGTCAATAATTACACCATGCTCACTCATTGTGCTTAAACCCATAGAATCATTTGGACCCAAGCGCCAGCAGAGGGCGCCACACACCAAAAAACAAGTAACAAGCGGACATTACACTGCTGTCATTTTAATCTGTTTGAGCGGGGCATGTGCGTTAATTGAGTCAAATATTTTAACGTGATTAATTTCAAAAATTAATTAACGCACGTTAACGCGAAACTTTTGACAGCGCTAGTTTCAAGACTAAAGTTACAGTTAGACTTCACTTTGATGGTTAATGCAGTTATTGCAATTTTGTTGTTTTATCACAATAGATTGGTTTATTTACATTTCAAAAACCAGAAGCAATACATTTACAAATGTGATTGCGCTTTTGTTTGAATGAGTCAAAATACCATGCTTTTTCTCTCATATTGTTATAATCATTTGTTTCAGATGGACTGTAATTATTTTCTGTATAAAAATTAATTTGGTGTTCAAAACGTCTTTTTTCAAACTTGAGTCTTGAAAAAGAGGGGGTCGTCTTATAATCAGGGCAGTCTTATATTCGGGCCAATACGGTAAGAAAGAAGCTTCAAATTAATTTTTGCTGTTTCGAGTATTCGTTTAAATAAAGTGGCGTTGTAAGGGTTTGTTTTGAAAGTGTTTCCATTTATTTTTAGTCATTTGGGTGGATACACTGCCCTCTAGTGGCAACAGTGAATATGACATAACTCATTTAACATGGCTGAATCCAGCTGCTCCCTGTTAAGACCGACATAAGGTAAATTTTTGTTTATGGACATTTATTTTAAAAATTTGTAATTTAGTTTATATGTATATTTAGCTTTTTCTTTGGGGGATTATGTGAATAATTTTTTAGGAGCAATGTAAATAATTTTTTTTTTTAAAAGCATTTTATAGCATTTGAGCCAGTGGACTATTGCTATGCAAGTTGGCCAATTGTTCTTTTGTTGTACTACTTGTCCTCATTTATTTATTCAATTATACCGTTTCCGGCTTAGCTCAGGTATTTTCATTTTTTTATGGTACTAATACGATTAATTGATTATTCGAACTAACTAATTCATAATTAATCGACTACTAAAATAATCGATAAATGCAGCCCTAAGATGTTTATATTATATTCAATTTTCCTCAACTGAAGTGTATGCCCCCTCATAATAAGACAAGTGTGAGCACCATGAAGTAGGAAGTAGTCAACAGGTGTGCGCTTCAGGGCGGCTTTGGCCTTGTCACTGGTCCAGTCTACCTCCAAAGCCTCCTTCAGCCTACAGAACTTGGACGTCTGGTAGAAACATGCCATTATAAAAAAATGGTGAATGCATTCAAACTCATGAAAGCAGTTGATAAATCATTTAATGTTTGATGCACGTGTTAAAATAAAAGTACTACACATTCTCACCTTTTTTACCATGGTGGTTTCATTGGGGTCCACTTTGACCTTCTTGGCGTCAGGGCCATCATTGGAGTCTCCCATCGCTTTTTTCACCACTTTAGGTTTCTCCCTGAATAAAAAATTAAAAACCCACTGCAGAGAGCTTTTAACGAGTTGTTGAGTTTTGAACTCACTCCACATAGTTGTGCTCGGGTCCAAGGTTGCAGAACATGTAACCATAATAACCGTGAACGTCACCACAAAAGACCAGAATGTTGTGCTGCGAGCATAATTGGTCAATGCGCACCATCGTGTCTTTGGAGCAGCACGTCAAACAAACCTGTAGGTGGGAAAACAACAAAATCACTGAGTTCTAAGTGTTACTGCAGTTTTTCACACACCATGAAGAGGACTGGAAACCCTGGGGGCTTTAGCCTCTACACTCACCGCATTGAACTGAAGAAAGAAAGAGTCGGGCTTATCTTCTACTCTGTCTCTGTCAGCAAGTACTTCCACCATGGGATTGAGGATCTGGGCACGTTCCAGGGACGCCTGGGCCCGATTCTGGCCTCGCTCGGTCACTGGGATTAGAAACTGAGCCCATGACTGATCATTCCCCTGGTGAGACCAACAAGCCAATCAGCAACGTTACCTTTCATTATATAGTATGTATTGTGGTACATATAGTTGTGCTGCACTGAAACAGTTTTGCGAACATCAACATGAGCATCTATAAGATGTTAGCTTTGTTTTAAGGAGGGAAAAAGCATGCTAGCCACATGAGCCTGGCTGGTTCTGTTGGGGCGACGGTGTCGCAGGTGGTTACAGGGTCGTCCAACGACAATGTGCACAAGTCCTGTCTGTGCACATTGTCTTTGAATCTTTGGGCAAGACACCACCCCATTTGCTCCCAGTGGGTCTGGCAGCACCTTGAATGGCAGCAGAAGCAAGACACCACCCCATTTGCTCCCAATGGGTCTGGCAGCATCTTGAATGGCAGCAGAAGCCCATTGGTGTATGAATGTGTGCGCGAGGGTGTGGGCACACATGTCAAGTGCTTTGTGAAGCCTTCTGTTAAAGGCACTATAAACATACAGTGATCCCTCGGGACTTCGCACTTCAAACTTGGCAGTTGGCACCCTCACTCCATCGCATATTTATTTTTCCAAAGAAAATAAATAAATACAGATGAGCTGTCCCGATCCGATCACAAGTCGTACTCTCCCTCATTCTCCTTTTCTTGGTAAGGCAGTGCACTGGAGTTGCTTATTAAAGTTCACGATGATTGACAGATGTTAAGGTTTGATCTTGCCAGAGATGCCTGGAAGCCGAAACTTCAAAGCACCGCATGCGTCAATCATCGTTTAACTTGTTAAACAGTTGCTGTGGCAACTCATTGTGTGTAAGAGAGCGGCTTGCGCGGATTTGAGTGGACTTACTCAACGACGCATTTATTAAAGACAAGCATTTTTCCACTTTATTCTTGTTTAAAAATAATTCGGTGGGACAGTAACATGCTTAAAACGGATGATAATTATTAAATTTGAAGTGCTTAAAAACCATTTATCAAAATATATAAATACTAGGGTTGTTCCAATCATGTTTTTTTGCTCCCGATCCGATCCCGATCGTTTTAGTTTGAGTATCTGCCGATCCTGATATTTCCCGATCCGATTGCTTTTTTTTTTTTTTGCTCCCGATTCAATTCCAATCATTCCTGATCATATGCATTTTGCCAATGCATTAAGAAAAAAATGAATAAAACTCGGACGAATATATACATTTAACATACAGTACATAAGTACTGTATTTGTTTATTGTGACAATAAATCCTCAAGATGGCATTTACATTATTAACATTCTTTCTGTGAGAGGGATCCACGGATAGAAAGACTTGTAATTCTTAAAGGATAAATGTGACTTTGTATATTGTGACTAAATATTGCCATCTAGGGTATTTGTTGAGCTTTCAGTAAATGATACTGTAGCCATTTAACTGTTCTGCCCAAATGCATGATGGGAAGTGCAACCATGACTGTGCGTAGTGGCACCAATTGATATATCTTCTTTGCGTTGGGAAATAACATTGGGTGTTAAGAAAAAGATCAACCTTTCTTCCCCACATTGCTTCCCACGATTTTTCCAATTGTTGAGAGAGGTATTTTAAGGCTTAAGTCAATTAAAAAAAGGCTCCAAAGACTGCCAAAATTCACTCTACTCATTTTACGCTGCCTTTTAGCTCTATATATAGGTAAAACGGCGCAATTATAGATTGAACGCGACAATGCTTGCATGAGTCGTGCAGCGCATGCGTTAATTGCGTGAAATATTTTAACGTGATGAATTTTTAAAAAATTAATTACCGCCGTTAACGCGATAAATTTGATAGCCCTACTTTAAGCCAAAACTAAAGACTCTGGATGAGTGTAAGACGTTTTGTCTGTAACGTTAAATACAATTAGAAAACGATTTAATTAAAAAATGTATATATATCAGTCAAAATTCCCTTGTGCCTTTGATTTGTATACATCAAAGGCACAAGGGAATGTTTACTCCTGGCTCAAAGACATCCCTATTCCAAGACTGGACGATGCCTCACGTCATTCCTTAAATCAACCTCTGACCATAAGAGAGGTTTCTGATGCCATTAAATCACTACCCTCTGGGAAGGCCCCAGGATCCGATGGGTATGGATCAGAATTCTATAAAAAGTTTCGCTGGACAGATAGCCCCACTCCTGCTTAGAATGCTCTTACACTCTATGAAAGCAAAAGCACTTCCCGCTACTTTATATGATGCGAATATAACCCTGATTCTAAAACCTGACAGAGATGATTCTAATCCTGCATCGTATCGTCCAATTTCCATGTTAAATCTTGATTGTAAGATTTTCACTAAAATACTTGCTAGTAGACTAAAAGCGTGTATAGAGTCCATTGTCCACAAAGATCAGACGGGGTTCATCCCTAACAGATATTCTTTCTTTAATACTAGAAGGGTGTTAAATATAACATACTATAAATTTCCTTTCGGGTCAAAACAAGCGGTTTTATATTTAGATGCTGAAAAAGCATTTGATCAGGTCGAGTTTGGATATCTGTTTAAGGTTCTAGAAAAATTTTGCCTCGGTGAATTTTTTGTATCCTGGGTTCGGTTGGCTTATTTACGCCCCTCTGCCTCAATTGTTTCGAACCAAGACAGATCACGCCCGTTTTTACTAGAGAGGGGCACTCGTCAGGGGTGCCCACTCTCACCTCTGCTATTTGCTTTGGCGATTGAACCCCTGGCCATCAGCATAAGAGAAAATCAACTCATCAAACCCACAGTGATCGGTAGGGATGGGAATTGATAGGATTTTTACGATTCCGATTCCATTATCGATATTGCTTAACGATTCGATTCTTTATCGATTCTCTTATCGATTCTAATTTGGGGAAAAAGAAGAACAACCGTTTTGATTGGCATCGAGTTTGTTTAATCAGAAGTCACAACCTTACAAACTCACAACGAGATCAAAAGAGGCCCAAAGCCTCAATGTTAACTGTGGCAATAAGTGGCAAATACACAAGAATGTGTAACATTTTACTGAAACATTTATGTAATAGAAATAAAAAATATTGGTATATATATATAGGCAGATAGGTTTTTGTTCTGCCTTTGGCAATATGTGTTAAAGCAGGGGTCCCCAAACTTTTTCCTGTGAGGGCCACATAACTTTTCCCTTCTCTGATGAGGGGCCGGGGTCAGTTTGTTACAGAAAAAGTGTGACGATTGCAGAAGTGCATAAATGTAAAAAATTATTGTTTTTCAGAAAGCCACAATCAAATAACCCTTTCTGGATTCTTTATAATAATAATAATAATAATTAATAATAAAAACACTATTAATCAAACAGATAATAACCAAATAACCCTCTCTGAATTCTTCAAGGAAAAGGCCAGAAAATAAATAACACGATTGAGAAAAAAAAAAAAAAATTCAAAATGGCCGGACCAAATGTGGAGGCGGGCCATATTTGGGCCGCGGGTCGCAGTTTGAGGACCACTGGAGCGCGCATACACCCAGAGAAGAAATGCCGCATCCAAGTGAGTGAGAGAGGGAAACACTTCAACGAGCCTCCGTTCTTTGTTAATGTTAATATCTACAGAGGCAACGCCTGTATGTATTATCTTTTGTGTTGTTGTTGTTGTGTTTCCACTAGCGATCGGACACTTAAGTCCAGTTGTGTAGTGGTTTGAACGATGTGCTAATGCTAGCGAACGAATGCTAACCATACTGTTATTAGCAGCTAATCATCGCTGATTTACTTTGATGCAAACCTGTTTGTTATTGGGGACGAAATTGATTTGTTTCATTTCTATTCTTAGTTTCACTCTTCAAGTGATGGTTGAATAAAGTCAGCAAATTATACCAATTTTTCCTCGTGAAGTGAAGACACACTTTCAAGCGTTTGAACCTACGTGCTGTCATTGTTATGTTTATGGCTGCAATGCTCGTGCTTACCCGTCGTAACCTTTCATTTTCACACTCTTTCCTGGTGAAGTGTAGTCAAACTTTGGAGCGAGTGGTTCTTGGCGCCATGCTAGTTTGATGCATTTGGACAACAAGACAGTCACGACGCAATATACGTCTTCAGGACTCGTTAAAGGGATCGTTAAGGCTTTTTCATTGTGATGTCGAGGCCTCGAAACACTCGGAACCGGTTCCGAATTGGAATCGGATTTCGATTCCCATCCCTAGTGATCGGGGGTGTTGAACATAAAATATCACCTTATGCTGATGACATTGCCATTTTCATGTCAGACCCAGAGTATTCTATTCCCAATTTGTTAGATTTGATTAATAGTTTTGGTGCAGTATCTGGGTATACCATCATCTGGCAGAAGAGTGACCTGATGACCCTTACAACAGATTTAGATCTGGTATTTGCAGCTTCGATTCAGTTTAAAATCTCAGATACTGTCAAATACTTGGGTATCAGAGTTACAAAAAATCCAAATTCTCCATTTAAACAAAATTTTACTGAAAGATTAAATGCCCTAAAGGAGAACATAGAAAAGTGGAGAACTCTACCTTTATCAATGATTGGCAGGATAAATACTATTAAGATGGTCTCCCTACCAAGATTTCTCTACTTATTTCAGAACATTCCTGTGTATATACCCAAAAAGTATTTTAAATTGATTGACTGTGTTATTTTGCCTTTCATTTGGGGGTATAAGGCGCACAGAATTGCAAAACAATACCTCCAACACGCCAAGGACTGTGGAGGTCTCGGCCTACCATGTTTCTTGCACTATTATTGGGCAGCCAATGTAAGAGTCATGGTGTATTGGCAAATTAATCCTGACTTGGTGTCGTTGGAGAATGTTCCCTCTTGGTTGACAATAGAACATAGTTTAGTCCCAAAAACATCTCTCCGGGCAATTCTTTTTTCCTCGCCTAGACCATTGTCATCTCAGAGAGAAGAACATTTTATCATGCTGCTCGCCCAGAAAATCTGGTTGCAGATTCGAAAATTTTGCAATCTCCCTAGCACAGCTGTATATGCTCCAATGTGGCATAATCATGCTTTCGCTCCCTCATTTACGAATCCGGTTTTTAGGGAATGGAGTCAGATGGGTATGGAGTCGATTAAAAATTTGTATATTGACAATAAATTCTGCTCATTTGAACAATTGCAAATAAAATATGATTTGCCTAAAGGTCATTTTTTTAGATATCTACAAGTGAGGAATTATGTCAGACAAAATATCCCAACATCCAACTGTCTCCCTCCGGAAAACGATTTGTTTAAAATCTTAAAGGGGCCCCCAGAATCTAAACATTTAATCTCTTCACCAGTAAAATTTTTTTTGACTAAATATACTCGTTCCACATCTTTGATTAAAGAAAAATGGGAAGAGGATCTCAGTATTACAATCAGGGAGGATATATGGCAGAGAGCGCTGAGTGACATTCAAAAATGTTCTGTTAACTCCAGGCTACAGATAATTCAGTATAAAGTAGTTCTTAGGTTACATTATTCAAAGGTGAGGTTAAACAAAATATTCCCACAAACATCACCCGTATGTGAAAGATGTAGGATAATGGATAGCACATTAGCACACCAATTTTGGCTCTGCCCAAGGATTCGAGAATTCTGGTTTTCAATATTTAAATCGTACTCAAAAGTATTCAAAACACCAATTGATCCTGACCCCATAATTGCGCTGTTTGGTTTCTCTGAAACATTGCAAAAACTGGGCCATGATAGGACTTTTGTGATTGCTTACGGCATGATAATAGCCAAAAGGTGTATCTTAAAATTATGGAAGTCTGATGTCCCACCCCACTTTGAAACCTGGCTCAGGGAATTTACAGGAGTGTTACATATAGAAAAACTAAGGTATGAGGTATCAGGCAACCCTCAAAAGTTTCTGATTGTATGGCAACCAATTTTAGAACACTTGAATTTATAGTAGACCCCTACTCCTCTCCTCCTGTCATCATTTGATGTATACGTGGACTTTGGTTAGGACAAAAAAAGAAAAGAAAATGTGATGAGTACTTCAAGGTGTTTGCATTTTTGTGTATATGTATTGCAGTTTGTATAGCACATATTTTTGGGGAAATGTACTCGTGTATACAGTTGTATAGCTTGACTTACATTTCTTCATGTGGAGAATTTTTTAATTTATTAATTTATTTATTTATTTTTGTTTTATATTTATGTATGTTTGTATCTCGTCTCCTGTATGTCAAGGTGACAGTAGAAAATGCCAACAACTGATAGAAATTGATAGTCACCGTTTGTTGTTCATTGAAAAAGTTTGTAAATAAACATGGGGGAAAAAAAAAAATCGCAAAAAATGTATATATATTAAAATAAGGCATGTCCGATATTTTTTTGCCGATTCCGATACTTTGAAAATGACGTGATCGGACCCGATCGATCGGTATATCTTTAATACATAAAGTTTTTTTCAATTATTTTAATTATTATTTTTTAATTAAACATGTCTCATATGTATATCGTTCCAATGCTGAATCTGAATAAATACATTGAACACACACACACACACAAAAAAAATAGTAATTAAAATATTTTTTGGAGGGGGGGGTGTTACTTCGCAGTTTTTCATTTATCACGACGGGTTCTGTTCCCCATTAACCGCGAAAAAGGACGGATCACTGTAAATTGCTTTTTTTTTTTGCTTGCTAGTGAAATTGTGCCCTCTCCTAACATAAGTTATTAGAGCATGAGCTAGGCTAATTCTATAATGTGGTATAATGGAACTGACTAAGGATGTAATTCGAGCATACAGTTTGATACCAAATTGATCATTTTTTTGGGGAGCGGGGCCTTCAAGAGCATTTTACATCTCATGTTTTAGCAGGGGTGAAAGTGGCTAGAATTTCTTGCCGGAACTCCCTAACATAAAGTTCGCCACAGAGCCCTTTTTTTTTTTTTTTGGGTGTGTGTGTGTAGGGGGGGGGGGCTTAAACCTCCTAAAACCACCAAAATGCAAGAACTTATTGCACAGTTATAAATATAACACACAATAAAACACAACAGGTTTCAAAGTGGTTAGCACGTCCCCCACACAGTTCTGATACCAGGGGTTCAATCCCGGGTTCCGGCCTTCCAGTGTGGAGTTTGCATGTTCTCACCATGCCTGCGTTGGTTTTTTCCTGGTGTGTGTGAAAACAGGGCTATAAACATGGCAAGCTGGAAATGGCTAAACTAAGGTGAAAACATAACGAAATTAAAATGTCAATCATTACGTTCGGGTCGGGGTTCTCGCTAAATTTTTAAAATAAATATATATTTATATACGTATACCAAAACGATGTATGGATGTTAAACAAAGGAATACTTATCAAATAAATAATTTGGATAAAAAAGACAAGGCCTGTATGGTCATTGCAGAGCCAGAGCGTGCCATGCGCCCTCTTTTTACTCTTTTTCCTCTGCGATGCAAAACCGCATCTATTTACATTTTACAAACTTTTCCAGCGTTATTTCGTTGTGCAAATGCATTTAAAATGATCATAAAAATATGTAGACTATTTAAACATTACGAAAAGTTGCGGTTTTTTTCTGCCAACTGAGAATTCGTTACAAAAGACAGGCTTTAATGCGCAGGCATTGTCACCAAATGTGATCACGCAAAACGCAACCAGTCCGTTTTTCCAAGGAGCAAGCAGTGATCTGTCCAGGTCTGACTGGAGCATCCCTTCCCTCTCCTCCTCACAAATAATACATAGAATTTTGAGGGGGGGTTTCTCGGGCTTGGGCCTACAAATAAAATATAAAATTTTGGGTTTTTTTCCGGGCTCGGGCCTACAAATAAAACATAACATTTTGGGGGGGGTTTTCGGGCCTGCAAATCAAGCTAATTGATCGGGCTCGGGCGGGTCGGGCATTAATACCAGCGGACCCCTGTCGGGTCGGGCTGGATTTTTTTAGGCCCGATCTTACCTCTTGATTACCTTAAATTGGTTGCAGTTACACGTCGGGGAACGCTCCCTCCGGAACAAAACACGACAGGATTTGACCAACATTGTGACAATGCTGACCAAAAATGACATAATGTCCAGGTTATAAAATCGCCCAGCAGCCTTCCACACACAGAGAGTGCCAGTGGGCAACACAGATCAAGTCTCTGAAAGCGTCCAACCGGCTTCATTGTCGGAATCTTTTAATGCACGAAAGAAATGACGAGAGTAAATCCTGCGTTACCTTATACGGGAAATTTCCTGGTAATATGTGTGAAAAGGGCTACATGCAATGCGACTTGTCAGATAGAGAGAGACGCTGGGGAGAACTACGTAGAATAAATGAATAATAAAAATCAGTGAAAACGGATGACGCTAAGCAAGCTCTTTATTAGGCTTGTATTGTTAACACTTATGTAAATCTGACATTAGTAGATTGTTCTTATTGGAGATGCGTGCGTGGCAGGTTTTTTTTTTTTTTTTTTTTTTTTTTTAAACGTTGGATTTTGACAGTTGCCGTCATTTTTTCGGGATCAAAGCACCGTATGCCGGAACGGCGTTCCGCCATCGTATTTCTTGGCGGAACGCCGATCCGGTGCGTTCCGGCCCACTTTCACCCCTGTGTTTTAGTTAGATGAGTTCATTTATTGTCACTATGGTTGGGCATCCAGCATCGATGGGGTCCGGGACTAACACTCCGATGCTCCCAGAACCGTTCGAATTTTTTCCATGTTTCGGTGCCCTGACCGCCGCTCGGAAAAAAATAGCTGCAGAACACCACAAAGAAGAAGCCACATGAAGTGTGTGTTTGTGTCTTTGCAACTTGGATTTCGACCATGAACACGGTAAGGCGGCGCTCAAAAGTTTGGCTCAATTTCACAAAGAGAAATGGCCAGTCAGCTTAATGCAATATTTGCAACACAGCTATATCATGCAGAAGTGGCTGCACAACCAATATGATTAAACACCTCTGGCTTCATGGAATACAAGTGCCGAGTAGTGCATAGCTGAGTGCCGCGTATTTGACACGCAGTGCCAGTCCTCTAACCAGGAAAGTAAAACATTAAATTACGTCTGTCTTCTACTGCCCCCACGACCCGACCCCGGATTAAGCTGTAGATGATGAATGGATGAATGGTTACATCGGGCTAATGTAGCTACATAAGCAGCTACGTACTTTACATAGCGCGTTGCCACCGCCGAATCAGTTTTACAAATAAGGAAATCCTTGTCATTTTGCCTCATCTACATCAAATTACAAGAATTTATACTCATGCTTCGTTGTAGCTCCCAGCTACGGTACATTAATGTAAAGTGCGTAGCGGCTCACCGCTTCCTTACCCCTACATAATATTTGTGACTTTTTCTCGCTTTCTCATAATTATGCTTTCAAGCTTCCTCTACACCCGGTGAACGCGTGTCCTACACTGCAGGGGACACTATCTATCCAGAACGCTCACGCTTACTGCCTGGGAAGGCAGATATGATCATTTTCCTCAACAAAAACTTTGATTTTATACTGTACCCGTTGTTATTCTGGACTGACTGAGTTTTACAAGTTGTTTTTTGTTCCATATTCTGCACCAGGTTAGCTCAATAGTGGGAGCTCAATAATATGTAAAGTTAAAGTTAAAACCCTGTGAGAAATTCATAGTTAATTGAAAGTTCACATAATTTAACTAATAATCAACAAGTTAAGAAATTACACTATGCAATTTTTTTTTTACCCTGCCTAATAAAAGAATCAGAATCGAGAATTGTTTGGGCTGGAAGCGAAACGTAGAATCTGAATCGGAACCGTTCACACTCAAACGATGCCCAACCCTAATTGCCACCAATACCAAGTACTGTAGACACAAAAGCTGGTAGGTCATTTCTGACCAAACCGTGACTACAATTATTTTACATTCATGTGAGTATACAGTAATTTAGTTCTAAAAAGGGGGGAGGAAATGTGGTGTCGGTACAATATCGGTATTTGCCGATACCACACAGCCAGGTAGTGGAATCAAGAGCCAAAAAATTGTATCGGAGATAGTAAAAGAAGGATATTAGACGCTATCACTGAATTACCATTGTTCACTTGTGCCAAGCTCGAGTAAATAAAATCGGAATTTGAATAGTTGTAACATATTTCCAATAGTTTGGTCGTTTACCTTGTCGTGATCGAGCAAGGTAAGTCCTTTAACTCCAGCCAAGATCAAGTTTTTGGCCACTTCAGCCCCCAGACCACCTAACCCTGCCAGGAGAACCTTGGACCCACGCAGTCTGCAATTAAAATGTATATTAATTAGCTTACAGAGCAAACAATTTGGAAGAACCCGTACACAATAATTAGCACCACAGGCTAAGCTACCTCTTCTGGGCGTCCAAGCCCCAAAGACGGATCTGGCGGTCGTATTGGGCCGCCTCTTCCTCAGTAATCACCGGGTCCTCCTTCTCGATCATGTCAATCGTGCCAATAGTCTTGGAAAACGATAGAAACGACTCTAAAATTGATTCTTCTGCAAAGATATACAGCCAATTGTTTCAAAAGCCGCGATGGTCCCGCTGAATGGGCGCGCAGTGATGACGTCAGAAGAACGAAAATACAATTTCGGATTTTTTGTTTTATTATTGACTTTATTTTTACATTTGACCTCTTTTGAAAAATTTCCCAATCTGTTAGAACAAAGATTTGATTTTGAAATTTAATTTTACATGTATTTATATATATATATTTTTTTAACTTGGCCGCGCCGAAGATATTTGGGTAAATTTTGCCCTGGTGTTAGACTGACGAATATTTTCAAAGCAAGTTTGAAAACAGTCTATATTGAGGCCCTGCTATTAAAGTCGTAAAATTATTTTTCAAAGCGTGGTGCAAGTGCAAGTTTACGAGCAATAGTAATATTTTAATAATACTATTATAATACTACTATATAATAATACTAATATGGATAGCTTACACGTGCTTTCTCCGTCTGACAATGACAGGGTGGACTTTCATTTATTTTTTTTTGCCAATGATAGAATTTTGTAAGCATGTATGAATGGAGTGGAAGACCTTCACTTGGCAAGAAAATTAGGCAATGTGACTACAATGTTTGATAATTATATTCCAATTTTTTTTTACAGGTTTTTAAGCCAATTTTTGACATAGTGAACATTTTGTTGGAAGCTGTCAACATGTCCAATGTGTCCAATTGGGTGATCCAACTGCAAAAATAGTGTTTGAAAGTTTACTGTTTGAGTTTGTCTCCATTAATGAAAGACAAAAATCTTAGTAGTCATGTTACCAAAAACATCACAGGATGTTTCAAAGATACAGTTACCTCAGCCGTTTCAGAGATATGCAGTGTGAACATGAAAGTAGAATACACTGTATACGCATATGCATAAACAAAATGGCATGTTTTAACAATGTGGTGGAAGATAAACCTACATTTGGAAATTTAGTTCAAAATGAACTACGACCGTCTTTCAGCCCTGATTTAAAAAAAAAATCTTTTCCAAGGATCAATGCATACATTTTGATACTGCAATTCATTCATCTAATTAATCAGCCTTGAGACAGAAAATAAAAAATCTCGCTCCAAGGATCGATGCGTATACATCCTTAGAACTTTCTCTGTGATTCGTCCACACATAACAGAAGAGTTGCAATTTCGATTGAAGAACAAGGCGAACGAAATAGGTTTTTTAGTTGTAAAAAGTTGATTAGAATAATTAAACAATTATAAATCCTAAACCTTAACCTGTACAGAACACAAACTCTCCTGGGGCCTCTTATCCATACCGCTTTGTCTGCTAGTCCAAATGGAGGGTTTATTTTCTCCATAGACATCTTTGGAACCGTCAGCGAGACACACATTTTAATGCTGCATTCGAGGAAGTGGGAAGTCGGAAATTCCCATCCTCCGACCAGGAAAAAAATCATCGGAACGCCACTCGAACTGGGAGGTCCTAGTGGCGAAGTCGGAAAAAATACCCCGACTTCACGAAATTGCTTCAATCTGACGTCATTCGGAAAATGGCGCTGCGCGTCGAAAAGCAGACCGTCAATAGTAAAACATAAATTAGATCAAAATTCTTTTCTGAATCTAGTTATTCTTAAATTAATGTAATTATTCAGCACAACTACCCGTAACAATTTTACTGACTTTGCGTGAGAATATGCTGCTCTTTGCGTAAAGTTTTGCAATGATTTGTACAAAAGATATTTATTTGTAGAAATAAAGCAAATTGTACAAATACCTTTATTTGTATTTGTTGGCTTTCGAGAAGGCAGGTTTTCTGAAGGTCAAATGTCGTTTCATGGCCAAAATAAAAAAAAAAAACTTGTCGCGATCACCTGTCTTTGCTGTTTTCATTCGCTTGGAACGCTATGAGGTCGCAATTGGTACAATCCGAGTGGGATAATTCCGATTTCCCACTTTCCACGAATGCAGCATGAAAAGAACGTTCAGGTAGTGACGTCACCAACAAGAAGTCCCGCCCCGGTGTGTCAGAAGAAGACGGTCGGCCATTTTAAGTATATCAGTCGTCATTTCACATCGCATCAGTAGGACGGAAAGCGAACGTCTGGACTCAATTTCATCAAATTTCTCTTACAACTGTAGTGGAGAATTGCCTACTGCTCATGAACTTAAACTCAACTAAATTCCAAACCAAGTAGATCCTTGTGAAGTGACTCATAAGCCAGCAATTTCCAGTGTCGAGAGTTTGAATTTTTGGGCACCTCCATGTTAGCTAAGGGTTAGAGAGGAAATGGCTGTGGAAAGCATGACTGTCCATCCAAACTCCCCAACCAACCACGAACACAACAGTCTCCTGACTGACGAAAGGTCGAGTAATTCTACAATCATATTTCAATGAAAATATTTATTTGTCCTTTGTTTTTGTTTTTTTAACACAAAAAGCCCGGGGATACCTTTTTCCTTTTTTGTCAAAGAGGAATTCAAACTCGCCTGGAAAACGGGTAAAGAGGTAACTGACTTGTGCATTGACACGACGGCTCCAACTGGAAGGCCAAAATTACGTCGAAGAGAACGATTTCCCTTTATTTTATGACGTTATCTCACCTCGGCGGTGAAGTGCTCAACGCGGACACATATGACGAGGGAAAACAGGCCAAGATTCCTAAACACACTTTTATCTTTCGCCACAACTTCGACGAATGCTAACCCGTCGTGGAGTGGCTTAACCGCTTAGTTTCAGTCCCATCAAATTATTATTTTTTTTTTTCAAATTAATTTCCAGTGGATAATATTTTGACTTAAAAGTCGAAAATCAAACGTTAAAAGTGGGGCCCAATTCAACGGCTAATTTAGCCTGCTAACCTAGCCACGTTAGCTTCGTAACGGCTAACCGTACGAATGTTTTCTTATTTTTTATTTGTCGTAAGAATCCCCACTTAGACGCTCGCTGCTCCCCACGTCACATAGGTAAAACTATCAAACGACCTCCAAGTGTTTTAAGCACTTTATTAACACTACACGACATAAACGTCTTGCATAGATCAAGCCTACAAAGACAAACGTATCCCAACAAACGTCCCAGTGGTCAAAGTAGTTATGACTATTGTCTACCTTGAACCTGCCGAACATTTTTGTCAAGATTGGATTTTTTCTACGATGTCACCTTGATTACTTTGAAGGGCACGTTAGCTGCCAAGTAGATTTTTTCCCTACTTCTCCCCACCCCAAGATTGTGCTGTTTAACATGTCCTAATACTGTATGTATCAACGCTGTGTGTAAAATGTCTGCAAAGCATCCCAGAAGTCAAACACAAAAATAAGTTTGTAACCTAACCACTCAGTTGGCAAAGCGGCTGAATGTTTTAGTCAATCCAATTCCCAGCCCCCACAAATCCTACCAGTGACCCCAAAGTGTAAGGGGGAGGACTTTTTAATGCTTGTGTGTTCAAAATATGAAGAAGCCCTGTCACAGTAAGTATCCCCCACACCCCTTATTAATCAAGGCCCTTCTCTAATTGATTATGCCTTCTTGACAATTGTGCATGATCCATTGTGGAGAGGAAAACGTATAATTTTGTTGAGTTTTACTAGCTCGGTGTGTAACAGATAACTAATGTGGCATAATGAAGAAACGTGATGCTCTTTTGTTTTTGCTAATCCACAAAATAATCAGAATCCATTTGTCGAGCTGCGTTTGACATAGCGAGCTCAGGTCTCTTGGCAGAGTACAGAAAAGCCTGGTTAGGATGTTATTTGCACTTGAGTGTGTGTGATGGGAATGGGCTCGAGGGGTCGTAAAATATTTTTCTGTCAAGCTGTTGTTGGTGATCAAACTGGTTTAGGTTTTGTACAAACCAACTGCAAAATTATGTAGCCAAGATAGAAATGCCTGATAGGACCGATTCTGTTGTAAATGTTAACTGTTCCATCAGAAAAATAGAGGGTCAGTAGAAATGGTTGGATGGTGAAAATTGCTTTCATCACAAAAGGCGGAGTGAGACTTCAGTGTTTGACTTTACACTTACCTTACATGCTTATTTCTCCATTCATTTTGGATGAAAATTATTACTTTCCTCATAATGGGGTGGTTCATTCTGTGTTGTTACCTGCCCCGCGTCAAGCAAATAATGTGCCGATATAAGTTGCAGTTGTGACAAATGAGTTTTGTATTCTGTGTGGAAGTGGTGGTAATCAATGCTTGATCTCCCAATTGCCCCCTTTCTATTCCAGCACCTGCCTGCGGTGCATGAATTGCGTGCCCCCATAAATGTTAACTGTGTACAGTGGTGAGAAAAAGTTTGGGCTCTCCTGACAATTTGCATTATTTTCATTTTCCATTATTTTCATATATAAATAATTGAGTGTTTGGCTCAGCAACCTCATTTTAACACACACATATATAACTGATGAACAGTAACGTTTCATGCAGTAAATGCTTATTGAAGTACTGGAAGATGTGCAATGTGCATCAAAACAAAATTATACTGGTGCAAAACCTGTCAGATGGCTCTGTGTAGCCTTTCCTAAAACCATGACGTTGAAGAATCTTTTCATTCTGGTCAGAGCTGTTTTGAGACCCCCATGTTGCCACTCTTTGCTGGAGAGTCATAGATCACAATATGCAATAGGCCGTCTTAAATAAATTTTCTCATGGTTGTACCCATCATTCTATGACGTTCCAAGGCTTGATAAGAGCAAATTGAATTTTGGTTTCCAATTAACAATTAGGTTACAAGCATACGTGTCATAGAAATCTTTCCTAATTTTTCATCTATCAGCAGTATCTTTGTTCATGTTATGCTAGCGACCACACAGTCAGAGGCAAGCATTAAGACAGTGAAGGTGCAACTCGTCTGTCCACCTGTTGCCACCTATACTAGTACAACAGAATACTTGACTGTCACAAATTTCATACTGACTACGTCAATTGTGAGTAAATTTAGACAATGTCATTATTTATTAGGGATGTTCCGGATCTGATCACGTGATCGGAAATTGGGCCGATCGCGCCGTTTTTCAGAGGATCGGAATCGGATGAAAAGGATTGGGTTTTCAGTTAATTGTTTATAATTTTTTTTAGGGGATAAAAAGGAATAAAATAATCCAGAAATACAACGGCATTGCCAAAATAAACAATTATGCGTATTATACTATGCAACTCTCCCGGAAAAAGCGGAAGAGGAAGTAGTCTAAACAGTACAGTACTGTAGAGTGGAATTTTTTTTAAATTTAAAAAAAAAAAAAAAAACTTCTTCCGGATCGGGATTCGGTATCTGCAGATTCTCAAAGTCAGGTTTGACTCTGACATGGGTGCATAAATATGCGATCGGGGCATCCCTACTATTTTTGCTTTTTTTGACGTTTTTATCGGGTTGTATGCGGTGAGATTTCAACATTAGGTTTGCGTTATATTAAAATTTCGTTGCATGAATAAATGAAAAAAGTTGTATTGTTTGGTAGATTAGGTGAAATTTGTTCATGTCCTGTTGTACACCACACTGTATTGGATAGTTCCCTGTGGGTGATATTAGTTTGCATGAAATGCTTTCAAAAGTAAATATAGTGAAGTTAACTCATCTCCATGTTTTGTGCGTAAAGGCCAGAGGATGGAGAGCTGGAGGAGGGCGAGTTGGAGGATGATGGAGGTGAAGCTGAGATGCAGATGGGAGGCGACGCGTCCGCTGGAGGAGGAGGCGCAGAGGGGAGCGATGAAGTGGGAGGCGGTGACGGCGGCGCGGCAGGGGACGCCGGTGGCGGCGACCGTCCCCCTCGGACTCGGGAACGCAACGCTAGCAGTAACTCGGACGAGGAGCGCTCGCACCGACGCAAACGCAAGAGGAAGAAAGAGAGGGAACGCGAGCGGGAGAAGAGGCGTGCCAAGAAGAAACGCAAGTCGAAGCACAAGGTAAGAAGAAAGCTCAGTTTACAGCTGTTGCTGAGTACAGATACATTTTAAGCACCTTATAACATTTTTTAAAATGTTTTATGTTGGAAAGCTCTGGGCACACGTCTGAATGTAAAGCAGCGTTTCTCCCAGTAGTTTTCTTTATCTAATGGCAGCAGACTTTTTTTTTTTTTTTTTTTTAAGAATCATCTTTAGTAACACTCCATAGTCAGATTTCGCCTTTTTTTATTTTTAATTCAGAAATGGGAATTTACTCCTATCTGCTGTGATCGTCTAAATATTTTTCCCCACTTTAATATGTTCTTTCACAGCGCCACGCCTCCTCTGACGACGACTTCTCTGACTTAAGTGACGATTCCGACTATTCTCCCAACGAGAAGAGAAAGTACAGAGAGTACAGTCCCCAGTACCCTCCAACCGTAAGCCAACGAACAACACACATAGAACTCCGCGTCGGTCTGTCTCTTCATGTGATCGGGCTCTCTCCCCCAGTCTCGCGGTGGCTACGTTGGTTCCAAAAAGGGCGGCTACATGAAGATGGACAAGCAGGGCTACGGCGGCTACGATGACTACGAGGAGGACAACTACGAGGGGGAGGAGGAGCACGATATGGGTAGCGAGGAGTACGACGACTACGCCAAGGAGCTCAACATGTATCGCAAAGCCAAAGAGGGCGGGCGCGGGGGACGAGGTGGGTGTGCTAGGGATCCTAACTCTCCTGTTATGTCACCTCCCAAGGAGACGATAAGAACAATAGACAGAAAGCACCAAACAAGTTTTGGAGTCTGTCGGGCATCTCATTGAACTCATCGGCTGCCATTGACGGCGTTAGACATCCAATCTACTGTATGTTGACTGGGAGAGGCTAGTCTACCAGTCAAAATGGATTGAACCTCTAGCACCATCAAACAGTGAAAATTTACAGTCAGTTCTCTCAGTTTAAATGAATTGGACACATATCAACATGTCAACGGCAGGCAATGAGTTAAATACAATGGAATGAAATTTGAAAAGAAAAACTTTTAAGTGTTATTGAAGAATGGCCACAATGAGTATATTTCTGTTTTTATTTCAATTGAATGATTTTCCAAAAACATTTTTTATTTAGAATTTTATTCATAAAAATTATTAATAAATAAAAAATAATAAAAATGATTGATAATAAAAATGTTAATATTGTGGCCTACATGACCCTAAGGGCACTTTCACATTAGACCAATAGGACCAGGGTCCGGTTGGAGAGAAACCTCGCAACAACACTTGCAAATGACTTGTTGTCGTTCAGCATTCACACTGCGCCACCCGAATTGTCCCCCACACCTAATGCCTCCTGAAGAGGATCGGGGGGGGGCAATAGAAAAATGAAGCGTCTGGTGCAGGCATTTCTCAATACTGTAACAACGACCAGGAAGTGGCCAGCTTCGTCAGGTGTCTAATCCTTTCTTTTAGAAATTGTGCAACACAACACAGCTACTGTCCGCCGTAGGCGAGGCTAACAACAGCAGAACATAGAAATAAATAAAAAATAATAAAAATGATTGATAATAAAAATGTTAATATTGTGGCCTACATGACCCTAAGGGCACTTTCACATTAGACCAATAGGACCAGGGTCCGGTTGGAGAGAAACCTCGCAACAACACTTGCAAATGACTTGTTGTCGTTCAGCATTCACACTGCGCCACCCGAATTGTCCCCCACACCTAATGCCTCCTGAAGAGGATCGGGGGGGGGCAATAGAAAAATGAAGCGTCTGGTGCAGGCATTTCTCAATACTGTAACAACGACCAGGAAGTGGCCAGCTTCGTCAGGTGTCTAATCCTTTCTTTTAGAAATTGTGCAACACAACACAGCTACTGTCCGCCGTAGGCGAGGCTAACAACAGCAGAACATAGAAAGTATCCTGCACCTCTCTCAACTCTTAAACGATGCGTTCAGGAAAGGCGTGCAAAACACAACCGCCACATTTGAACACAATTCTGTGTATCAAATGCAACTACCTAGCGCAGCACAACAACATTTAGCCACGGTTAATCGTCTGTCCTCTTGCCATTGTTGATTCTTAATAGCGTGCACACATTACTTCCGCTTCCAAGGATGAGCTGCGTGTAGCGTCACAGCCTGGACGTAAAGTAGCAAAAGCGCACCTTGCTCCGGTTGCATTCACAAGTTAAGAAGGGCGCGCTTAAAGTGTAGCGAGACCCACGACTTTTGAACAGACCAGAGTTCCTTTGTTTGGTCCGAATTAGAGTACAGATGCGCATTCACATTTACAAAACTAGCAGACTAGCTGAGAAAAAGAAATCTGGTCTGTTTAAAACGGACCAAACAGTTCAAGTGTGAAAGTGCCCTGAATGTGATGTCCACACGTGTTGACACCAGATCTTTATGGGGTAAAGTTGTTGTTTGTTTTTTTTTGTTTAGTTGTTTTTTTTTTTTATTACAAAAAATTCCCCGATAAAGAGTTTAAAAACTGTTGAATGAAAGTAACGTAAAGAAAATGCAAAAAAAAAATTTCTGTATTTAAGTAAATACAATTTAGCTAATTAACTTGGCAGAGAAATGTTTTTTTTATATATATATATAATTGATTTATCCCAGACTTCTAGAAAAGTTGGCTAAAATGAGGCAAGGGATTTTGTTAAGTACTAAGCATTAGCAAATGTTAGTAAATGCGTCGTGGTGTGTTCAGTTCTTCTGTTGGTTGATGAGCAAACATGCAGCGGGTCATATTGACCTACATTATGTACACGATGATCAAGGAGGGCTAGAAAGTTGTTTTCCCGAAATGGAGGCTTTTATTATTATTAGTCAATCAATATAGGCACCATTCAAAGAAAGTAAATGATTGTTTTTTTTTTTTTTTTTTTTTGACGTTCTTTGTGAATAGTTGTTCATTGATGTCATGAATATTAAATCTGCTACGAACAAGGCTAAATAAGCTGACGTCACTACCCGGGACAATATTTTTGTTCCTACAGGTGGGCGTGGCCGCATGAGAAACATGAGAGGCCGCGGTGGAATGAGAGGCGGCCGTCGAGGAGGACGAGGAGGTAGCCGAGGAAGAGGAGGGAGAAGCGGAAAGATGGGCGATGAAGATGGAGATGGTTACGTGGAGGAAATGGAGGTGAGGTCTTTTGACACGTGACGATTTTGTTCTGGATGAAAGGAAGGTCTGAGTTCATCTCTTTGTTCCTCTCCAGTATGACGACGACTATGACAACATGGTTGAAGACGACTATGATGACTATCAGTACAAAAAGTCCAAAGAGAGAGGAAGAGGTAAGTCCATTCCTCCTCCTCCATTTTACCTGCCGCCGCTGATCCTTGTGTTTTGGTCGCTCTGCAGGCAGAGGCGGGCGCGGAAGAGGTCGAGGCAAAGGAGGACGCGGCATGATGAGAGGAGGCAAAATGAGAAGTCGTGGACGAGGGCGAGGGGACATGGGCCATGACGACGATAACAATGGAGACATGGACAATGGGGTATGGTTGCAATTTATTTCAATCTTGTCACATTTCCGGTTTTCCGCTGTTGGTTTACTTCTGATAAAATGCATAATTTAGTTATTCATGAAGCAGTGTTTTCTATTCTAGTCTTTCTTCTTGGACTCTTACTTACATTTTTGAATGGGTGCGTTGGTATTTTTTTAAAGGACGGAGGAGGGGATGCAGGAGGAGGAATGGGCAAGAGGAATCAAAATGAAAAGTACCAGGATAAGAAAGGAAAAGCCATCTGCAAGTATTACATTGAAGGCAGATGTACTTGGGTGAGCTCAGAACATTTAAGAATATTGCTTTAATCATCTTATATGCTTGAGTACATTAAGTAGTATCATTCATACTTCTTTGTTCATTTACTAGGGTGACCACTGCAACTTTAGCCATGACATCGAATTGCCCAAGAAGAAGGAACTGTGCAAGTTTTACATCACGGGCTACTGCGCTCGAGCCGACCACTGCCCTTACATGCATGATATCCTTTCACCGCCTTTGATAACTTTTAATATCACAAGATTGTAGGCTTTGTGCGTTATTTCCTTAACGACAACTCCACGCGAATTCCCTTGCAAGCTGTTCCACACTACAGGCAATTGCGTCAACGGCGACGAGTGCATGTTCTCCCACGACAACCTTAATGACGACACCCAGGAACTGCTCAATAAGGTCTGGCTCCTCATTAAACAAGGATATTTTTTTTTGTTTTTTTTAATTATAGCGAAGTCTTCTTGTAAGCATTACTTTTGTACTAATTAAGCTCTTAAAATCAGCTCAATCTAGTTATTTTGACGTAAGATTGTGTCTAAGCAATAGTTTGATGTTTTTTAAGAACATTATCGTATTTTCAGGATCTAAGTCACACCAGCCAAAATAATATGCACAAATGAGGAAAAAAACAACTCGCACTGAAGTACAAGTATGAATTTTAGGGGTGAATTTTATTATATCAGAGACCAAGAACAAACATTGAAGAACAGGCTAAATAAGCATCTGTTAATGTAACATATTAACAGTGATTTATGCAGATAACTACAGTCCATATGACAAATCATACAGTGTTGTTAATAACGGCGTTAGAATATAATGGTGGTACTAACGGCATTATTTTCTTCAGTAGTGAGTAATCTAATTAATTTTCTCATCTTGGCAACGTCGTTACTGTACTGAGGCGGCAAAGGCGTGTGTTTCTATGCGTTACGATGTTGGTTGACTGACGCGAGAAAAGTCTGAAAAAGACGCAGAGCAGGAGTGGGGTGGAGGCAAGGGAGTGTGACGCCGTTGCAAACGCGATGCTACTATGCTAGGTGGCTCCAATAATACCTGACTGTAGCCAATGGCCTACAAACTACGCCCACATGATCCTTCGGTAGATATCACATATATACAGAATTAGATGCAAATGACAGACACGGCGACATTAGCAACATGTATAATAAAGAACTAGATGCGTTAGTAAACAGCTGCCGTCTTAAAGCAGTAGACTTCTCAGGAATGCTCTGTTTTAGAGAACCTTCCTAGCGAACCTAAGTAACTTTTTATCTAAAATGCTCCTAAATCGGCAAAACTTAAATCTTTCTTTAAATGATGAAAGAGTTTTAAAACTTACACATGTCGAAAATAGACAGAAGGGAACTGATGCAGTAACGGGAGCAATTTTAACAACTTTAACGGTTGATTCACAACATTAACCCCTTATTGCCAAATGTATCACATTTGATACACTTAAGAATTTCATGATTCAGAATGTTGAAATATCTTCCCTCAAAAAAAAAATGATGGATGCAAGTGAACTCATGCATCTGCAGGTTCCATGGGGAAAAAACAGGATTTTGCTAGGGTTATAGATATTAGAGCGCTTATTACACATTTTTTTTTTCTTTTTTACAAATTTGAAAAAAAGGTTTCATTAAGACCTTATTTTTCAAATTTTGTGATTCTCTGACAATTGCTTCATATTGCTGGCATTAAAGGGTAAAAATGATTTCCACACATAGCAAAGGTTACTATCTAATTATCGCAATATCCGCAATACCCCTGTGTAGGCCTGTTGCGATAACAAATTTTAGTGTGCGATAATTTATCTCATAAATTATTGCGATATGCGATATTATTGCGCCCCCCCCCAATTTTTTTTTTAAACCAATTTACAATGACACAGTAAGAATACAGTATACCAGTATATTAATAGATCAAGTACACCCATTTTAACACGATAAATATTTACTCTTAAATTCAAAAATACTTGAATACTATAAGGAATCACAACTGAAAACAATAGACCATGCCTCTTAAGTAATAGACAACAATATTAATACCGCACAGAAACAGAATAAATAAAATGTGTTTTTCAAGAAAAAAATAATAAAATTGCACTTAGGCAAATGAAAAATTTTGCCTTCATAGCTTCTGCAATGGGGTTCCATAGGGATGCAATGTTTATAGTTAAGTCACGGTTCAGTACGATTTTCCATACGGGGGACACAATTTTCAATCCGATTCAATACATTTAATGCTCTGGAAAAAAAATAACAATAGTATTTTTTTTTTTTTTTTTTTTTAATTGCCATCATATAAACATGCATTTTAGAGCATAATATTTATGTGCTTACGTCTTACTGATCTGAAGAAATTTTGTATAAAAGTGCTGAGAACAATCTTTACTGTTTGTAAAGTGAAGCGGGGCACACTGTTGATTGCTACAGCTCTCTTAGCAGCTAGGTTTACAACATGAGCAAGACCTATTTGTGGTCCGAATCCATCTGTGTCACGTACTGAATTAACAATATTTGCAGCATTATCTTTCGTAACTGGTATGGATTAATTTGGCCTTCTTAACTTCCATTCAGTCATGAAGGTTTATAATTAATCGATGTAGTATATGGACTACGTGTCCCATAATCACTCTGGGCTCACGTAGCCAATGGCATGGGACGTAGCACATCTAGTTTACCATTTCATGATATCTAGTGTGTGTGCACGCATTAAAAAAGTTAGCAAACGCCACAAAAGTCACGTCTGCTCATTACTGCACAACACCAGCATATGACAATCGAGTTTCAGAAACAGGACAAGCAACAATGTTTTGGCGGACTTCGTTGTAAATATCCGGTGTTGTGCCGAAAAATAGCCGCCCCACGTGAAATGTCACCCCTGACGGAAGCGGCCACACGTCAACAACACCGGAGCGCCGCAGATGGTCCGCAGTCAAACCGAAGCACTGACGCTGCCGGTAGGTTATACGTTGAACAGTAGGATATCACGGAAACGATTGGTTCCGGCGCTATTTTTTTGCCGGACCTGGAACGAAGATGCATTTTGCAGAGTTGGTAACAAGGAATCCGAACTTTTAACAGCACGTCTGCCGCACGCGCGCACGCGAGGCGATAAATTGCAGTGTAAAAATTACCGCCTTCATTTTTATTTATCGTGCGATAAATGGAATTATTGCAAATTGCGACAGGCTTACCCCTGTGTCTAGTTAAGTTTAGGGTAAAGAATTGGGCTAGGGCCAATTGTCCCCAAAACCCTTTAAACTTCACATTGTGTTACCTGTTTTTTTTTTTTTTTTTTTTTTGGGGGGGGGGGGGGGGGGTTTTGGGAGAAAAAAAACATGAAAATGATCACCAGTTACTTTGCCAAGTAACTAATTACTGCTACATTCAGGTAAGTGAGTTACTAACGCAATTACTTTTTGGGAGAAGTAATTTGTTAGTTATCACAATACCCGCAATACCCCTGTGTCTAGTTAAGTTTAGGGTAAAGAATTGGGCTAGGGCCAATTGTCCCCAAAAGCCTTTAAACTTCACATTGTGTTACCTGTTTTTTTTTTTTTTTTTTTTTTTTTAATGGAGAAAAAAAAAAACATGAAAATTATCACCAGTTACTTTGCCAAGTAACTAATTACTGCTACATTCAGGTAAGTGAGTTACTAACGCAATTACTTTTTGGGAGAAGTAATTTGTTAGTTATCACAATACCCGCAATACCCCTGTGTCTAGTTAAGTTTAGGGTAAAGAATTGGGCTAGGGCCAATTGTCCCCAAAAGCCTTTAAACTTCACATTGTGTTACCTGTTTTTTTTTTTTTTTTTTTTTTTTAATGGAGAAAAAAAAAAACATGAAAATTATCACCAGTTACTTTGCCAAGTAACTAATTACTGTTATATTCAGGTAACTGAGTTACTAACGCAATTACTTTTTGGGAGAAGTAATTTGTAACCAATTAATTTTTTAATGTAAGATTAATAACACTGAAATCATAACATCTGTATTAAACAGTCAAATTGTGTGGGGGGGGGCGTGTGCATGTAGACCAGAAAATACCATAATTTGGCACGATAAGCCACAAGATGGCGGCAAAGAAATACTTTTGTTTTTTTATTACTAAATCAAGTTTGTGATTTTTTTTTTTTTACAGCAAATTGCAGAGGAGTTTAAAAAAATGAAAATGTACATTTTGGAATGCTGAATTGCAAGTATTCTGGGGTTCATTGTATACACTAAATACTGTATATTTGTAGACAAATTCCATTGATTTTGTTTTGAGCCTGAAAACAATGGGAATGTGTTACTACTAGCTACGAGCCTACTGTAGCTTTGTGGCAAAGTCTAAATTAAAACATGTATGTTTTGTAAAAACCATATCAAAATTTTTTATTCTACAGCAAACCAATAGGTCTGAATTTTAATACTTATGGTGCAGAGATGAACTAGTAATGATATTTTCTGTGTTGTTGTGGTTTCAGATGCTAGCTGAGGATGCAGAGGCTGGGGCAGAGGATGAGAAGGAGGTGGAGGAACTGAAAAAGCAGGGAATTAACCCTCTGCCCAAACCCCCGCCCGGCGTGGGCCTCCTTCCCACTCCTCCTCGCCCGACACCCGTCGAAGTCAATGCCGGAGCGGGGGATTTCGGAGGCCCCGCATCTGGTGATTTTGGGGGAATCCCAGCTGCCAATTCGGCACCCATCGCCACCAAGGTTTCCCCCATTGGGGCCGGGCAGATACCTTCTCCCAACTCCTGTGGTGGTGGTCCTCCACTACAAAATCCGGATGGAGCTTCTTACCAAGGAGCACCCCTAAATCCCAGTGGACCCTCCCCTCACATGGGCTCTCCACCTGCTGCTGGTGGAGGCGGTGGCGGAAAGAAGATCCCGTCTTTGTTTGAGATCAAAGTGCAGCCCACCGGACAACTCGCTCATAAACTGGCTGTCAAGTGAGTCTACGTAAATTTACTTCACCAGTCATGGGTAGAGAAACTATGTTGGGGCAGTTGTCATGGAAAGTAGACAAAATGGGATTAAGGAGTTTGATGTAATATAAAATTGCCTTAGTTACAGACAGAGGTAGAAGCAGACGGTTTACTTGAGTGTTTCTTTTTACGCTCAATGATTGGGCAGATGGTACAGATACAAGTATTTGTGAACAAGCAATTAATAGCACTGGGGAAACCATTTTTTGTTGTTTTAGGTATGACAGTTTAACGAATTGTGGGGTGAGAAACCTAAAACTGATCTCGCTTTTTCTCCAAAACCTCAGTTTTTTTCACTCTATGACCCCGCGTTTTTAAATATGAAATACCCAATACTTAAAGGTACTTTATGGAATTTTTCGAATTAATTTGAAATACTTTTCTATTCCATGCATGTTCCACCAATGCACTGATGATTACACAGATCTCTGGCATTTTAACGGTGATTGCCCCAAAAAGCCCTTTTTTTCCCCCCTTCTTTAGAGTGTTTTCGGAACACACTAGACGAACACATGCTTGTGCACGTCCATACGCGTACTTACACCAGCAGCGCTTTTTCACCAATTCTCCACCTTGACAAAAACACTTTTCTAACCCACTTAAGACTTGCCAATAACAGTAAACAATCACGTTTCCTGTTTTTACATTTCTGTTGATGAGTTGATGGGCTAATGGTGTACCGCACGCAGGCTATTTTTAGACCGTGACGTCGCATCGTAAAGCGGAAGTAAAGCCGAAGTGGGACATTATAGGCCCGCCCTCGCATAGACAGAACGTAATTAGTGCTACTTTTCTCTGGTAATCTTTCAAAAACGAACATGCCGATCACGCATTGCTTTTTTGGAACTTGTAGAAACAACTCTAGACATTACGACACATGAAGGATGTTTTCTTCATACGTATCCTGAAACCAAAAACTCGGGAGGAAAAAATGTGACGTGAAAAGAATTACAATGGTATCTGACTGCCACTGTTACCGTTTGTTATATATATACATATATATATATATATATATATATATATATATATATATATATATATATATATATATATATATATAAACTTTAGTAAGGGGGAAGTGTAAATAAATTATAGGATTAAGATGTGTTATCAATGAAAAAACATTAAAAGTGTTCGTTGGCTGTCACTGAGTAGCATTTGCGATCGCTACACAAAGCTAACTAAATTAAACCCCCAAGAACGGTAAGAGACGTAGGACCACCAGAGGATATATAAGAAAGACAGGGCTGATGGTAAAGGATAGTTTGTTGAAACAGGAGAATGTCATTGTCAGTTGCGTCGATTAAAAAAGCTAAAGCTATGCTTAGGTCGGCTCGTTTTTTTCGATTTTGTCAGCCTTCGACACTAAAGCCATCTCTTTAACTGAACATTTTTATGTTCTTCCACATCTTTGCCAGTCAATTTGGCACCAGGCACATCATTTTCGGAGAGAATTGGTCGGTTTAGCTCTGTAAACATCTCCTTCGTACACCATTTCCATTCATTTCCTATTAGGGACAAACGGTGGCTTGTCCCTACTTAGCAACAGTAGCTAGTGTCATGAATATTAATGAGCGGAAGTGACGTGTTGCTTGTGGTACGCCATTGGTCATTGCTTTATTTTCGTGCTCGTACTTTCGCGCCATGTACGAGCTTAACACAGGCTGTAGTTACTAGAGGTGTGCAAAATTTCCGATTCTTAGATTATTCGCGATTCGGCCGTCGAAGATTCGAGAACGATTCGCAAACATCCAAATTCCGATTATTGAAATATGTCAAGTAAAGCAGAAGTAAAACACACTCAGCGCGCCGCGTGGTCTTCGGGACGCAATGAGGAACGGAGTGAGAGTAGCTAAACATCATGCTTGTCATTACCCGGCCCCTCGGGTAATGCCAATGCTCAACTCATGGCTCTAGCTCAACTCATGCTGCGAGATAAAAAAAACAACATACTTGACTGCTGCCGAAAGCTGCTACAAAGTACGTCCACAATACATAATGTTAAGGTAGATATCATATTTATATAGGACTAGATGTAGAATAGACTCTGTGGCGATAGCAGCACATGTAGAGAAAGCTAGATGTGAGCGTTAGTAAACGGCCGCCAACTTTAGATTGACAACATTAAATTAATTGAATGTAGTTTAAAGCTGCTGATACAGAATGGGGATTTGAGTATATTATTTATTGTTTTTAACTATTGACTTGATACTGAAATAGTCCTTTATTTATGCCTGCGAGGCTTTTTTTTTTTTTTTTTTTAACAGTTTTTGTAACTAAAGTACAAAACATTAGCAGCTAATAGCGGGGGGGGGGGTCATCAATAATCGATTTATAATCGAATCGTAGCCTCTGAATCGTAATCGAATCGTTAGGTGCCCAAAGATTCCCACCTCTAGTATTTACGCCCTACGCTGGAGGTGGCAGTCTCAAGTAAAAAAGTGACAAACTCCCATATGGCATCTATAGCGCACCCAAAAATTTGTTTAAAAAATACTGCCGTCTCTTTTGTGCAGTGTAGTTTATTGTCCTTAATACGTTACTGTTCTGTAGTTTAATATAATTTTTCCATTTTCTAACGGCATTAATTCTCCCCAGAAGTCAGCCTCCCGGCAACAGCCAGGCAGCGACCCCAGGAACTGGCGCACCAGGAGCAGCGCAGTCCGGCTTCCCCACCGAGAGCATGGGAACATTCGCATCTGGTGATTGTCCTCCTCACGGGGGCGCCTTGCAGCAACCTCAGAGTGGAGGGAACTACACTTTCTTCAATCAAGAGGGAATGAAGATGGAAGGAGCGGTGGAAGAGGGTGAGAGACATCACAAAAAAGGATTTGAGTCTTGGCTTTTTTTTTTTTTTTAATTTGTAATAATCAAGTATTAATATTTTCCTCTAAAAGAAAATGAAAATTACACTGAAAGCAAAACTCAGTCCTAGTTAAAGAAAGTTTTCGTTTGCGGCGGTCTCATTTCACTGTCTTTCTTGGTGACAACTACCAAATAGGTGCTGGCAAGTTAATCAGTCAGGAGGACGCCGCCAACGGTACCAATCAGGGAGGAATTTCTGTCTCGGATCTCCTGCCGCCAGCACAGCGCGTCCTGTTCATGAGAATTCAGCAGAAGCAACAGGAGGAGGAGGAGCGGGCCCGGCGCATGGATGGAACCATTGAGAAGAGCAGAGACACCGAGGGTGAACATTTATCATCATCATTGCCATTCATCTTCAATAATATTCTTGTGGTTTAAAAAAAAAAAAAAAAAGGGAAGAACCTGAGAATTTGTGTCACTACATCAAACCCTACTTTTCTAGTTGCCTGATAGATTCTGTGTGCTTTCCAGGTGACTCTGGCAATTGGTACTCCAGCGAGGATGAGGACGGTGGCGGCAGCGTTACATCCATCCTGAAGACACTCCGGCAGCAGACGCAGGCTCCTCCAAAGCCTGAACCGCCGAGCGACCCTCGTCTCCAGAAGGCTGTCAACCCCCCTACACGGCCCGCCGACCCACGCCTGGCCCGCGACCCACGTCTGGCACGCGCCATCGAAGCCGACCTGATACCGCCTGCGCCCTCATCGGGCCCACCGGCAGACCCACGATTAGCCCGATTGGCAGCTACCTCGGCGGGGTCTGCCACCCACCAAGCCTCCACCCCCAAACCGGAGCCTCCCCTGATCTACAAACCCCCACCCCTCACAGCACCAGCAGCGGAGGAGGAGGAGACAGAGAGAGTTCTACGAGAGAAACCGGTCCCCATCCCTCTGGACCCCCTCATGGGAATGGCGCTTAGGGACCCCCGCTCCCAGCTGCAACAATTTAGTCACATCAAGAAGGACATTGTTTTCCACATGCCCGCATTCTCTAAAACCATCACCTGGTCCCCCGAGGACCTCCTCCCATTACCCCTTCCCAAACAGGACTTTCTTCCTCTGCCCCCAGGCATTCCTCCGGTTTCCTCCCTCGACCCACGTCTGTCCCGTGTCGTCCACTCACAGTCTCCTCCCGTAGTGCCGCCCCCCTCCTTAGATCCCACCGTCCCTACGCCATCCTCCACCCTACCAGACTTTGAACTTCTGTCTCGCATCCTAAAGACGGTCAGTTCCAGCCCGTCCCACTCCATGTCCCCTCCGCTGGCGCCCACCCCTGCTACCCCAATGGCACTTCTGAGTCAACCTCCCCCTCTTCCTTCCACTCCATCAGAAAAGCCTATGGACCCCCGAATGGCGCGGAAAGCCCCCTCAGATCCGCGCCTCCAGCCACAGAAATCTGCTCTAAAGCAGCCGTCGGAACCTCTGGCCCCGCCCCCCGAATCCTCATCCTCTTTGGGGTCTGCGCCGGGATCCCCGCCCCCCTCCATTGCCCCTTACGATCCCAGGCTCCTCTCTTCTGGCGGGTCTGGACGCAGCGCTGTGCCCAGCGCACCAGGGGGCACCAACGTCTTGAGCAACATCAGTTTGTATGACCCTCGGACTAACAAACCTGGAAGCCCTGGCACCGCCGGCGGCCCCAACAACTCCCCAAACTCGGAGTCTCGTTCCGGCGAGCCGTCTACGGGCAAAGCAAAACCCAAGGAGCCCTTGTTTGTGCGCAAATCTGCGCTGGACCAACCCGAACCGGAAAAAAGCGCCGAGCAGGGCACCGACCGGTACAACAGCTACAACAGACCCCGACCTAAACCTGCACCTTCGCCCAACTCCGCCGCCCAGAGTGGACTCCCCACCGGGGCCCCGGCAACTCCTGGAGCACCTGCTGAACAACCTCCCGCTGGTGTCCACAACCTGCCCGTGTCCACCCTTTTCGGGGTGGTGAAGCAGGCCGGTAAGCCCGGGGGAACCAGCAGTCCATTTGGGGGGAACAGCCCGGCCCAGACGGAGCAACCCACCGCCGAGCAGGACAACGGATCACTCAAGGACGTTTTCAAGGGATTTGATCCAACCGCGTCGCCCTTCTGCCAATGACGGCAGTCGACTCCTGACATTTTGCTGATCCAACATGGACGCACTGCATAAGCGCGAAAAGACTTTGGGGGGACATGGGAGAATTTAAATGTCTATTTTATAGAGAGGAATTGTATAAGTGTGGACAGAAGAGACAGCGTTTTAGCATCCACTCGTTACCTCACTCATCTCACCTCCAACTAGAGCATTGAATAATGGTGGAATTAAAGTTTTCATCATTTGTCTTATGGTATGATTAACACAACAGCACCACTGCCTGCCGTTCTACAAGCAGCTTTGTTTCCTTTTTTGAATATTTATTTTTCTACTTCCATGCACTGTCCCCCCAAGGAGGGCCCAGTTTTTAATGTTCATCACCTTATCTGTTTCATTGAGGTTCTTTTCCATCACTATCCTCCCCATTCATGTTGCTCTGTTTCCTGAGAAATCAGTTCAGAGTGGGAACGTCCACGTTGCGTCACTGGCGTTCTTGATGGCGGCGTGACAATCACAAACGTTTTACTCGCCACCCAGAAGGTTTCTTGAGAGGCCAGAGGTTCGAGACCACCTCCATCAGACAAGACCCTCTTTTGTAAAAAAGAAAAATGTTCCTTTTAATTTATTTTTATACTTAAAAATGATTTCCACGTATTTGTCGTTTGTTGTTTTAACACAGTGTATTTTTTTTATTAGGTTATGTCATTCAATGCACATTATTTTCCTTTTGGGCTTTGTAAATCTGCTTTCATTTCTTTGCAATAACAATATCCATTTGAGCCATTTCTTGTCTGTTGTAATGAAGGGGTTGACTTTTCTAACTGTACAATATAGGTGAGTATTTGAAATAAAAACATCAACCATATACAATACTGCTACCTGTCCCTCCAGTTTTTTTTTTTATCATGAATTGACAGAGGTATTTATAATGATTTTTATGTATATAATTTTTTTTTCGTTCTGAATGCTCAATCGTTTTCCACAGGCACCTTCAGGGATCTGTGTTGCGGTGTGCAGCCAACTTCCTGTTCTCACTGCGAGCCATAGCCGCCACTTCCCGTTTCCCGCTGAATACTAGTCGGGCTGGCTCCAGTGGGACCGGTGAGTGCACCTCCGAGATTTCCTCTCACTAATGTGCACCCGCCTATGTAAAACTGTACATACAGTCACTGGACGTGACAGTGGGTAGCTAAATTTAGAGTATTCAATCAATCTAAACTGACTCCGCATGAGAGGAGGGAAGAATACACCCTAAACTGGCTGCCATCCAATGGCGGGACAAAATGGTGCCACAATTAATTACCCTATTTATTTGGTGAGGGAAGCAGAGTCCTTTCACTAGTAGAGCGGTTCTGAAAGTATGGTCCGTGTACCAACAGTGGTACATATACTCCCGCTAGTACATAGGTGTCTTAAGTTACATCTCAGGGTCCAGTTTTTATTTGCCTGCTGCTAGTTATGAAAATTACATTGAATATGGTCAGCACAGGAAACTTGAGTTGCAAATTTGATGACTCACAACTTGACTCGGGCTTAAAGAAGAAAAAACAGACTCGGACTTGAATCGCTTGAGCTTGGATTGTCTGAGGCTCGACTTGACTAGTGAGACAATGACTCGGAAAAACTTGGTTCGTAGATTGGTTCCCACTTGCTAGTGATCTGCTTGGAACAGCTTAATGATGGTTTATTCCCTGCAGACGACTGCATGGTTTTATTTACATTGACAGTAAGGTTGCCCTCTAAGATAAACAAGTGCATTGTGGGTCTGCTAAGGAACAATGGCGAAGGCCTTAACTTTTGACCTGACTCGACTCGACAACCTTTTGACCTGACTCGACCAGTCTTTACAACCTTGTGACTCGACTCGACTTGACCTTGTTTACTGGGCTTGACTTGCCTACAACAGGTAACACTCGGGACTTGTGACTCAGATCATAGAGACTCGTGCAATTGTCTGGCTGCTTTAGCCTATATTCTGTTGCACTTTCAGTTTCAGCGCCAGATAGAGCTTGTCACTGAGAATGCCTCTTAGTTAGCTCAGGAGTCATAATCTGACATGTTAAAATCAATGGATGGAAATGTTGAATTTCAGTACTGTATTTTGATTTACATAAACATATACAAAAAATAATAATTCAATGTGATAAATTGACCAAACTTGTTTATGACTTTCTGAACTTTTTTTTTTTTTTTTTTGCTGCCTGTGCATTTTTCTTTGTTCTGCAAAGTTTATTCCCGTAGTGTAAAAAAATATATATGTACAGTGTATCACAAAAGTGAGTACACCCCTCGCATTTCTGCTGATATTTAAGTATATCTTTTCAGAGGACAACACTGACAAAATGACACTTTGACACAATGAAAAGTAGTCTGTGTGCAGTTTATATAATAAGAGTTAATTTATTTTCCCCTCAAAATAACTCAAAATATAGCCATTAATATTTAAACCCCTGGCAACAAAAGTGAGTACACCGTTTAGTGAAAATTGTCAATATTAACATACTAGTACAACATGTCAACTGTCAATATTTTGTGTGGCCGCCACTATTTCACAGTACATGTTGGAGTTCATGTTTACCTCAATAGAATGTAACTCTCCAATGCCTGCAGCACTCATGCAGCCCCAGACCATGACATTCCCACCATCATGCTTGACTGTAGGCATGACACACTTATCTTTGCACTCCTCACCTGGTCGCCACCACACATGCTTGAGACGATTGGAACCAAACAAATTAATCTTTGTCTCATCAAACCATAGGACATGGTTCCATTAATCCATGTGCTTTGTTGACATGTCTTCAGCAAACTGTTTGCGGGCTTTCTTGCATACCATCTTCAGAAGAGGCTTCCTCCTGGGGTGACAGCCATGCACACCAATTTGATGTAGAGTGCGGCGTATGGTCTGAGCAACTAACAGGCTGACCCCCCACCTCTTCAATCTCTGCAGCAATGCTAACAGCACTCCTGCGATTATCTTTCAAAGAAAGCATTTGGATGTTATGCTCAGCACGTGCGCTCAGCTTCTTTGAACGACTAACCCAAGGCCTGTTCTGAGTGGACCCTACTGTTTTAAAACGCTGGATGATCTTAGTCACTGTGCTGCAGCTCAGTTTCAGAATGTTGGCAACCTTCTTGTAGCTTTGGCCATCTTCATGTAGCGCAACAAAACGTCTTTTAAGATTCTCAGAGTTTTGCCATGTGGTGCCATGCTGGAACTATCAGTGACCAGCTACAATCTGCACTACAAATTCGACCAAACCTGCTTCCTATGCACACCTGGACCTAGTAAGACCAACGAGTCACATGACATTTTGGAGGGAAAATGACAAGCAGTACTCAATTTGGACATTTAGGCATGTAGTTTCTAAGGGGTGTACTCACTTTTGTTGCCAAGGGTTTAGATATTAATGGATATATTTTAAGTTATTTTGAGGGGAAAATAAATTAACTGCATTACATAATCTGCACACAGACTACTTTTCATTGTGTCAAAGTGTCATTTTGTCAGTGTTGTCCCATGAAAAGATATATATATATCTGCAGAAATGTGAGGGGTATACTCACTTTTGTGATACACTGTACATCAGGCTTCCCGCGGGGGTTTAAAAAGTCTTCAAAGCATTGAATTTACGATTTTGGAAATAATACCTTAAAAAGTCTTGAAAAAGTATTGAATTTTCATATCGCGGTTTTAAAATTTATGATATAATTTATCCGTGTCTCATTTGTCCTCAAAAGTGTCATTTGTCACTTTGAATAAATAACATAGCCCATAAAAGCCAAAATAAATAATAAAATAGCCTAAAAATAAATAAACGGGGTAGAGGAGCCAATCATTGAGAACGCAACGCAGCCTTGGGTCAAAAAAATTGCAAGCACTGATGGATTATGGGATATTGTGTAGTTCTTTCAACACTCACTGAAAGATGACTACAAATATGGCTGCTTCAATTTGGTGTGCTGTGCGACCAGCTGAAAAAGACACTATTATTATACAGATCGATGTCACTATTGCTCCTGCTAGCTCCTATTGACTTTCATTCACGTCTTGTCCCCATCACGGGATTAATAAAATTATTAATCCCATCCCTTGGGATTCCTGTGTGAATCCCGTGTCACGATAGAAGTCCCGATAAGATGTAATGATCTACACGACATAGACGCAGATATTTTTTGTTTTTACACCTAATCTAAAAAACAACTGTTAGGGATGTCCCGGATCCGTTTTGTACATATGGCTGTGATACAGGTATGAAGTTTTTTTTTTTTTAATGCCTTAATTAGGTCTTAAAAAGTCTTAAATGTAATTTGAGGAAACCTGTAGGAACCCTGATATAAACAAACCATTATTTTGTTTCTTGTAGACATTTCAACTAGGAAGGACGGCATTGCGTGATCATGTTTCATGATCGCTGACAACCCCCCTGTCAAATTGGATTGGACGTTTTATCGCCGTCATTGGTAACCAATGAATGGTCAATACTTAAAAATCCGATCTTTTTACCCAATTCTGTTCCTCTGACAATGACGTGATTGGGTCGGATTTCCGATCACCTGAACGGATCCGGGACATCACTAACAGTTGTTTTAAACTCATTGGCCGCCACTGACAGCAATAGGCGTCCCCAACCATGACAAAAAGAGCCCGATGACTGGACGTTAATCACCGCCAATGGCAGCCAACGAGTTCACTTTGAAATAGACTCTTGTTTCATTTCAAACATTTGTTTAGGTATGATTTGCTTTTAAATTTTATGTATAATTCAATTTAATATTAACCTGGAGCAAATGACATTTATCGGAAGAAACCCATTTCTCCCAGATTATGCATCAGGGAAGGTGTTCTACTGTGGCTTGATGTGTTGTTGTCTTTGATGGCTAATCTTCCCAACAGCTGCTACCTGCTGGGTGTGTACATATATATTTAGCACATGTGATCCTCTTAAACCTTTGGCCTGGATTTGGAGATTTGACTACGGCAAATGAAGGATGGATACGTGCGCTGCTCACTGTTATCTTGTGGGGGCGCTATAACTAGGAGTCAGGTGACAGGATATATATAGAGGCCATTTTGAGTTTATTTTGGGGGGGTATCCTGTGAGCTTGGAAGAGTTTGTCTTTCCAACATATAAATCAACACTTATAGGCTTATGACACATCCGGGAAGAAGTATATATGTATGTAAAAGTGAATCTGTAGAGTGTGCAGGGGAATATAATTTTTAATAATTTGTAGTGTTACAGCCTTATTTCAACTAGTAAAATACATTCATTTGCACAGCACACGGTACATAAAAATATTGACATTAAGAAGTCAAGTATTTTATTATTCTGAATATACTCACCACCGGGGGTGAAAGTGGGCCAGAACGGTCAGGAACGAAGTTCTGGTATAAGATTCAGGGCCAGAACGCAGTTCCGGTATAAGATTCAGGGCTGGAATGCTGTCCCGGTACACTGTGCTTTGATTCCGAAAATGTGACGGCAACTGTCAAAACGCTATGTAAAAAATTTTTTTTTTTTTTTAAATCCTAAGCTGCCACACATGCATTTCCTCTCCAAGAAGAAAACAGTCTACCAACATCAGATTTACATACACAAGTGTTAACAACAAGCATAATAAAGTGCTTGCGTAGCGTAATCCGTTTCCACCAATATATTATTTATTTTATTCCACGGACGGCAAGGAGGTTTCCCCAGCTGCTGCAGTTATCAGAGTCTGACGATGATGAGTCACGTCAATGTGCAAAAGCACGCGACGAAGCAAAACGCCTGGGCTCATTTATCTGTTCAATTGGCTGACATACTGACACGTGATCAGCAGAGATGGTTAGCTCTGACTGCTTCAAATGTGCATGTTTTCTGGAACAGCGGAGAAAAATAAAGGTTGTTGAATTGATGCGACAAAAAATGGCAATTCAACATAAAATGGATCAAATCTTTAACAGCAACGAAAGAGTTGAGGAGGCTTATTTTTCATATTTAGTTTTAGTTGCTCTGATGGGGAGGTTCAGAACATTTTAGCTGTCAATGTGCATTTTGGACTTATATTTGTTCATTTGTTAGGCTACTTATTCATTTCCTTATGATTTAAAAAGTCAATGTTTGCGCGATTTTAAAAATATTCCAATTCACTCAGCATAATATAAGTCATTTGTACTTATTTTTCTGAATGTATGTTACTTATATCTTTATTATTTAAAAAAAAAAAAAAAAAAAAGTAAATTTTTAACATTAACTTTAATTTTAACATACATCCTATGTTCTTAACCCTTTAACACCGAACGTGTCGGCAGCGACGCCTTTACGCATATCATCTTTGAAGCTTCGTCACGCTGTAATTACGTCACCCACGTGCCGCTGGTTGGTCTCATTTGAAAATGCAGAAGTTGATGTCCACACCAGTTTTTATTTGAAGTCAATCGACCAAGAAAAACGGGAGATAATGTCATTTGAGTTTTATAGTTTTATTGCACTCATAAATTCAAACGCTGCATGGACCATGTATCTATCTCCATATTTCCATCATTTCTTGTCCTTTTTCAAAACCGAAAGCAACACAAAAGACTACATACTGTATCACAAGAGCCGTTGTGATGTCAAGAAGGACGAACCGAATGAGATCATTTTTAATGAATTTCCAAACGAGACGCCAACTAATGAAAGGGAGGCATGCGACGCATGCTAACCGCCGGTTGGTTTGAGCGAGCGACTTTGAAACGTGCAGAATGAATATAAAACTACATTTAGCGCAAGCTAATGCATTATTTCATTAACTCAAGGAGGAAGATGAGCCGTATTTGTCATCTTTTTCTTTGCATGAGTCGGCGTCTCGGCAAATAGAAGTGACGGCAGCGCGCAAACGGCGACTGAGTAGGCTGTGTGACGTTGTGTTGTGACGCAGCTCCGTGACCTGTTCAAGCTTTATTGAGTGCGCAAAAAAATAAAAACTTTACTGGGTCGCATGCCTGCACATTTTGAATTGAGCTGAACTACTTGTCAATATTTTTTAAAATACTTTTTTTCAATGTTATATATATTTTTTCTTTATTATAATCTTTTCAATTTTTATGTAGATGTGTGTTCGAGAAGCTTGATTGGATGTAGGTATATACTTTTGATTAGGTGATGGGTACCACACCTAACTTCACAAAGAGATATCCTCCAAACCCTTTTTGTGTTAGATGATATATATAATTTTTTTCTCTCACTATTTTGCACTGTATATAACCTGTTTTGACCATAGTATGTGTAAAGGCCAAAATCGCCTATGACCATACCTGCTGTTTGTGTTGAATTGTCAAACATAAAACTATTCAATCTTATTTTTTTCTATCGAATGTTTATACTAACAAGTTGAATAAATATGATCAAGCTTCAAAACGGTTGGTCGAGCATGTTTGGTTGTCAGTGGGACGTCAACATTACAAATTTTGAAAAAAGATTTTGGGATTTTTTTGTCTTTTTGGGTCCAAAATGTGGATTGAAATTGGTCAATGAAGAAAACAAGTTTGGACATGAAGTTCAAGGTGTCCTGAAAAAAGGAACCCAATTTGGCCATTGTAGACAATTTTTTCTTTGAAATATAATGGCAACATCAAATGCATGCAAATTCGGCCAAAATAGGCTTAGGTGTTAAAGGGTTAAGCAATAATTGAGATTTGGCATTTAGTATGTGAGGAAATGAGGGAAAATGAAAATTAGGAGATGGAGGTTGGGCTTACTGCTGTTTTTGTTAACTTTTATTTTGCAAATCATTGAAAAAAATACAATTTTAAATGAAAATCAGTTTTTGTATGTGTGATAGAAATAACTTTGCTAAAACCGTTTTCTTTGCATTTCAGTAGTTTAAGAGGTTTGACCCCACCCCCCAAAAGAGAAAAACAAAATTAATAAAATTTCTTGCTCCATGGCGACCTTCACGTCGAGGAGTTCCGGCAAGAAATTCTAGCCACTTTCACCCCTGCTCACCACTTTAAAGTATACTCAAATGTTCCAGAAAATGTTATGTTTCTTGTGTTTTTGTTTGTTATATCGACTGTTACCCTACAATAGAATACATTCTTATTTCCCTCAAACTACTACATAAAACCCATAAATGACTAAGTGAAGTAGCTTTTTTTTTGTTTTTGTTTGCATACATTTGTGGCAATTTATCGTAAGCCAGAAAATGCAGTATCTAGGGGAATCACGTGGGGATGCTTTCATTCATGCTGGTCAGTAAACTCATGTACAGTGAAGAAAATAATGATTTGAAAACTCTGCAATTTTGCAAGTTCTCTCACTTAAAAATAATGAAGGAGTCTGAAATTGTCATCGTAGATGCATGTCCACTGTGAGAGAGATAATCTAAAAAGAAAAATCCAGAAATAACAATGTATGATTTTTTAAAACGTTTTTATTTGTGTGATACAGCTGCAAATAAGTATTTGAAAACCTAAGAAAACGAATGTTAATATTTGGTACAGTAGCCTTTGTTTGCAATTACAGAGGTCAAACGTGTCCTGTAGTTTTCCACAAGGTTTGCACAACCTGCAGGATCGATCTTGGCCCACTTCTCCACACAGATATTCTCTAGATCAGTCAGGTTTCTGGGCTGTCGCCGAGTTTGTGCTCCCTCCAGATGTTTTCTATTAGGTTTACGTCTGGAGACTGGCTAGGCCATGCTAGACCCTTGATATGCTTCTTGGTTTCCCGGGCTGTATGTTTTGGGTCATTGTCATGTTGGGAAGACTCAGCCGCGACCCATCTTCGATCTTCAAAGGTTGTTCCCCAAAATCTCACAATACAGGGCCCCAGTCATTCTCTCTAATACAGTGCACTCGGCCTGTCCCATGCGCAGAAAAACACCCCCAAAGCATGATGCTACCACCCCCATGCCACACAGTAGGGATGGTGTTCTTGGGATGGTACTTATCATTCTTCTTCCTCCAAACACAGTGAGTGGAATTATGACCAGAATGTTCTATTTTTCTCTCATCTGACAACTAAACTTGCTCCCATGACTACTCTGAATCATCCAAATGATCAATGATCAACCTTCCGGCCATGCAATTATATTCAATATATACTAGTCCTTCTCAAAAAATTAGCATATAGTTATAAAGTTCATTATTTTCTGTAATGTACTGATAAACATTAGACTTTCATATATTTTAGATTCATTACACACAACTGAAGTAGTTCAAGCCTTTTATTGTTTTAATATTGATGATTTGGGCAAAAAAGTCAAGAAAAAACAAAAATCCCTATCTCAAAAAATTAACATATAATGAAAATGTACTCTAAAGAAGCTGCTGATCTAATCATCTGAATCAATGAATTAACTCAAAACCCCTGCGAAAGATTCCTGAGGCTTTTAAAAATTCCCAGCCTGGTTCATTACTCAAAACAACAATCATGGGCAAGACTGTCGACCTGATTGTTGTCCGGAAGACCATCATTGAAACCGTCAAGCAAGAGGCTAAGACACAGAAAGAAATTTCTGAGCGAATAGGCTATTCCCAGAGTGCTGTATCAAGGCACCTCAGTGGGAAGTCTGTGTGAAGGAAAAAGTGTGGCAGGAAACGCTGCACAACTAGAAGAGGTGACCGCACCCTGAGAAAGATTGTGGAGAAGGGCCGATTCCAGACTTTGGAGGACTTGCAGAAACAGTGGACTGAGCCTGGAGTAGAGACATCCAGAGCCACCACAGGCGTGTGTGAAACAGTGGCAGAAGCGCCTGACCTGGGCTACAGAAAGGCAGCACTGGACTGTTGCTCAGTGGTCCAAAGTACTTTTTTCAGATGAAAGCAAATTTTGCATGTCATTCGGAAATCAAGGTGCCAGAGTTTAGAGGAAGACTGGGGAAAAGGAAATGCCAAAATGCCTGAAGTCCAGTGTCAAGTTCCCACAGTCAGTGATGGTCTGGGGTGCCATGTCAGGTGCTGGTGTTGGTCTACTGTGTTTAATCAAGGGCAGGGTCAATGCAGCTAGCTATCAGGAGATTTTGGAGCGCTTCATGCTTCCATCTGCTGAAAAACTTTATGGAGATGAAGATTTCATTTTTCAGCACAACCTGGCAGCTGCTCAAAACCACTGGTAAATGGTTTACTGACCATGGCATTACTGTGCTCAATTGACCTGCCAACTCTGCTGACCTGAACTCCATAGAGAATCTGTGGGATATTGTGAAGAAGAAGTTGAGAGACACCAGACCCAACACTGTGGATGAGCTTAAGGCCGCTGTCGAAGCATTCTGGGCCTCCATAACACCTCAGCAGTGCCACAGGCTGATTGCCTCCATGCCACGCCACATTGAAGCAGTCATTTCTGCAAAAGGATTCCCGACCAAGTATTGAGTGCATAGCTGATATAATTAATTGAAGGTTGACTTTTTTTGTATTAAAACACTTTTTTGTATTAGTCGGATGAAATATGCTATTTTTTTTAGATAGGGATTTTTGGTTTTTCTTGACTTTTTTTCCAAAATCATCAATATTTAAACAATAAAAGGCTTGAACTACTTCAGTTGTGTGTAATGAATCTAAAATATATGGAAGTCTAATGTTTATTAGTACATTACAGAAAATAATGAACTTTATCACAATATGCAAATCTTTTTAGAAGGACTAATATGTATTTAAAATTGTAATATCTTCTTCACTGTAGGTCCTGTTGTTTTAGACTAGGAATTAGCCTGTTGATTTTTTCAGGCATTTCTTGGTCAAAATCTATTTATTTTGGGTTACTTCCTGTTTATTTCGGTGCATTTCCAGCAGGTTTTTGGTAAAAAAAAAAAAAAAGAACAATGATTTTATTAAAAATGAAACATACAGTACAGCTCAGTACAGTAATTCCACCCCATATACACATTTCATCTGAGAGCACTGATGCTCTGCTGCAATTTAAACCTCTGCCAAGACATACATTTCAGTACAAAAATTAGTAGCCACAATAGTCTAATAATGTGATGAACACACATCAGGTCAGTAGACAATTAGGCTCGAGCGTATGACGTGGCACTCGCGAGGTTTCCACCGCTATCGCCATTGTGGAAGCGAGAAACATAAACAGTGAGGCATTTCAACACAGGTCGCTCTTTAAAAATGGTTGGAAATGATTGTGCGGTAAAGAATTGCAACAACCGATCGAATAGAAAGGAGAATGTACAGCTCGACGGAACACCATTGAGTTTCTTCCGGATCCCTACATGGAGAAAAGGCGAGGGAAAGGTCATATCTGAACTTACCAAACGTCGAAGAATGGCATGGGTGGCCTCGATCAGAAGGAAGGGCATAACGTTTGATTCTCCAGTTACACACAGAGTTTGCTCTATGCACTTCCACTCCGGTAAGTTAATTTCGTTTGTTTACGCAAATTTCAGTAACTTTATGCCCTAAGTCGGCCTGTTGTTAGCTATAGCTACAGCTAAACAACTAGCATGCATACATGTGCATTGTCTTCATAAGACATAATTCCTGTCGTTGCTAAATGAAAAAGCTGTAATATTTTGACGTGAGAGAGTGGCAAAAAATTTGTACACAGGCTACATTTTCTGCAACAAAAAATTTGTACATCCGTGGTCACAGACTAATGTAAACACACATTGCCTACCTATGCTAGAAAGATGGTGTTGCCGTTTGCTATGGTCATAATGTGCAGATCCTGCTCCCATCCGCAGCAAAACTGTTCGTAGCTTTGTAGCGATTTGTGGTTTCGGAATTGCTAATGAGTGTAGTAACATACACCAAACACTAAATACAGCATGATGTCCATTTCGCGTAGTGGTGGAAGCTTGTCGACATCTTTATTCCATTTGTGTTCGGCTTGCTCGTGAGGGTCAACATTGTTCACATCCTTAAAATTGCTCAAAAATCTGTCATTCGCCGTGGTAACAAGTTTGTCTCTGTATCGAACTAGCAAGTTTTCCCTACATTTTTCCATCTTTGGCACTCGTAGTTGAATTGTATTTGCTGTTAAGTTTAAATGTCCCGTGATGCAGACGTGCTTCCGAAATGGCTGCGTTGTCGCAAATCTCGCACGATCCCGTGCTGCTGTGACGTAAACGCTCAAGCCTAATTAACTGACTCATTTTCTGATTTGATTTGACCTTCACTTTAATGAAATTTCCTTGAGTCGTGGATGATTTGAAAAAATAGAGAATTTGTTTTAAATAGAAACTGAGTGAAAAAAGGGAGACGGTTAATCTCAATTAACCCAGGGGAAGCAAAGTAGCCACTTAGGTGTTGGCTCTCATCCTGCCAAGGCTTCAAATAGCCGATACGTGACTCTGCCGGGCGGCCTTAATCTCTTAATGTCTCTTCGTGTGTCGTAAATATCTGTGACGCTGGAAAGCTACCAGTACAGAGAGCAGAAGTGCACGCAAAAAAATTCTTTTGTCTTATTTGTACCTCTTGGGAGATCAAAGTAATTCCGAGCAATCACTGCTCATCCTGCTACTGTCCCCATGCTTCTTGCACAATAGATTCAACTCTCACCTCCTTAATGGATCATTCCGCTAAATCTTCTTGCTTTTAGCTTTCCTGTAAATGTCAGGAGATAGTTTTTGGTCATGTAGCATCCAGCCCACTTTTACATGTTCTTCTCTTAGAATGCACTGTTGTATTGTTTTATCACATTTGACTGCCATTGACAATGATAGACGTCCAATCCATTTTGATGGCAATATCTTCCCTTTTCACTTTTAACATTTATCAAAATCATGAGTGCAAGTAAGACCTTCTTTCCTGCAATCATTGGTCTTCCTTGTGCAATGTCGCCGCCTCCTTGCAAGCAATAAACTATAAAGACAACTACTGGGCGTTTTATTCCAAGAACAACATCTCCGCTTCCTGTTGTGAAGCACCAGCTTGAAACCACCTCGGCCCGGAATGTTCCTAACAAACGCTGACGCCGGATCCGAGCCCCTCCTGCACTTGCTATTGTCGCACAGACACTTCTAGGGTCATGTGATGTTTGTTTGTCTTCCATTTATTAAGATTCCCAACGTGCGCACATTAAAATTGTTTTAACTGGTAATCCTTGAAAGACTGAGCTGATTGGTCGCCGCTTCCCCTCGTTTCGTTCCCCCCCTTCTATTTTGGAATGTTTGTCGTTGGAGGGCCCTGACCCTTTGCACTAGCCCGGAGCCTTGAGGACGTTGAAGGAAGGGCGGCCTTGTGGGAATGAAGGATGAGGAGCGGAAGTGTGAAGTCCTAGCATGTTGGGAGGGAGAGAGCAGAAATTCTTTTCACATATTGTGTGTTTAATTTGTTATATCACACTTTTATGGAGGACTTGACAAGTATGGAAGTGCATAGTCCCCTATAGAGTCTACCCACGTACCACGTGTTCGCGTAGGGTTCCGCCCACTTGTCCGTCAAAACATAGTGTTAACCTATTACGGCTACGTACATTTCTCCTATTTACGGCGTGTTTTTCTGCTCCTTAACATTAATAATCAAAATGGTGAAGGCGTGTGTGGCTGTTGGTTGCACTAACAGAGAAGATGGAAGGAGAGACTTGAAATTTTACCGTATTCCGAGGGATCCAAATAGAAGAGCGAAATGGACGGCTGCAATTCGACGTGAAAATTGGACACCAAAAAATCACCACAGACTATGTAGTAGTCATTTTATATCCGGTAAGATGCATTTAATATATATTTAGAGGGTTTTGGCCTGACAACCACAATTAAGATCATTGCTAGGCTAATCGCCGACAACATACGACGTAGTACGACATAGTTTCAAATTCAAGATGTTTGTGACTTCCCTATCTTCCACCATCGTTATTTTTTGAATAATATTTAGCTGGTACCAAGTAAAAGAAACTGGCCTCGTCTACGGGGCTGACAAATAACCACAATTAAGATCATTGCTAGGCTAATCGCCGACAACATACGACGTAGTACGACATAGTTTCAAATTCAAGATGTTTGTGACTTCCCTTTCTTCCACCATCGATATTTTTTGAATAATATTTAGCTGGTACCAAGTGAGGGAAACTGGCCTCGTCTACGGGGCTGACAAATAACCACAATTAAGATCATTGCTAGGCTAATCGCCGACAACATACACGTATGTATGTAGTGCGTGCTATCGCTAAACCATATAAACATTAAAAGCCTTAACTCCATTGACAAACGACATGAAATACATTAGACTTGACAGTGGATGTTAGCAATAACAAAAGAATTCGAATTGAAAATTTCGTAACTCACCTTTCCAAGCACAAGATAGATTCCTGCCAAACGAGGACCTGTTTCACCCAACCAGCAACGAAGTATTTATAAGCGTCCAAGCTCTTGAAGTTTTTCGTGAGAATAGGCTGATTTTGTGTGGACAAGATCATTTTAAATATCAGCGTAGGAGATGTCAGGCAGACAGGGCGAAGACAGTGGGTCGAAAAACATCGATTTGGGCATCAAATATGGATCTGGCGACTGTATAGAACGAAGCTTTTCCTCATAACGCCTTTTATGCAACAGATCCAGTGAGTTTGCGGCATCAGAAAGCACCGGGTCTTCCATGAAATGCATTTTAAATTGCGCCATCAATTGAAATCAATGCAAATACAGAGTCAAAATGACGGACAAGTGGGCGGAACCCTACAGTGAACACGTGGTGCGTGGGTAGACTCTATATACACACTGCCTTATAGGCGCGGGAACCTCTTGTTACCTCACGATACGATAGGATTTGCGATACAAAGGTCACGATAACGATGATCTGACGATATGACGATACAACGATTATCGATACATTGGTCAGGAAATCATTCTAGGATATTCTACAAACAACAAATAAACAGAAAAACAAGCTTGTGCCGCGAATTGGAATAAGTTTATCACTAGTAGACGTCCAATCCATTTGAACTGGGAGGGTGGCAGCGAATGAACGAATGCCATCCCTCCCACTTCAAACGGATTGAACGTCTATGGCCGTCATTGGCAGCCAATGCCAGGCAATGAGGTAATTTTGGGCCATTTAAGGTCATTTACCTGTTGATTTTCAGGTACTTCCTGTTGATTTTGGGATATTTTACAGGTCACTTCCTGTTTATTTTGAGTTACAGAACAGGAAGTGACCTGGGAATCACCCAAATGATTAGGCAGTGACTCAAACTCAACAGGAAATGACCTGTAAATGCCCTGAAAATCGGACAGAATGACTGCGAATTCTCTGGTTTCGAATGAACGAACGTTCCCAGTCTAAATGGATTGGGCGTCGAGGACCGTCAATGGCAACCTTACAGTTACCTAAGACACCATCATGATGGAAGATTTTGGTAGCAACTTGTCAGTTGCTTTTTTTTTTTTTTTTTTTAAACATTGACACCTTTTTAAAATGATATCTCGATTCTTGGCAGGAGCATATCAATAACCTTTTGGGATACAAAGCATCACCCTATATTACCATTTCGATATTTTGTCACACCCCTACAGTGCCTTATTGAAAAGATATCAAATAAAATATAATTTTTTTGTTTACTGCTTGTCGAATGTTATTTAAGCTTACCGTAAAGACAATGAGGAAATGTAGAGCAGCGCGCTATAGTCTGGGCTCTGAAACGGAACATTAGCAGGTTATGGTACACACCTGAAAAGTGGCTAGAATTGTGACAAACTTGGTAATATAGGCAAGTATCGTATCATGTCCATAGAATCAACATCGTATCAACATGACATTCGGGATTTACACCCCTACTACATTTGTCCAAATATTGTTAAAGAAGCACGAGTGTGCTACAGCACACTACAGGCTGAACGAAGAGCACGACTGCCTTCTACTGGTTAACTCATAATCCGTAACAATGAATCAGTAATTTATTAATCATCCTGGATACAAAAAAATTGAGCTCTGAGGATCGATAGATAATTGCCCATGTTGGATGGTAAAGAAGAAAAAAGTCGATTTTCTGTTTTTACAGGTTCTTTTCTTCTCTTAATGAACAGAAGACAGCACACAACTCAGGAACAAAAAGAAAGCAATAATCACGTAATATAAATAAATTTATTAAGGAAAGAACAATAGTGCCTTTGAGAAGATCTGTCCCAAATTCTCAACGCGTACAGTTTTTGTTATTTCCAATACAAGTCTGCAGGCCCCCGTGTTCACCCATGAAGTGACTCACAAGAAAGTGGGATTTTACTAGACAGCTGTGCTACCTGTTTATGATCTTGCTTCAGAGAAGAAGCTGAGAGCTGCAGAAATCTTGTCCTTTAACCCAGGGGTCCCCAACGACAGGGCCGCGGACCGGTACCGATCCGTGGCGCATTTGGTACCGGGCCGCGCAGAAATAAGAAATAATTTATTAACGACTGCATTTTGGCCAATTGACTTTGGCCTGTGCCGCTTAACACACCAATATCCCTGTCTACTCTAGATATACAACTCCAGGATAGGAGGTCGTCATAGAAATGCATTGATTGGGTTGTTAGCACTAAATCTCGTTTTGTATATCTATGCGCGCTTGGACTCAATAATAACGTATGACGTAGGTCGTCGCCAATCACATTTCTTCCCGGAAATAATTAGCCCCCACACTAGAATGACTGAATAACAGACGTCTTTGGACAGACTTTTTACGGGGAAAAGGGAACCTGACGAGCTAGAAGATGTGCCTACAACCTCGAAGAAAACAAAATTTATGCTACTTCCAATGACTAAAGACCCACGAACTGCGAAGGAGTGAATTCGTGACCCGTATGTGAATAAACCGAGTTAATTCGAGCATGTCTGTAGAACAGGAATATCAGCTTGAAGAGATCGCAAATCACGGCGACTTACAGTGCCTTGCAAAAGTATTCGGCCCCCTTGAACCTTGCAACCTTTCGCCACATTTCAGGCTTCAAACATATAGATATAAAATTTTAATTTTTTGTCAAGAATCAACAACAAGTGGGACACAATCGTGAAATGGAACAAAATTTATTGGATAATTTAAACTTTTTTAACAAATAAAAAACTGAAAAGTGGGGCATGCAATATTATTCGGCCCCCTTGCGTTAATACTTTGTAGCGCCACCTTTTGCTCCAATTACAGCTGCAAGTCGCTTGGGGTATGTTTCTATCAGTTTTGCACATCGAGAGACTGACATTCTTGCCCATTCTTCCTTGCAAAACAGCTCGAGCTCAGTGAGTTTGGATGGAGAGTGTTTGTGAACCGCAGTCTTCAGCTCTTTCCACAGATTCTCGATTGGATTCAGGTCTGGACTTTGACTTGGCCATTCTAACACCTGGATAGGTTTATTTTTTAACCATTCCATTGTAGATTTGGCTTTATGTTTTGGATCATTGTCCTGTTGGAAGATAAATCTCCGTCCCAGTCTCAGGTCTTGTGCAGATACCAACAGGTTTTCTTCCAGAATGTTCCTGTATTTGGCTGCATCCATCTTCCCGTCAATTTTAACCATCTTCCCTGTCCCTGCTGAAGAAAAGCAGGCCCAAACCATGATGCTGCCACCACCATGTTTGACAGTGGGGATGGTGTGTTCAGGGTGATGAGCTGTGTTGCTTTTACGCCAAACATATCGTTTTGCATTGTGGCCAAAAAGTTCAATTTTGGTTTCATCTGACCAGAGCACCTTCTTCCACATGTTTGGTGTGTCTCCCAGGTGGCTTGTGGCAAACTTTAAACGAGACTTTTTATGGATATCTTTGAGAAATGGCTTTCTTCTTGCCACTCTTCCATAAAGGCCAGATTTGTGCAGTGTACGACTGATTGTTGTCCTATGGACAGACTCTCCCACCTCAGCTGTAGATCTCTGCAGTTCATCCAGAGTGATCATGGGCCTCTTGGCTGCATCTCTGATCAGTTTTCTCCTTGTTTGAGAAGAAAGTTTGGAAGGACGGCTGGGTCTGATGCTCCTTCCATTTCAATATGATGGCTTGCACAGTGCTCCTTGAGATGTTTAAAGCTTGGGAAATCTTTTTGTATCCAAATCCAGCTTTAAACTTCTCCACAACAGTATCTCGGACCTGCCTGGTGTGTTCCTTGGTTTTCATAATGCTCTCTGCACTTGAAACAGAACCCTGAGACTATCTCAGAGCAGGTGCATTTATACGGAGACTTGATTACACACAGGTGGATTCTATTTATCATCATCGGTCATTTAGGACAACATTGGATCATTCAGAGATCCTCACTGAACTTCTGGAGTGAGTTTGCTGCACTGAAAGTAAAGGGGCCGAATAATATTGCACGCCCCACTTTTCAGTTTTTTATTTGTTAAAAAAGTTTAAATTATCCAATAAATGTTGTTCCACTTCACGATTGTGTCCCACTTGTTGTTGATTCTTGACAAAAAAATTAAATTTCATATCTTTATGTTTGAAGCCTGAAATGTGGCGAAAGGTTGCAAGATTCAAGGGGGCCGAATACTTTTGCAAGGCACTGTAAATGTACATTTGAGACAACAACTCTACCAAAGTTCTGGATTAAAGTCATTTCGGAATATCCTGACACCGCTAGGAGCGCGCTGAAAACTGTGCTACAATTTCCAACATTGTGTATTTGTGATGCTAGCTTCTCTCACTCTCCCATCTCGGGACCATCTCGTCTCAACGAAACAAACTCAGGCCTCCCACTGATTCAGCGGGTGAATTGTATTTTTTTCCCTGCACTTAACACGAAGGGGCTAAAAACAAATGCTATTTTATATTTGCTGTATTTTTCTGCCGCACATTGCCGGTGTTCTGACAAAGTTGGCATGCGTGCAGCGTTAAAAAGGACGGCGAATGCAGCGATTCCAAAGTACACACTACAAACTTTCTTTAAAGAAAGGAATATGAACTTACGTTTGCCATGTTAGGTGCACAAAACAACTGCACGTAGCCCTCTCACTTTACGACTTCGTCGTGTCGTTAAGCATTCATTTACGCCATTTCCGTGTTGCACATGTATGTTTATGATGTAAACAGTTTTTTTGCACCATTGGATAACATTGAGAGTCCAACTGAATATAAAAGAGGGCTTTTTTCACCGCCACAAAAGCTTTGGGAGCAAAATTTTATAAGGTTGCAAAATTTGACAGGACACCGGTCCATGAAAAAAAGACCCAAATCACACCGGTCCGTGGTGCAAAAAAGGTTGGGGACCCCTGCTTTAACCTGTAAAAATGTTGGTGTTGGGTACTGGACATGAGTGGCAAATAGTGGCCCAACTGTATGGCGTTATATTCGTGCTACTATTCTGAGCGAGCCATAATAGATTTTAAGAACAGAAAAATAGATTGAGCGAGCATTAATAGATTTTTAGCCCAATATTGAGCAAAACAAAAGAGCGAGAGCTGACGGAAGTACACTGTTACGCTGTTTCCAAAGAAGTTATCCTTCTCCCGTCTAAATCGGCCAATCGGTCTACTTCCGCCAGCTCTCTGATTGGTTGGCTTTGTGGCACATTTGTAGAATGTGTGCAAAATTGAGCCCGCAGAGAAATCCGGCAAGGGCAGAGTTCGACAGATTGAGCGAGTGCAGGAGGGAGGAATTGAGCAGATAATACAATTATGGAGCCCAGAGTAATTTTTTTTTTTTTGCTCAATATTATTTCATGTGCTCAAAATTTATTTTTCCTCGCTCAATATATTTACATGCGCTCGGAGTCTATTTTTCTCTGCTCAAAATCTAAAATTGCTCGCTCAGAATAGTGGCACAAATATAACGCCATACAAGGGATGTAATTGTTCTGAGCACTAAGTTTGTTATCAAAGAAGGCAAGGCAAGGCAAGGCAAATTTATTTATATAGCACAATTCAACACAAGGCAATTCAAAGTGCTTTACATCACATGAAAACCATAGAAATCACATTTAAATCAACACAACGTAAAAACCAAGACAAAAGATCGCATTTAATCACAGAATAAAAATAAATAAATCAAAATAAAACAAAAATAGAAATAAAGCAAAAACTACTACTACTAATAATGATTGAAATCAGCAATGGAGATAAGCACAAGAGGAATAGAAGGCAGGTAGATTGAAATATATAGACAGTTATGGATATGCAGTGCTAAACAAAAGCGTTTTTAGCCCTGATTTAAAGGAGCTAACAGTTTGAGCATACTTCAGACGTTCGGGTAACTTGTTCCAGAGGTGAGGAGCATAATAACTAAATGCTGCCTCACCCTGCTTGGTTCTTGTTCTTGGAACATGCAGAAGACCCGTTCCAGACGACCTTAGGGGTCTAGATGTCTCATAGGAATCTAACAAGTCAAGCATGTATTTTGGTCCAAGGCCATTAAGTGTTTTGTAGACGAGCAGTAGTATTTTATAGTCTATCCTTTGACTCACTGGAAGCCAGTGTAGCGATTTCAAAACCGGTGTAATGTGGTCCAGCTTCCTTGTATTTGTGAGGACTCTGGCTGCAGCATTCTGTATTAGCTGCAGCTTCCTGACTGATTTTTTATCAAGACCTGTAAATATACCGTTGCAGTAGTCCAATCTGCTGAAAACGAATGCATGCATAAGTTTTTCCATGTCTTGTTGAGTCAGAAGCCCCTTAATTCTGGTTATATTTTTTAGGTGGTAATAAGCGGATTTAGTGACGGACTTTAGATGGCTATCAAATTTTAGGTCTGAGTCAATAATTAAGCCAAGGTTTCTGACTTGATTTGTAGCTGTAAGTGACATTGTGCTAAGTTGGCTGCTTATCTTTGACCTTTCCTTTTTTGGCCCAAAAATGATCACCTCTGTTTTCTCCACATTTAACTGGAGAAAATTCTGGCACATCCATTCATTGATTTGATGAATGCATTTACTCAGGGAGACTAAGGGACTATAATCATGTGGGGACACAGAAATGTACAGTTGTGTGTCATCTGCATAGGCGTGATAGGAGATGTCATACTGTTCCATTATCTGAGCTAACGGAAGCATATAGATGTTAAATATTATGTTAAAGAACATAAACACCATAGATTTTATAGCATTTATTAAAAAATATAGGTGACAAAATGGCCCCTCTGCTCATACGTGGAGATTAAGGGGGGGGGCATAGCATCCCTGGTGGCCAAAAATGTCATTGCATGTAATTGACTTTTCTATATATATGAATTTAAAATTAAGACAAAATGTTGTCTATAAAAGTAAAGCAAAAAAACAATAAAAATGAATGAAATGAACAAGAAATATATTTTTATAATGGGTCAAAATTATTTTTCGAACACATCATCTGACGAGCACCTTAGAGAGATGGCCATTTGCTTTGTTTAGCCAAAACCACCTGAAGACAGATTCTGTGGGGAATATTCAGTCAAAAAGTATGCGGCATCTACTTCTCCACTAAGTAAGACAGAAAAACGCACGTGCTCACACACGCACGCATGCACGCACACCCCCACACACACAGCAGGGATGCTAGTATGTACGAGCATGGGCAAAGCTACTATCCGAACAAATATCTTGTAACATAATTTTATTGCAAACACTGCGTTTCGGGGTCATTAACATGTTTTGCACCCTCTGCCACAAAGTCAAACTCCACTTATGCCTCTGCTTTATTTCTGAAACACAGGGTGGGCGTGGTTGTAGGGGTGTCCCTTCATCCCATCCCTGAAGGCTGGTTGATGGGGGCGCGGACAGTCCAGACCCTGGATCCTGTGGGGATGACGGCGGCCCCCTTGCTGGGCTACGGAAGGAGGGAGGGATTGTGCTCCCCCGCCCCCCTGATTGGCTGGGGAAGGCCCGTGGCCCTGGGGTGGCTCCCGCGCAGTATTTCCACTCGTCTGCAGGACTGTCACATGTCTGATGGGATCCACGCATGACTAGGTGCAATTAGACACACTGATGCAGAAAACCTCGGTGTCAGGATTAGCGATCAGGCAGCATAGCATAGGATGACAACGTACTCACACTCACAAGGGATTCACACAAATACTGTACACAAATATATACACTCACCGGCCACTTTATTAGGTACACCATGCTAATAACGGACTGGACCCCCTTTTGCCTTCAGAACTGCCTCAATTCTTCATGGCATAGATTCAACAAGGTGCTGGAAGCATTCCTCAGAGAGTTTTGTCCATATTGACATGATGGCATCACACAGTTGGTGATTTGAGTGACTTTGAACGTGGCATGGTTTTTGGTGCCAGAAGGGCTGGTCTGAGTATTTCAGAAACTGCTGATCTACTGGGATTTTCACGGACAACCATCTCTAGGGTTTACAGAGAATAGTCCGAAAAGAAAAAATATCCAGTGAGCGGCAGTTCTGTGTGCGGAAATGCCTTGTTGGTGCCAGAGGTCAGAGGAGAATGGCCAGACTGGTTCGAGCTGATAGAAAGGCAACAGTAACTCAAATAACCACCCGTTAGGCAGAAGAGCATCTCTGAACGCACAGTACGTCGAATTTTGAGGCAGATGGGCTACAGCAGCAGAAGACCATGCCAAGTGCCACTCCTTTCAGCTAAGAACAGGAAACTGAGGCTACAATTTGCATAAGCTCATCAAAATTGAACAATAGAAGATTGGAAAAACGTTGCCTGGTCTGATGAGTCTCGATTTCTGCTGCGACATTCGGATGGTAGGGTCAGAATTTGGTGTCAACAACATGAAAGCATGGATCCATCCTGCCTTGTATCAATGGTTCAGGCTGGTGGTGTTGGTGTAATGGTGTGGGGAATATTTTCTTGGCACTCTTTGGGCCCCTTGGTACCAATTGAGCATCGTTGGAACGCCACAGCCTACCTGAGTATTGTTGCTGACCATGTCCATCCCTTTATGACCACAATGTACCCAACTTTTGATGGCTACTTTCAGCAGGATAATGCTCCATGTCATAAAGCTGGAATCATCTCAGACTGGTTTCTTGAACATGACAATGAGTTCACTATACTCAAATGGCCTCCACAGTCACCAGATCTCAATCCAATAGAGCATCTTTGGGATGTTGTGGAATGGGAGATTCGCATCATGGATGTGCAGCTGACAAATCTGCACCAACTGTTTGATGCCATCATGGCAATATGGACCAAACTGAGGAATGCTTCCAGCACCTTGTTGAATCTATGCCACGAAGAATTGAGGCAGTTCTGAAGGCAAAAGGGGGTCCAACCCGTTACTAGCATGGTGTACCTAATAGAGTAGCCAGTGAGTGTATATGTATATATATATGAAAATAATATATATCTCGGACACCAGATTGGTGAAAAGGTTTCCTCTTGATAGGTTTGAACAGACACCCGCACCAACTGCGGCCCTTTGTGGAATTGTTTGCCCACCCCTGCTCCATGATGTAATGCAGGGGTGTCCAAACCGGTCCTTAAGGGCCACTGTGGCTCCTGGTTTTTGTTCCTACTCGCAATCAAATGATTGTGCTTGCAAAACACCAGATTGGTGTAAAGATTTCCTATTGATGGGTTGGAACAGACACCCGCATCCACTGCGGCCCTTTGTGGAATAGTTTGCTCACCCTTGCTCTATGATGTAATGTATAGTGTTGCATCGAAACCATTTTTCTGGCTCCCGACAGTGTGGTGTTATATTGGCTCATGTTGATACTGTATATGTTTTTGAAACATATATTTTTTTTCTTTTGATACTCACATGACTTAAAAGTAATTGATATCGTGGCTTGGTCGGAGACTGTTTAACTCATTGTCCGCCATTGACAGCGCTAGACGTCCAATCCATTTGAAGCGGGAGGTTGGCAGCGCTGCCATCCCATTGGGTGTCTACTTGTTATAAATTAATTGGTGGATGGGTGCATCATTGACAGAGGAAGAATTAATTTTATGTGCTACTTTGGGAAGATACTTTCTGCAAGAGTCCAATATTTTCCTAACTGTGTTGACATCATCCTTATTTTGTGCTTCCTCATTCCTGGATGAGAATGTTGCAGTTAGCGATCAACTAACCGGCAAAGCAAACCCTCTCATTTTGGGGCCCGGCAATCACAATAAAGTGGAACCACATGAATGTCTTACTCACAGATTCCCAGAATTCCCCACCATGATGTCACCGTGTCACAGCTGCATGTCAGTTTTGGTCCAGGTTCTAAGTGTTTACCTTCAGATCCAAACAAGTGAGGACGCCCAGAACTCGCAGGAAGGATCTGTTCCACCTGTTGCGTAACACCATAGAGCTGGGAAAAGGGGGCGGGGGGGTTATTTGACACAGTGCCAACATCAAAAAGCGTGTGTGAACATGTAACACTTCCTGCTTCCCGTCGTTGTGTTCCCTAAACTTGCAACACTTCCTGAAGTATGCCAAAATAATTTTTGAAGTGGTGTTCCTCTGATATGCTATCTGAAGCGGCATTACAGTGAGGAAAATAAGTATTTAGTCAACCACTAATTGTGCAAGTTGTCCAACTTGAAAATATTAGAGAGGTCTGTAATTGTCAAAATGGGTAAACCTCAACCATGAGAAACAGTCTGTGGGGAAAAAAAAACAGAAAATCACGTTGTTTGATTTTTAAAGAATTTATTTACAAATCATGGTAGAAAATAAGTATTTGGCCAATACCAAAAGTTCATCTCAATACTTTGTTATGTACCCTTTTTTGGCAATAACGGAGGCCAAACGTTTTCTGTAACTCTTCACAAGCTTTTCACACACTGTTGCTGGTATTTTGGCCATTTCCTCCATGCAGTTCTCCTCTAGAGCAGTGATGTTTTGGGGCTGTCGTTGGGCAACACGGACTTTCAACTCCCTCCACAGATTTTCTATGGGGTTGAGATTTGGAGACTGGCTCGGCCACTTCAGGACCTTGAAATGCTTCTTACAAAGCCACTCCTTTGTTGCCCTGGCTGTGTGTTTGGGATCATTGTCATGCTGAAAGACCCAGCCACGTCTCATCTTCAATGCCCTTGGTGATGGAAGGAGAGTTTCACTCAAAATCTCTCGATACATGGCCCCAATCATTCTTTCCTTTACACAGATCAGTCGTCCTGGTCCCTTTGCAGATAAACAGCCCCAAAGCATGATGTTTCCACCCCCATGCTTCACAGTGGGTATGGTGTTCTTCGGATGCAATTCAGTATTTTTTCTCTTCCAAACATGAGAACCTGTGTTTTTACCTAAAAGTTCTATTTTGGTGTCATCTGACCATAACACATTCTCCCAGTCCTCTTCTGGATCATCCAAATGCTCTCTAGTGAACTGCAGACGGGCCTGGACGTGTACTGGCTTCAGCAGGGGGTCACGTCTGGCAGTGCAAGATTTGAGTCCCTGGCAGCGCATTGTGTTACTGATAGTAGCCTTTGTTACTGTGGTCCCAGCTCTCTGTAGGTCATTCACTAGGTCCCCCCGTGTGGTTCTGGGATTTTTGCTCACCGTTCTTGTTATCATTTTGACGCCACGGAGTGAGATCTTGCATGGAGCCCCAGATCGAGGGAGATTATCAGTGGTCTTGTATGTCTTCCATTTTCTAATAATTGACATCAATTCACAGTTGATTTCTTTACACCATGCATTTAACCTATTGCAGATTCAGTCTTCCCAGCCTGGTGCAGCTCTACAATTTTGTCACTGGTGTCCTTCGACAGCTCTTTGGTCTTGGCCATAATGAAGTTTGAAGTGTGACTCACTGAGTTGTGGAAAGCTGTCTTTTATACCGATAATGAGTTAAAACAGGTGCCAGGTAACGAGTGGAGCCTGGTTAGACCTCGTTAGAAGAAGTTAGACCTCTTTGACAGCCACAAATCTTGCTTGTTTGTAGGTGACCAAATACTTATTTTCAACTCTAATTTGGAAATAAATTCTTTAAAAATCAAACAGTGATTTTCATTTTTTCCCCCCCACATTCTGTCTCCCATGGTTGAGGTTTACCCATGTTGACAATTATAGGCCTCTCTGATCTTTTCAAGTAGGAGAACTTGCACAATTGGTGGTTGACTAAATACTTATTTGCCCCACTATATGTATTTACCACCAAATCAGAACACCGTAAATTCCCAAGTTATCTTTGATAGACAGTATGAAAGGGGCTACAAACAGTGTTCAGTGTTTTTGTACTACTGCTTTCTTTGCTGAACTTAAGTGCCCTTCACATGGGGCCTCCTGGCTGGGCCCAGGGGGGTTTCAGTGTGGGGTCTCAGCATGTGGTGACACCTGGGGGGCTGAAGCTTCACCATGAGGCCAAGCGGAGAGCCGCACCAATTACATCTTGATTTATTTAGGTGATCTCATACCCTTTGTGTGATGTAAGCACATGTTCCCGAGACCTTGTGTTTATCTGCTCTGCACATTCCAGTTACATTTTAAACACAGAAGAAGAAAATGAGTGTTTGTACAATTCTGCCATGTTACAAGGATGTCCGCTGTGATGCTACATTGGCATACCTGTCAACCCAAGGCTGTTGGCAATCTTACAAATAGTGATGTACGTGATATAGTTATGTAAACCCTAATCCTAAACCCTTACAAATTGGTGACTAATCTTAGGGCTGTCAAAATTATTGCGTTAACGGGCATTAATTAATTTTTTAAATTAATCACGTTAAAATATTTGACGCAATTAACGCAGATGCCCCGCTCAGACAGATTTAAATGACAGTACAGTGAAACGCTCACTTGTTGTGTTATAGAGTTTTGCCGCCCTCTGCTGGCGCTTGTGTGCGACTGATTTTATAGGCTTCAGCACCCATGAGCATTGTGTAAGTCATTATTGACATCAACAATGGCAGGCTACTAGTTTATTTTTTGATTGAAAATTTTACAGATTTTATTAAAACGAAAACATTAAGAGGGGTTTTAATATAAAATTTCTATTACTTGTACTAACATTTTTCTTTTAAGAACTACAAATCTTTCTATCCATGGATCGCTTTAACAGAATGTAAATAATGTTAATGCCATCTTGTTGATTTATTGTTATAATAAACAAATACAGTACTTATGTACTTTATGTTGAATGTATATATCCGTCTTGTGTCTTTCCATTCCAACAATAATTTACAGAAAAATTTGGCATATTTTATAGATGGTTTGAATTGCGATTAATTGCAGAGGTTGCGCTAGACTTTTTCGTTGTCTGTCATTTTGACTGACAGGGTCATAAAAATCCGGTCATAATCTATTTTTACCTGTCACTTAAATTTTTAAAATGATGATAATGACATTGTGGTGACCCTTTGTTTGGCATAATTCACCTTCCGTACTTGTGTGTCCATTTGGCCGAGCGCGTTAGCAGCTATGACACAGTCACGTGACAGAGACACTTAAAAGCCGCGCGCGTTCCGGCTTGAATAGAGAGTTCATAGAGAGCAGCAGAGCTACAGCAGCTGGACACAGCAATTCGAGCTAACAAGACTCTTAACATTGCATGCCGCTTCAACATATTCAATAGTATTTAGTTTTCATTCATTTTAAATTAATATTCTGTCCGAACAAGCTTAACAGAAAATCCACACCGTGCCATCACACATCAAGCAGATGAAAATGTAACTTTTTCTCCGCAGTGACAAAAACAGCTGACTGTGGCCCCAGTAGGTAAGGCTACATATGGAACAATGAAATTAACAGTTCACCTGCTGTGGCCTGAACGGAGTCTTACATCTTCCTCCTGGTGCGCATGGACTTGAATTGCGTGCCCGCTTGTGCAGTCCCTGTTTTTTCCCCTCTTTTATCAACACCATCGTCGTTTTGGGGCTTTTTGAAGAAACTTTGGACACTCAGTTGCCTTGACATTTTTCAGAGTAAGGCCAACGACGTCATGCATCAAGAGAGACAATAGCTAATATGCTCACTCGCCACCCTGTGGTCTGGGGTGTGAATTGCAACCTGTCAAAATGACAGGTGGACTTCAGTTTTTTCCGTCACCGTTTTAAAAAATCGGTCAACGACGGAAAATATTCGGTTAACGCGACCCCTGATTAATTGCGATTAATTACGATTAATTGATTTTTAAGCTGTAATTAACTTGATTAAAAATTTTAATCATTTGACAGCCCTAATATATATGTATAGGTATATGTATGTATATTTATGTGTGTATGTATGTATGTATACATATATATATATATATATATATATATATATATATATATATATAGCCTACCACTGCATGTTGTTCTGTTATCCCACTGCTAATCAAATTAAATCGAGAATTAACACACTCTCCCACACTTCCACAAAAAGAGATCCGGCAGGGCCCAAAGCGGTTATTTTAAACCTTCCACGGCAATTTGCACTTTTATAGCACCTTGGCACCTTTACCTATTTGATTAAAAAAAACTCCTGCGCTAATCTTCTTTATCCACACGCCAACGCTTGATTAGCATATGTGTCTCATCAAATTAAAGGCTGTTTAACAGGAAGTGCGGTGACCCACAGTTAAAATTCCAAAATAAAAGCTTATTAGTCATAGCAAGCGGTCAGTTAAATTTTCATACCTCTTTGTCACTCCTTATATATTCATTTCAATACGTTTTTTAACTCATATGATTGATATTTTTTTGCGAATCGGCGTTTCAATAAAGAGAAAATTAAGATTTTTGCCTTTGTTTTGAAAACCTTTAATTGGATTTTTTTCTATGTCACTTTAACTTGACATTTCCTACTCTCTTTGCACGAGTTGACTAACCGGCGGGAGGAGAAAGGAGAGCAGACGACAGCCAGTCGCAAAGAGGTTTACGTCAAGGTGGACTCCGCCGTCACCATTTCGACAGCAATCTTTAATTTAACAAAGGAGGAAGAACATATGGACGAAATGAGGATGTTTTCGCTGCCACGCCAACCTTTGTAGGTAAATATCAGCCGCACACATAATTATACACATTGATAACAATCCAAATGTGTAAAATGTAGCCTTAAACATGCTTTCGACACGCCCTTGGAAGAACAATTTCTCCATCATTTGTTCTTATTTTAAGGTTGTTTTTTTCATCATCGCATTTCTATTACGGCTCTAGACCTGTTTTGTGGGGGGGGGGGTAGAAAAAAACTGACGCATGCATATATATTATTATATATATTATTTTTTTTTTTTTTATTTCAAGTTATAGGCTGATTAATGATCATTAACTACTGCCCATATATCACGCATGATAATAAAGACACTTGAGACGCAGGCGGCTAATGACGTCACCGTCTCATAGGTAGGGTGCTTTGTGAAGTTCTCATGTGACGTCAGAGTCCATGGTCTGAGTGGAACAAACGCTTATGTGCGAAAAAAAATAAAATAAAAAAATGAAAAAAACGTTTATGTGCGTTAGGACCGTTGCCAAAGAGTTTGTCCATCTTTTGGTTACAATCACATCCTATTTAGGAACACCAGTGCACTATCTAGTGATTTTGCCATTTTGTGGTGCTGCTTGAATTTCAATGTATCCCACAAGTTGGGTTGGAACTCGATAAAAAATACTTAATCTTGATTGATCACAATTTAATTGCATAGCAATATTTGTCCCCCATTTTTTTTATTTTAATGATATAAGTAAATAAATGAATCAAATGGGGTTGATGTATGTGTGAAAATGTATTTTAATTTCAATTCAAACCAGTGGAAAAACAATTATCTGGGCGAAACCTAAAAGATCTTAAGTTAAAGTGCCATTTTGGAACTTTTTTTTTTAGAACAGATATTTAAATGGTCAAAAAGAAGACAAGAAAAATGGCACATCTTCTTGTGGTAGAACAAGCAGTTAAATAAATGGTTATTTGAGAGCTCTAAAAGTAAACTTGAGGAAATTCTATGTGGATGAATTATGTACTATTTATCACAGTATCTGGCTTTAAATGAAATGGTTTTATTTAGTCGGATTTCTCCGTTTTGGTGAACATTAGCTGACTTAATGTGTTCGTCAATTTAGTGGGTGTATCAAAAAATTATTCCCTGAAAAGGTTCCATGTTTGGAACTTAAGCTGCAGAATGCATTTTATTCCTTTTTTTTTTTTTTTTTTTAAACTTGGTAACTCTTTTGTAATCAGTTAATCTTGAATAGTTCATTGCTTGCTGCATCCAATTTATTTAAACTGGGAGGACTGGCTGTGCATGCTCATAATTCAGTGCTATTGACAGCGCTAAGCGTCCAATCCATTTTGACTGGGATGGCAATTTGTTGCCAGCCTCTCGCAGTCAAAATGGGTTGGGCATCTAGCGCCGTCAATGGCAGCCTTTAAGTTAATGTGTCTAAGTCCGACCCCAACCCATAATATATCTTAAAAAATAAGGCACAGTATATGCCTTTTTATAACTCAAATTAACCGTTTTTCCAGATACAAGACAAAAATCTACAATCTGGGTTTGCGCACCATATCACTCTGACATAATATAAAGTAGCCTGAACGGTTGCCAAATCTAGCAGCAAAAGCCTGAACTGGCATCAACTGCACTGAAACTCTGTGCAGCGCTCATGCGTTCCTTAAGGTGTGTGCGTGCATGTAAGTAAAAAGAAGATGACAAGTGAGTCAACAACATGAAGGCGAAGAGGTCTTTAGAATAGGGGGGGGGGGGGGGGGGTTGTTTAGTGTTGGCGCCAAAAGGATTCCTAGAGCAAAACCAGATGTCGCAATGATGACATCACCAGGTGGAGGAATTGTTTTTTGTTTGTTTGTCAACACAGTCTGAAAAAAAAAACGGAAAACATCCGCGCTGTTATCTAGTTGTGCAGAGTTAATGGTTAAATAATGGTTAAAAATAAATAAATACATGTACTTAGTTTGTGATATCATTGTTATTACTTGTCAAGACTATATTAGATGTCAAGTTTCCCTTAACTTCATTATTATTGGCTGGTGTACCGAATGAAATGGCTATTGAATGTACAGTATGTGTCGAATACTCTGTGCACACACAGTTAATTCAATTCTAAGGACTGTTACACGCAAAACAGACAAAACTCTGTGTGTGTGCGTGCGCTTATGTGTTAACATTCACGGGGCAGATTCACATGCCATTGCCATGACGACACAGACTGAGAACTCACTTGGACTGACTGTAACGTAGCCAAACCACCATTACATTGGCTTGCTAAAAATACTCAATTTATTGGGGGAAAAAATCATTAAATACATTGGTTTATAATACATGTTTCATCAAATATTTTGGAACTTTTTAAATCACAAAAAAATGAGTAGTTTAAAAAAGACAATTGAGGGTTGTGGATTATATAGAGTTAGAGTTCTCAGACCAAGGCATTAGTGGATTTTAAGGGGGGCCAGGGGGGACCGCCCCCCCGCTCCCTGGTGGCCGCAAAGTGTCATTGCATGTAATTGATTTTCCTATATAGTAGTGCTGCAACGATTAATCGATTAACTCGATTATTCGATAAGAAAAAAATATTCAAATTAAATTTTGTTGATTCGAGTATTTGTTTAATTAAAGTGGGATTGTAATGGTTCATTTTGAAAGTGTTTACATTTAGTTTTATAGATTAGGGTGGAACACTGCCCTCTGGTCTGCCTCATTTTACATGGCTGAATCCAACTGCTTCCTGTTAAGACCAACGTAAGCTAAGTTTTTGTTTGGGCTAATGTTTTTCAATGCATTTGTAATTTAGTTAAAAGGTATATTTAGTCATTTTTTGTGGGAATATGAGTCTGAACCATTTGTTAGGAGCATTGTTAGAAAAAAAAGAAGCATTTAAGCTAGCGGACTTTTGCTATGTATGCCAATTGTTCTTTTGTTGTATATAGATCCTCATTTATTTATTTTTTATGTTTGAGGCTCATCCCAGGTATTTCAATTCTTCATGTTCCTTATCCGATTAGTTGATTATTCGAACTAACTAGTTCATCGATTAATCGACTACTAAAATAATTGAAAGCTGCAGCCCTACTATATAAGTTGTAAAGCAATAAAACTGCTACAAAAATAAATGAAATGGACAAAAAATATATTTTTATATTGGGTCAAAATTATTTTTCGAACAGATCATATGACTAGCACCTTAGACGGTCATTTGCTTTGCATATAATTAAAAAATATATATATATTAGGGGAGGGCAATTTTATTTTTCAAACGATTTTTTTCTTTGATTGAAAATATTTTTTTGATTGAAGCGCCTTTTTTTGGGAGTGAATGATTTAGACACTCTTTTTCACACTTTTTCCACACACTTTTTCAATGAAAAATTAAGTGTTCAAATGCAAATTTTTCAATCTCAAATATTTTTTCGCATTCGAATACTTTTTCTAGGATTGAAATTTTTCTTTTTGAAAATTTTTTTTGAAGCAACTTATTTTTTTTATTGAATAATAAAGACAAAAATGTCCTAGCCAAAATGTGGCCTAAACACAAATCAACATTACTTCAATTAAAAAAGTTGTTCAATCAAAAATGAATAAATAAATAAATAAGTAAAGAAAGAAAGAAAGAAAGAATAAAAAAAACAAAGAAAAATGGCTCTCACATGCATTTTTTTGAGTTTCAAATTTATTTTTGCATTCAAACACATTTTTTTTTTTTTTTTAAATGATTTTTTGGTTGACTTTTTTTAATTGAAGCAACTTTTTTTGGATTGAATAATAAAGACACAAATCTACCTCCATATGGCTCCGCCCAGGGGATACAATTTTTGATTGGTGTAACTACATTGGCATGACACCGGCGGGCGTACCATATTCAGTGGATGACGATCTTGGCGAAAAGTATTGCCTAAGCAGCCTTATATAGAATTCCCTTCAAGAATGGTGGGAAACAAAAAACACTCATTGTCAACTTATTATTATAAATATTCTTGTAAGTTAATTTTATTGCTGACACTGCGTTTCGGGGTCATCAACATGTTGTGCCCCCCCCTGCCCCAAAAGTCAAACTCCGCCTATGGACAAAGGGTTCAATCCCAGGTTCCCAATCCCAGACATGTTCTCTCTGTGCCTGTGTGGGTTTTCTCCGGGTAGTCCGGTTTCCTCCCACATCCCAAAAACATGCATGGTAGGTGTGTGTGTGAATGTTTGTTTGTCTGCCTACTGCCCATAGTTAGCTAGGATAGGCTCCAGCACCCTTGTGAGGATAAACGGCTTGGAAAATGAATGAATAATTGTGAATTTCACATTTTAATTTACTTTTTAAAAAAGCTATTTAAACAATATTTTTTTATTTTTGTGCCAAACACCATCTAACCATACAATTTTTACTCCCCTGCCCCCACCGACTGTACTACAGGTATATGTGCTATATTTAAGACTGACGTCATTAAAATATAAAATGTGGTGTACCGCCAACTGTGTCATTAGTTGCTTACAAGATTTTGGTGTCACAGGCCTCACTTAACAGATTCTTGTCATGCTTGCTAAATTGTCGTAAAAACCCACCATCTTCTCCTTCTAACCGTAAGGGGTGGCAAAACAACCGCACATCGGGTTGATTAAGAGGCTGCTGGGTCATTAGAGAAGGAAATTTAATTTTAATTTAGTACTGTTTAGTGAATTTAATCAACCTACTATACTATTATTAATGTGATCATAATTAAATATATTTAATCTATTTGGTTAACCTAATATCTAATATAATGTTACTATTCATGAAATAGAAAATGATTTTTCCTCATCTGTATTCTTTTATTTTCAACTAACCAATCAATAATTCATAAAATGAATGGATTTTTTTAAACTAATCAGTTTTACTATAACATCCTCGTAATAGTGTCATATTTACTTGTTTTATTTTATTATTTATGATAACTTACAATTCACTAATCAATTATTTCATCAAATTACTGTTTTATTAACTATTTTAAATGAGTTTTTGAAGAAAACAAATGACAAAATGTTAGATTTTCTATTTGTTTTGGCAGGGGGATTGAACAGATTCATAACATTTTCATTCATTAAAATGGAAAAAATGATTTGAGAGCATGTTCACTGAATGGCTTATGGCCTGAAAACACCAAAAGAAGGCAACCTGCTTGCCAGCACGACCAAATTTGGAAGTGCTGATGTAACAACTTTCAGGATGAGTTCACCTCGCGAAGTGATGTTTTTTTTTTTTTCCATTGTTGCACAAGAAAGCTTTGCTCATTTAAAGAGAAATAGGTGATTAATGCAGCCGTTGTTTGATTGGCAGGAAAGTGTGTGGAGCTTTTAATGTAATTTGTGAGTTAGTTTCACCCAAACCGCTTCATGATGAATTAACCTGAGCATGGACAAGTTTTAAAGCCATTTTGTATCCAAAGACGTTACTTGCACTAGTTATGATTAGACCTTTAAACTCATCTGAAGATGCACAACTGTACTATTGGCCGTATTGAAGAGCGTTTTTTGTTGCGTGCTCATCTAACTTTTGTTCTTGTCACAGATTGAAGACGAAGCCCTCCAGAGCAGTCTGCGCCGTCCTGGGTGTTGAAGCGTCTTCCTGGACTCTTTGCGCCCCTTCATTGTGGTGTCTCTGTCTGCTTCCCAGCACACCCGAGTGGTTAGTGGTGTCCGGCGGAGGCGGCGAGTCGCCCCGCAGGATGCCGGCCAAGACCCCTATGTACCTGAAGAGCAGCACGCCCAAAAGAGGCAAGAAGCCCAAACTGCGTGATGTGCTATCGGGCGACATGATCAGCCCCCCGCTTGGCGATGTGCGCCACAGCGCCCATGTGGGGCCGCGTGGCGAGCGCGACATGTTCGGGGATGTAGGATTCCTCTCGGGGAAGATGGACATGTTGCCAGCGCGGAAAGGCGACGCTCGCTCACACAGCGTGGACGGAAGCAACGGGAACGAGGCCGCCGCCTCGGACTACTCCTACAACGGATTCCACTACGAGCGCTCGTCTTCGGGTTTATTGAAGAACACCATCTCCATGCCTGCCTTCGTCGCTCACGAACAAGCCCCGCCCAAGCCGCCGCGCCTTCATTTAGATGATGGCAAGCATGGCCACCTACAGCCCTCGGACGTCCACGACAAGCGGCATGGGCGGCGCCCTGTAGAGAACGGAGGCGGGGACATCTCCCTGTCACCCTCCCTCCGACGACTGGTCCCGTCGTCCGGGTCCTTCTCCGAAGTCTCGTCGGAGGAGTCTGTGTCCGACATCTGCGGGCGGCGAGGCCTCAGTCTGGACTCAGACGCTGGTCTCAGCAATGAGGATCTGTGTGACGATTCGCCATACGGACTCTTCCCGCGATCAGACTCCGTTGCGGCCTTGGACTTGGACCTGGATTTGGGGCCGTCCATTCTGGACGACGTCCTTGGAATCATGGACCGCTACAAGGACGTGGAGCACCGATGCGAGCTATGAGCCAAATGGGTGGCAAAGATGGATGATGAGGCCTTTTACACAAGCCCATGTAATTAAACACCGGATGACAGGGCGGACATTTTGGCATCAACGCTTGCAGAAAGTATAAATAGCTTTTCACTTTTTCCACATTTTCATATGTTACAGCCTCATTCCAAAAATAATATCATTTATTGTTCTTAAATTACAAATTAATGTTGAACACGTTAGAAGAGGTTTTTCAATGTTCTCAGAATATTGAACTTAATGTGGAAAAAAATGACGTGACTGAACAAAACATTACTTTTCTTTACAGCTTCATTAATGATTATGAAAAAACACAGTTGTAGGAATTGAAAACCTTTCTGATGAAATTGAAAATTGACCATACGCATATTTCTCATTTGAAGTTTTTCAAAAATTCTGTTTTCCATATTTGTATATGCACCCGAATTTCATTTATTTTTATTCCAGTTGTCAATATAGGGATTTTGAAATAAATGTGAAGTATTGTTTTTTGAAAATAAGGCAGTAACATAAAATGTGGAAAGAGAGGAGTGCTGTGTATACGTTGCAAGTAAAAGTGCAAGGGAGGCAACGGGCTCAGGCTGGTCCTAAAGCCTCAAAGTAGCCATTTTTGGCGGCCATTAGTATACTGTATTTTTATCTCATGAAGCTGTGAACAATTGTAATCAAAAATCACAAAGATGGTTAACTAATAAATCCTACATGAAATGAGACATTGCTTTTTTTTCCCACTATCTAAAACTTTCTGATTGAGTTCCTCGTCCACGATCATACAACAATCATATGCCACTTATTCCAAGATAAGACTAATCTTGCGTTTTTCATTGTTGCACATAAAAGCCACTGCTTTGCCGATTTTAAGGAGTAAGGGAAGATTATAGGAGCTGTGCTAGTTTTGGCAGGAAAGTAGGTGGAACTTTTAATGTCATTAAGAAAAAGATTAAGTGCAGCACTGCTTACCTTTTGCTTTTTCCGATTGAAAATATTGGATCTTGGTCTGGTTTTCAAGTTGGGGGCGGGGAAACTTGGTGTTGTGTGGAGATACAGTATGTATATAAGCCCTCTTCTGATATCACAGTTGGATTAATAAAAAAGAAAACCTACTTGATAGTGTATGTCCTTTTGCAATAACAACAACAGCTATTTATTATATGAACATTCTGTTTAAACTGGTTCCTAACATCAATAATATTTGTGTTTGTCCAAATGAAATTCCAATTAATGTTGTCACAATATCACAGTGTAACCTCGAACTCGAAAAGTCATGTATTTTGTGTACATTTCTGTTCATTCAAGAATAAAATGGTTCAATTTGAAACAAACTGCTATTTTTTTCATCACGTGTCTGGTTTGGGGCTCTTAGCCATGAAGAGCCTGGTTAGTAAATGAATGCTATGCTGTTGAATTGATTTGAAACAGAAAAAGACTGAGAGAAGAAGCAATCATGATCAAGATTTTTTTTTTTACTAAAAGAGGAAGTTGTGCATACACCAAGATGTAAACATATCAAGGGCGTAGGGCCAACTTTTGTGCTCAAATTGTCCCCTCCAACTTTTAAGCAACCTTATTTGCATTATACAAATAATCAGAGGCGTAGCAAGGGTTCCCGGGGGCCTCAGGCAACAGGCAACATGGGGCCCTTTGAGCATGTGCAAGTAAGGGGGACAGTTGGACTTGGAGCAATAGCATATTTAATAAAAGTCTAATAACGCCTCGCTCTCATTGAGCGCTTTTTAGGACACTCAAAATGCCCCCCCCCCCCCAATTGCATTATTCATTCACTCCACACTCAGTGGATGTAAGCTTTCTATTGTAACCACAGATGCCCTGGGGAAGACTGACACATTCTGAAAAAATTCCCAGATGAAAATGTATATATAAAGTTTTATTGTAAAAGGCACATCAGAAAAATATATATAATGTAAGTTACATTGTAGGTAGATTACGGGATGCATTACTCTTTATAACATAATTCGTAACTGTTGCGCACACAACTAATGAAAACAAAGAAATCACTATCCTTAATTATTTACACACATTTGCCTTAATATTATTATGAATGTGCTTAGTACACATACCTTTACACATACCATATTCTACTGACTAGCTGGTAAGTTATATTGCTTTTACTTAAAAAGGATAACATTCTGGCACAGAAGCAGTGGCGCCTCCAGAAATCTTTCATAGGGGTGGCCAGATGGGGCCACTTAAAATCTTAGGATGGCCAAAACTAAAAGCCATAATTTCAGCTTTTCATTATATTATTGCAGTAAAAAGGTCAGGGGAAAACTATCAGAAAGACTTAAGGACACGGCTACTGATATACTTTGGTGTATTGTGTAATATTTGATGTTACTAATGATTTAATCTGCATAGTTCATAACTGCCCAGTCAACATTTTGAGTTCCACAACAATTCTGTTTTATTGTGTTATGTATATATTAGGCATAAGGTGTACATTTAACTAGGGCTGTCAAACGATTAAAATTTTTAATCGAGTTAATCACAGCTTAAAAATTAATCGTAATTAATCGCAATTCAAACCATCTCTAAAATGTGCCACCCCCTGGTGGCGCCACTGCATAGAAGTGAATCATGTAACATCTTATCAGTTTGGCTGATCAGTGTGTATGGTGATTCTAAACACTGATTTAATGTTCTAGGTAACATCTTTATGTATGAAGAAACGCTAGCATGCTGCAATGCTGTAGGAAATGCTAACAAGCTAGTTACAACAAGTCAAGGCAGTTAATTGGTTTAGGACATAAAAATACTACTACTACTACTACTAGTATGCAGTGCTTCAACTACATTAGGACATAAAACTACAGTAACATAGTACACTCATCGCTGTCTTGCCTCCTTTTCTCCTCTTCTGCTTTTTTTCCCTTTCTTTTTTCATTTTCAGACGGATAACTTCTCTTCATTTTGCCAATTAATAAAAGGCCCGATCGCCGTCCATTCTCACTCTGAGTCACGTGACACACATATTGACATACATATTTGCGCAATAAAATGAACACGAAGGTGTGTGTGTGTGTGGGGGGGGGGTTCGAGTGCGAGCTGCGTGCGGTCATCTTGGCCATAAAAGTGGAGAAAACTAAGCACTTTACACTCATATGGATGTACAACATCATTTTAAGATGCTAAACTAACAACTTCCCTCTTAAAGCAAATGTGCAATGCGAATATAATGTAAAGAACGCTCGCCTTGACGCAGCGAGAATGAGTGGGATCAACCAGCCGACATAACAGGAAAAACACGAAACGGTCGCGCTGCTAATGCCTCTAACTTATCTTAAGAACTTTATGGCATGAAGAGGAAATACTTACATTCGTTCATGGACGCATAGATTAATCCTCTAACAGGTGGGGTGGCCGTCCTCTGCTCAGAATATGCAGCGCTTGTGACGTAGGACAATAACAGGACTGGTTGCTATGGGAACGTACGCAGCGGCATACCGCATACCCTAGGAACCTTGCTAAAAGGAGTATTAAAATTGCTAATAAAATCGTTTAGGATTCTTTTACATGCATATATGTTATATTTTTCTTATAGAGTATTCAACGAGGAATACGATAGACTCATTAATAGACTTTCTTGGAAAAATCACCATTGCTTTAAGTAGTCACATGAATAATGAGGTGGCCTGTGAAAACCAGTGTAATTTATTACTACGAGGACTTAGCATAAAGACCTTGGTGAATCACTCTTTGCACATGCATGCAATGGTTAAACTGATTGTATACATATTAACAAGTATGCTAATTGGGACTAAAAGCAGAGTTATTAGATATTAATCTAAATGTTACCGTGGTATTGAATCACTCCAAATATTTATAGCTGCAATAGTGCGGTGAAGCTGAGTGTTCTAACTCTTTGTGTGCCAAATCTGTTGGCCCTCTGGGGGCCCCTGTTGGCTGGGGGCCCTAGGCAATTGCTTGCGTATGCCTAATGGGACGCTATGCCTCTGCAAATAATAAGTTCAGTTATATAGGTACTTCAAATTGTCTTCCCATATGTTGTAAGGATATAATTGACCCTACCATTATACAATTTCAGTACTTAAATTATTCAGACTTACAATGACCCCTTTTCACTTGCAAAATGTTGCAATCTATTTTTCCCCTCAAATGCACATTTGATTGGCTGATGACTTGCATTTATTTAAAATGTATTAATTTATTTTCTATATTATTTATTTAAAAATGTCATTTGCAGCCTGCAGATTTTTCAAATAATCATACCATAATCATAGTTGAGGTAAAAAGTTCATTTTTTGTTGCGTTTGGCTGTGCCTGTGGACAGAAGCAGTAGTGTTTTACCTAAAGGAAGGCTCCATTTTTATATATTTTTGTAATACTCTAAGAAGTTTTTTTCAGTTATATTTAACTTATTTAGACAATGTTAAGTGTTCTCAAGACAAATGTTCATTTTTGCATTCCTGCATAGTTAGATTATTAACAAGGTTACAAGGATATTGGGTGTGTGTTAATATAATTTATGTTCAAATATTGCAATTTCAATTTGCTAATAAAATCCAGACATTTATTCTAGAAGTTTTCACAATGTATCTCTAGTAGTTTTTGAAAACAAAGGTTTGAATCGAATGGTGTATCACCTGAACCAATACACGTGAAAGTTCGTATAATTTAATACAGATTTATTTTGCATTGATCATTTAGCCTATCAATTAATTAGGTTCAGCAAGAATGATGAACATAGATTAAGGATTCTCTCTCGCCTGCGAAGGAATGCCACAAAAATAATAAAAATGTATACATAAATTGATATATGCGGGGTGTCCAGGGAAGTTGTATGCATCCTTTTGCAGCTGAAAACTGGACATGTTTAAATCTGAACTGCTTTGTACACTCCCAGCTGCATGTAATAAATAATTTTTCTTCCTTCAAAGTTTAGTCGGTCAATGGGTTTAATCTACTAAGAAACCCATGGACAATTTGGTTGCCAGCTGCTGGGGAACGTATGCAACTTTTCTTGGACACCCTATATATTAATTACCAGACTCAGAACAATTAAGGAACTATGCTAAAATAATATACTTCACTGGTCCTTGGCATACATCTAAGGGTGTTTGATAAACCTCTTCTTCTGTCAGCTTCACAGGTGGAGTTTGTTGGCATTCTGCCCTGTGCCGTCCTGTCGCCGGTCCTGGCCCCAGGGTTTTCAGCTAGGGCTTGTCTGGTTGCGTCTGGCCGTGCGAGGGTCCTGTCGGGCGTGCGCTGGTCTCGTGGGCGGGTGGGGGTGCCACTCGGGTGCCGCTCCAGGACCGCTGCTCTTCCCCGTCCGGCCGGGGTGGGGTGGAGTGCGGTGGGGGCTGGGTGGTGTATGCGGCTGCCACAGTTCCCTCCCAGGTCGGCCCGGCCGGAGCCGCGTCTCCTTGTACCAGGTGCCGGGGAGGTGCCCCCTGGTGTCATACCACGCGCCCCTCCTGGCCAGGGGGTGGGTTGGAGGGGGGTGCGCTTCTGTCCCCTTAGTCTGTCTCCGGCCCCGTCCGCCTCTCTGGACCTCCTGCCGACGGGGTCGTTGACCGGGACTCTTGGAGCCTGCGGGGCTTTGGGTGGGGCTTGCTGTCCCTTGCCGGTGGGGCGGACGTCCCCTGGTCTCCGGCGCTTGGCGCCTGCTCAGGGTGCAGGGTGGGTGCTCGGGCGGTGGGGGGAGGGGTTGGCGGTTAAAGGTGCGCCGTGGGTGGTCTGGGGCGGGGGTTGATCGGGGCCCTGGCGCTTCTTCCGCCCTGCGGCCGGTGGGTCCGGTGGACGGGGCCACGCTCGCGGGAGCCTGCCTCTTAACTCACGCACTTCTCACTTCAGCACGGTAAATATCCTTCACACTGCCACTTACAGTACATACTCATACATTTCTCCAGGGAGAGTCGGGACGGGGCCATACAGACCCGGCCCGGCTCCCCCCTGTTTTTAATGCATCACACACCAAGGTTGTGGGATGGTTGGGACCTGTTGGGGGGGGTGCCTCACGGTTACCTCCTCACGACAGGCCCCGCCATCCCTGCACCTTTTTTAACGCACCACTCACATCATACTCCACAGGAGAGCTCCGGCAAAGGGCGGTGGGACGGGCGGCTGGGTAGAAATTCCATGCTGCGGTCCCACTGCCCCAAGCCAAGCTCTCCCATTTTAATGCATATATTGCACGACCCTCCCCTCACAATCCCATCACGGTGCTGGGTAATGGCTGCCACACGGGAACCTGGCAGCCACAGTAATAGGGTGGTAGGTGGGTCCCACACTTTTTCCCTATGGTGTGGCTCCTGGAGCGTGGCCTCCCCTCTGCCTGGGCTGCCGGCCGCGGATGTGGGGGGAGGTCAGGGCTCCGATCTTGCCTCGCCCCGTGCCGGCTCCTGGTCGTTCTCCTGCCTCCGCCTTCCCCTCTCTTCTCTGACTGGGTGTCCGCCCTGTGTTCCATCACTGGTCGCTGTCTGGGTGCCAGTGTATCGGCTGGGTGTTGCCTGCTCCGGCGGGGGACCCTGCCCTGCCCTGGGCTTGGTAAGCCGCTGGGGGTCCCGTGGTGTGCCGTGCCGGTTGGGGGGCTGCGGCTGTGGCTTGTGGGCTGGGTGGGCGGATGATGGTGGAGGTGGGCGTGGGGTTGGTGGTGTGTCCCCTCTTGCCATCCCTGAAGGCTGGTTGATGGGTGCACGGGTGGCCCAGGGGACCAAAAAGTATACATGCAGGTTATGCTGTTATATTGTCCCTACCAATGTTGAGACCAAACGTTCACCCTTAATACATATATCTATGTATGTATGTATGTATGTATGTACAGTGGGGAGAACAAGTATTTGATACACTGCCAATGGGTTTTCCCATTGTCAGTGTATCAAATACTTGTTCTTCCCACTGTATCTATGTATGTATGTAAGTTATGTATGTATGTTTGTATGTATGTATGTGTGTATGTACTGTATGTATGTATGTATGTATGTATGTATGTATGTATGTATGTATGTATGTATGTATGTATGTATGTATGTATGTAGGTATGTAGTTAGTTAGTTAGTTAGTTAGTTAGTTAGTTAGTTAGTTAGTTAGTTAGTTAGTTAGTTAGTTAGTTAGTTAGTTAGTTAGTTAGTTAGTTTTGGTTAGGTTTCATTTGGAGGAGGCTGTTTATATCTGATGTGGACTCATTGAAGAGGAAATAGAGAAAGTAAGACTAACGAAAATTGGTTGAAAAATGAGCACGTTTCACTGTACATGGGTTGCCTGTCATGAATATTGGCTACTACGCAGGTACGTGACTTTGCCTGGCTGCAGTAATAATAAAAGATCGCTAGATAGCGCAAATACACACTTAAGTTTACAACTCTACGTAAATAATAAAAAGAAGAAGAAAGAAGCCGCACGCCAGGTTTTCCACTGTTACAAAATTCTCCATGAAAGCTCTTATATGAATAAAGTAATAAAGTGGCAAGGAAGAGGAACATTTTGCAACAATGAAGTGAGTTTTCCGTGTTGTTGACCTTGACGTTTTCCAACGTGGATGACTTAAATGTGCCTGATAATGTTATGAACTCGCTAGCTTGGAGCTTGTGTGAATGTAACCAATTGAATGAACAAAAATGTCTTTTAAAATATGTTTCTCCCCCCTCAGGCTCAATATCGACGGTCTGTTAGTGTATTTTCCTTACGACTACATATATCCTGAACAATATTCGTACATGTTGGAGCTGAAGAGGACGCTGGATGCTAAGGTGTGAAATGCACATAAAACGAAACAGGCATTTAACAATAATAAGTTTGGTTTTATGTAGCGCCTTTTAGAGAGCCACAAAAAGTACTCGTTGGGGCTTTAGATTACAATGGAAACTAGAAATTGAGGACTAGATGGCCATTTTCCTCGCTCATTTACGAACAAAAATAATGTCGGTCCTCTTGACTTTCAGGGCCATGGCGTCCTGGAAATGCCTTCAGGAACCGGCAAGACCATATCACTGCTGTCCCTTATTGTTGCCTATCAGAGGGTAAGCGTCGACCCACCCTTATGTTTCGTTTTGATTCCTAACCTAAGAAAGTCTAATCTATTTTCTTGTCAGGCGTACCCTCTGGATGTTACCAAGCTTATCTACTGTTCCAGAACGGTCCCCGAGATTGAGAAGGTGACTTGAGTCAACTCTGTAAACACTTGACCTTTTTGAGTCTTAATTTCTGATGGTGCCTGTATTAGGTGGTAGAGGAGCTGAGGAAGCTGATGGAGTTTTATTCCAAAGAGACGGGCGAGAAAAATAACTATCTGGCTCTGGCACTCTCCTCCCGAAAGAACCTTTGCATCCACCCGGAGGTGAGCTTTCAATTACTTAGAAGACTTGCATAGTACCCTCAACTATTTGTCTCTGTTAGCCATTTATTAGATGAAGATATTGACAGCAATAGATGTGTAATTCATTCCAAGTGGAGGGCTGTCAGTGAAGGGTTCGGTGGGCTGGGGACATCGCCTCCGACCCGACGCCTTGCGTGGGCTGATACCTGCCCGAGCGGCTGCCGTGTCGGGGGTTAAGGGGGCCCCGTCACGCGACCGCGCAGGCAATCGGGTTGACAGCGATGTCGGTTTTTTTAGTGCCTATGATGGAGATATACATCCAATCACCATCACTGGCTGCCAAATTGTTAGCCTTAATAAAATATAAAGAGAGGTAGTAAAATTGTGAATTTCCAAAAAGATATATGTATATGTATATATTTTTAATCATTAATTTATCTATTTAATATTTTAAAAAAAGTTCTTGAAGTAATTCAAAGTGGTGCTGTAAATATTAAATGCCATTAAATAATTTTCTTAAACAATGAAAAAAAAAACCAAAGTAATTGACCAAACAGATGTATACTAATGACATGAAATAGTCATTTTATAATGGAAAAAAATCACTTTATAAATAAATGACACTTTTTAACACTAATTAAAAGAGTGTTGTATGACTTAAAAAGCCTTTAAATAATGAAAATAAAAATCCAAATGTAATTGTCTTTAAATGAATAAACAACATTATCATGAAATAAAACATTTTACATTTAAGAAAAAAAATATCACAAAAATAATAAATGTGTTTAAGTTTCTCAATTAGGTTTCTTTGTGTAATTTTCAATCCAACAATCAAAATGAATTTACATAAGTAACATTCAACTTTTAAAATCTCATTTACAATTTAAAGACAAATTTGTAACGATGTTTCTGAATCATGAAATGAATCATCTTGTTTGAACCTATTTAAAGTGATATTTTACAATGAAATAGATGAATCAACAGTTTTCTAAATATTTTCCCCCCACATTGCTATAAATTTGTCTTAATTTTATATTCTGGCTATTCCAGGTGAGCAGCCTGCGCTTTGGCAAGGAAGTGGACGGAAAGTGCCACAGTCTGACGGCGTCGTACATCCGCGCACAACATCACAGTAACCCCAACCAGCCCGTTTGCCGCTTCTACGAGGTATGAGATATGTCTGCTTCTCACTTTACCAGATTCAAAGAAATCCGTCCACTCTGCCTGGCAGGAATTTGATGCGGTGGGTCGGCAGGTACCTCTTCCCGCCGGTATTTACAACCTGGACGACCTGAAGGACTTTGGTCGCAGGAAAGGATGGTGTCCCTATTACCTTGCACGGTACTCGGTATGAGAACAGGAGCTGTCAAAAATGTCAATTCCTTGGTGGGTTTTCACATTATTGTCCTCGTTGGTTTTTAGCTCCTGCACGCCAACATCGTGGTGTACAGCTACCACTACCTGCTGGACCCCAAGATAGCAGACCTGGTGTCCAAGGAGCTGGCCAAACAGTCTGTGGTGGTCTTTGACGAGGCGCACAACATAGGTCAGTAGTGGAATAAATCCATCACGATAGGAGCTATTTTAGATTATGTTGCGGAAATGTACATATGTATATATTGTATTATTATCGCGGAATATCTTCACAGAAATGTCCCTCCATTACTGGAGACGCACTGTGAAGGCTCGGCAAACCTTGTTACATCACTAGTGTACACTCAGCATCATATATGATCAATGCTGAATAAATGACGATAGTGATGATATATTTTAATTATAACAACAGAAAATTTACATCACCCATCATTATCACTCGGTTTGATCAGTGAAATGACATTTCCTGCCCTCCGCAGACAACGTGTGTATCGATTCCATGAGTGTCAACATCACCAGACGGACGCTGGACCGTTGCCAGGGGAACGTAGATACGCTGCAGAATACCATTCAGAAGTAAGAACGTAGAACCTAGGAGTGGGAACCTCTTGGTACCTCACGATATGATACGATACGCGATACAAAGCTCACGATAACGATGATCTGACGATGTGGCGATACGACGATTATCGATACATTGGTCAGGAAATCATTCTAGAATATTCTGCAAACAACTAATAAACAGAAAAACAAGCTTCTGCTATGAATTGGAATGAGTTTATCACTAGTAGACGTCTAATCCATTTGAACTAGGAGGGTGGCAGCCAATGCCAAGCAATGAGGTAATTTTGGGCTATTTAAAGTCATTTACCTGTTTATTTTCAGTTACTTCCTGTTGATTTTGGGGTATTTTACGGGTCACTTCTTGTTTATTTTGAGTTACAGAACAGGAAGTGACCTGGGAATCAACCAAATGAATAGGCAGTAACTCAAACTCAACAGGAAATGACCTGTAAATGCCCTAAAAATCGGACAGAATGACTTTGAATGCTCTAGTTTCGAATGATTGAACATTCCCAGTCTAAATGGATTCGGTGTCGTGCACCGTAAATGCAGCCGTAGAGTTAACTGAGACTGTATTATGGTGGAAGATTTTGGTAGCAACTTGTTGGTTCCTTTTTATTCTATTTTTTTTAATATATTGACACCTTTTGAAAACAATATCTCGATTCTTGGCAGGAGCATATCGATAACCTTTTGTGAAACAAAGTATCACGATACATCACCATTTCGATATTTTGTCACACCTCTAGTAGAACATGGTGCTTAAATCTTTGACAGCGATAGACGTCCAACCCATTTTGACCGGGAGGTCGCTTCCAGCTCCTCCCCGTCAAAATGGATTGGACGTCCATCTCCGTCGTCGCCCTGGAAATGTAACCATCATTCCTGCCTTTGAAAGGATCAAGGAGACCGATGCCTCCAAATTGAAGGAGGAATATCGCCGCCTAGTGGAAGGTCTGAAGGAAGCAAATGTGGCGAGGGAGACCGATGTGTACCTGGCCAATCCCGTGCTGCCGGATGAAATCCTAAAAGGTGAGGAGAATGCCGTTTACATTTATTCTGTCACTGCTGTCACTTTAAATATTGGATTTGACTACCTGATGTCCGAAGAGGCCGTTCCCGGCAACATCCGCACGGCCGAGCATTTTGTGGGTTTTCTGAAACGTTTCATGGAATACTTGAAGTCACGCCTGAGGGTGCAGCACGTGGTGCAAGAGAGCGCCCCGCAGTTCCTCAAGGACATCTTTGAAAAAGTCTGCATCGACCGCAAGCCTCTCAGGTGAATGCCGATGGCCATCCTTCACCTGTCGCATCGCGGCGGCTCACCGGGGACTTGATGTCATCTCGCAGGTTTTGCGCCGAGCGGCTGCAGTCGCTGTTGCGGACGCTGGAGATCGCGGACATCGCCGACTTCTCGGCCGTCACGCTTATCTCCAACTTCGCCACGCTGGTCAGCACATACAGCCAAGGTGTGTCATTCCCTTTTTATTCCGAAGGTTGAAACTTTAAGCAAAATGGATGAACTTTAGAATTTAAGCGTATAATTTAGGAATTGAAGCAAGGAAAATGTTAACTAGATTTTTTCTAAAGAAATTAATGGGGATTGGAAACAGATTTGGAAGTACAGCAGAGTGAATTTGTCACTCGTAGACATCCAATCCATTTGAAGCGGGAAGGGGGCAGAGAGTGAATGTTTGTCATTGGCAGCCAAAGAGTTATAAAATAAAGCATTGGAGGAGGACATAAGCACATAAAATTGTTTTGATGAAAAAAAAATGCAAAAAAAAACAAAAACAAAAAAAACATATATATATATATATATATATATATATATATATATATATATATACACAGAAAATTCTGTTTAAAGGAACAACTAAAAATGAGAATTCTAAAATTATAATTCAGAAAAAGAAGAAAAAAAAGAAAATGACTACCGTATTTTTCGGACTATAAGTCGCATACTTTGGCAGAGGGTGCGTCTTCTACTCTGGAGTGATTAGGTGTGTGAGTGATCTTATGTGTGATTATGTACGGTCGGGTCGGGCCAACTTCTCTCTCGCTAACTTTTTATAAAATTAAATAGATATTCATATATTCATACTAAAACGATGTATGGATGTTAAATGAATAATTTGGATAAAACAGAGAAGGCGCTGTGCATCCCTGCACACGTGAACGCAGTGGCCCCACCCTCTTTTCAATCTTCCCCTCTGCGAGCATCCTGGTATTTCCTTTTCGATATGGAGCAGCTATAGGAGTGAAAAACAAACTAAAGACAACGGAATTGAAATGCAAAAAACTGCGGTAGGAGTGGGATATGGAAAGGATTCAAATTGAATGTGGAAGATACGGAAACATGTGTCTGCTTCGCTGAATGTAAACAAATGCGGCGCTTTGGTCTCATACAAGAAAAGCGTTATTTCGTTGTGTAAATGCATTTATAATGATCATAAAAATATGTAGACTATTTAAACATTGAGAAAACTTGCTTTTTTTTTCTGCCAACTTGAGATTAAAATAAATGTCAAATCCACTACCCGCCTCTTAGAACAGACATGCAAATATAAAAGATATAAATGTTTATTGAATATTCATCTTACAGGCTTTAATTTGTTATCATTATGCTTATATGCACTAGCATCGTCACAAACGTGATCACACAAAACACAACCACGCATCGCATTCCTGCATTTCCTCCTTCTCCTGAGTCCTCACAAATAAAAAATAAAATTTCTGTTTTTTTTTCGAGCTCGGGCAAGTTAATTGATCGGGCTGGGTTAGCCGCGTCGGGCTTTAATATCCGTGGGCCGGTCGGGCTGGGTTGGATTTTTTAGGCCCGATCTAACTTCTAGCGTCATGTAATGTTAGCATACCGCCAAAAATGCGACTCATTCGCCGATGCAACTTGTATATGTTTTTCTCCTTTTCATTGCGCATTTTTTGGCTGGTGTGATCTATAGTCCGAAAAATACGGTAATCTATGACCACTTTTTATATTTTCAAAAAATATATTATTCTTTAAATTGAGGATTTTGATCTTTTTTTTTTCTCCTTATTTTATTCCTTTTTAATCTTTTTAAAAATTGATTTGATCTTATTTATTTAAAAGAAATCAGTCAGGAAGCTGCAGCTCGTACAGAATGCTGCAGTGAGTCCTCACAAATACAAGGAAACTGGACCACATTACACCGGTTTTGAAATCGTTACACTGGCTTCCAGTGAGTCAAAGGATAGACTATAAAATACTACTGCTCGTCTACAAAACACTTAGTGGCCTTGGGCCAAAATAAATGCTTGATTTGTTAGATTCCTATGAAACATCTAGACCCCTAAGGCCGTCTGGAACCGGTCTCTTTTATGTTCCAAGAACAAGAACCAAGCAGGGTGAGGCAGCATTTAGTTGGTATGCTCCTCGGATGGCGAGATAGTGTAAAGCGCCTTGAGCGCGTTGAAAGGTGGAAAAGCGCTATATAAGTATAACACCAACACCAACCTCTGGAACAAGTTACCTGAAGGTCTGAAGTATGCTCAAACTGTTAGCTCCTTTAAATCAGGGCTAAAAGCGCCTTTGTTTAGCACAGCATATCCATAACAGTCTATATATTTCAAGCTATTTGCTTTCTATTCCTCTTGTGCTTTATCTCCATTGCTGATTGCAATTATTATTATTTTTTAAATTCTACTCGCGATTAAATGTTTATGTATAATTTTATTTCCTGTTTCGATCGTCTTTACAGCCTATTGATGTGATTTTTATGATCTTTGTGATGTAAAGCACTTTGAATTGCCTTGTGTTGAATTGTGCTATATAAATAAATTTGCCTTGCCGTGCCTTATTTTTAATTTTGTATTTATATTTTAATTATGTATTTTTGGAAAAAAGATTTTAAAAAGAAGTTTTCTTAAACAAACATCCTTTTTTTTTTCAAAATTAATGAAATATTAATTTTTTAAAAATGGCCTGTATGAATGGCTACAACTCCAAAAAAACCCTGGTTCTCAAAGGTTAAGGACAAAAATATTACCAACAGTTCGTTTTGATTCATACAGTAAGTGGCATTTTGATTAAAAAATCCTTCACTTCTGATGTTTCTATTCATAGGTTTCACCATCATCATCGAGCCTTTTGAAGACAGAACTCCAACTATAGCCAACCCAGTGTTGCACTTCAGGTACGCAGTTTTGCTGTTTCGCATGATCAACATTGAGGCGCTTTGGAACTTGTTTTTTCTCCCAATTTATAATTATTTCAATAATGAAATTTTTACTTGTAGAAAAATGTTAAACGATCTCTGTCGTATCTCCTCCCCAATCAGCTGCATGGACCCTTCCATTGCCATCAAACCCGTCTTTCAGAGATTCCAGTCGGTAATCATCACTTCAGGGGTAAGCCTCACATCTTTCACCCTCTAGAACATTTCATCAGCGTCTCATGCGTTTGTCCCTGTCAGACACTGTCCCCGCTGGACATCTACCCTCGCATCCTAGACTTCCGGCCCGTCACCATGGCCTCTTTTACCATGACACTGGCGCGAACCTGCCTCTGCCCACTGGTATGTCTCTTTCACAGCCACAAATGAGTATTTTTTTAACATGTTTCGGCTGCATTATGACAGTGATGCACCTGGAGTCTTGTATTGGCATTCAGTCTTTCTTTTGTTCCAGATTGTCGGTCGTGGAAACGATCAGGTGGCTCTCAGCTCCAAGTTTGAGACCAGAGAGGATTTTGGTAAGAAAATCAACAAGATGACTTCAAAATAGGGACGCCACTTGATTTTAAGGATCTGCCTATTCCTGATAGTCCTGAAAGGAAATGTATTAAGAAGGAGAGAGAATAAAAAACACATCGAAATGTCAATTTGAACAAAGCTATCCCAACTTTATAGCCATATAAAAGAGTTATTAGTCCAGCCAGAGGCGTCGCATTCCATTAGGCAAACCAGGCAATTGCCTAGGGCCCCCAGCCAGCAGGGGCCCCCAGAGGGCCAACAGATTTAGCACACGCAGCTTTACTGCACTGTCGCAGGGACAAGTGCGACAGTGCCAGTGAAAGCCTTGTGTCGGAGTTCCCTGAAGGGCCCCCTTCACTTGCTCTACACCCCCCCCTCTCACTTGACTCAGAGTGAGAGTGAGCGGCGATTTGGCTTTTTTTTAATTGGGGTATATTGAAAAATGAAGAGAAGTTATCCTTCTGGAAATGACAAAAGAAAAAAAAAAGCAGAAGAGAAGAACAGGAAGCAAGACAGCGGTGAGTGTACTGTTACTGTAGTTTTATGTCCTAATGTAGTAGAAGCCAGGCACTTTGAGTGTCCTAAAAAGCGCTCGATGAGACCAAGGCGTTATTATACTTTTATTAAATATGCTATTGCTCCAAGTCCAACTGCCCCCCTTACTTGCACACGCTCGAAGGGCCCTATGTTGCTTATTGCCTGGGGCCGCCGGGGACCCTTGCTGCGTCTCTGAGTCCAGCAGTGGTTTCAAAAAAGTGAAAAAAAATCATAATCATAAGCACCAAATAGGTTGCAAACCAATTACGTTAAAATGCTTTGTTTTACGTATATACAGGTAGTCCCTGCGTTACGACGTACGCGACTCGTCCGCCATTTTGTCTCCAGTCATTTTTTAATCGCACAAGGAGTACCCTTATTGTACCCCACAGTATCTTTTATTTGTTTACTTGTTTATGTGTTCTGTCCTCACTAAACGTCAAGTTGTTTAGATTGTGCTTTTTGAAGCTTTTTACTTATTCCACTTTTGACAATTTGTAAAGCTGTAACATATGAACACTTATGTTCAAATCAACAAGCATTTTAACAAACACTTGACACAAAACAATTGGTGTTTAAACGGGCATCTAGTCTAATCAATATGTAATTTTAGTAGCTTAAAGTTGTCTAATTTGCCTAACAAAAGTCTGCTAGCTTAAATGTTAAAAATTCTAACGTATTTACAATTCTCATAGCAAATCGCTCACACGTAACTCCACAAACTCTAGCTGTAAACTACAGCCTTATGTGGGCCAAAGCGGAGCGCAGCTATCCTTTATCCATGTCAGACGAGAGTCTGCATCTCAGTCATAAGGCGACAGTCTAGCTTGACCCAACACTGCCACTAGAAGGTAGTGTATCTTCCATCATTAACCCTTTAAGGTCTGGGCCTATTTTATCTGATTTTGCATGTCTTTGAAGTTGCCTTAATATTTCAAAGAAAGAATTGTTTACGATGGCCTGGTTTGGTCCCTTTTTTTGTGACACCTTGAACTTCATGTCCAAACTGTTGTTTCCGTCACTGACCAATTATAAATCATCATTTTGGGCCCAAAAAGACCAAAAATTCCACAATCGTTTTGTCAAAATTTTTAATTTTGATGTCCAATTGACAACCAAACATGCGTAACGAACCGTTTTGAAACTTTGTAATATTTATTCAACATGTTAGGATGAACATTCAACCAAAAAAATTTAGAATAAATAGTCTTATATTTGACAATTCAACATAAACAACAGGTATAGCATAGGCGTTTTTTGCCTTTATACATGCTGTAGTCAAAACAGGTTATATACAGCAGACCGAACAGTGAAAAAATATATACCATCTAACACAAAAAGTGTTTAGAGGCCATCTCTTTATGAGTTTAGGTATTGCGGCCCATCACCTGATGAAAACTATGTACACACAATCAAGCTTCTTGAACACACATTTATATACACAAATTGAGAAGACTGATTGTGGGAAAAAATGTATATATATATAACATTGGGGGGGGGGAGTATTTTCAAAAATATTTACAATAAACAAGTTAAATTTTTTTCAGGCATGCCACTCCGAAAAGCATTTTCGTCCTGGAATTCGAAACAGGGCGACATCACACAGCCCACACTTCCATGGGGTGTTGGTCCTCTTTCCACCATTCCATTTTCATTTCACTTTACTTTCATTGTCACTATAAATGTACATGAAAAAAAGTCAGTATTTATGAAAATAATAAAGTATAAAATAAAATATATTCAGCAATAAATAATAATGGAAATCTATATGTATGACAATAGAAAGAAGACCATAGCTGAATATGTGCTACATCCCTAATCTTCATATAGAAAGAAGATCACCACAATTATAAATTCCTGCCTTGGATACACACAGTTCACGTACGACTTTGATCTGATATGCACATTTTATTATTATATACACAAACACACACTTATATTGCATCAAAATTAACTTTGTCTTGCAATATCAAAAGAAACTTTCAAAAGAAACTTTTTCCAGCCTAAAAAAAAAAAAAGTGAGTTTGCTTACCTCTGCTCGTCGATGGCGTCACCGACGTGTTAAAATACATCACTATCTTCACTCGAGGACTCTTCCGAAGAAGACGATGATGACGAATTTGGACCATCCTCTTCCTCAAGTTGATCAAATAGCACAATTGCTTGCGCTAAATTTAGTTTTCCGTTCATTCTCAAAGTCACACAAAGTCGCTGCTCGATCCAAACGGCCGTCAGCTCGCCACCTCGCTGCTTCAGAACACTCCTCCCTCTCGTTCGGTGGAACCTCGCATGGCAGTCATATTTATTTAAAAAACGCATTTTGTGCTTCCACTGTGACTTCGAAAGGGTTCGTTTGATTTGTGGTTTTTTCATGGAGCTTCCGTTTTGAAAAAGGACAAGAAATGATGGAAATATAGATGCAAACAAATGATCCATGCAGCGTTTTAATGTTTTTTTGAGAGGACAATAAAACTATAAAACTTAAATGACAATATCTCACGTTTTAATTGGTCAATTGACTTCAAATAATAACGAGAGTAAACCGCAACTTCTGCACTTTAAAACGAGATCAACCAACGGCATGTGGGTGACGTATTTGAAACGTGAGGGCGCTTCAAAGACGACGTGCGCTGAGGACGCGCCGGCGCGTCCTTCGACTCTCAAGGGTTAAACAAAACACATTACTTTTGGACTTTTTCCTGAGGTACTTAAAGGGTTAATTCCGACTTACATGGAAATTTGGTTTATGTTTCCAGTGTAGGAACGGAACTCATTCGTAACCTGAGGACTACCTGTATACTGTACTTATTGTATATTAAAAAAATTGGTCATCCAATGTGATTTTGGTTGGGATTTTCTTGACTTTTTTGCTGTCAATGGCTGCAAACTTTAATATTTAAATAGATACAGTGGGCCAAACAAGTATTTAGTCAACCACCAATTGTGCAAGTTCTCCTACTTGAAAGATTAGAGAGGCCTGTAATTGTCAACATGGGTAAGCCTCAACCATGAGGGACAGAATGTGGGAAAAAAAAGAAAATCACATTGGTTGAATTTTCAAGAATTTATTTCCAAATTAGAGTGGAAAATAAGTATTTGGTCACCTACAAACAAGCAAGATTTCTGGCTGTCAAAGAGGTCCAACGTCTTCTAACGAGGTCTAACGAGGCTCCACTCGTTACCTGTATTAATGGCACCTGTTTTAATTCATTATCGGATAAAAAAAGACACCTGTCTACAACCTCAGTCAGTCACACTCCAAGCTCCACTATGGCCAAGGCCAAAGAGCTGTCGAAGGACACCAGAGACAAAATTGTAGACCTGCACCAGGCTGGGAAGACTGAATCTGCAATAGGTAAAACGCTTGGTGTAAAGAAATGAACTGTGGGAGCAATTATTAGAAAATGGAAGACATACAAGACCACTGATAATCTCCCTCGATCTGGGGCTCCATGCAAGATCTCCCCCCCGGTGTCAAATTGATAACAAGAACGGTGAGCAAAAATCCCAGAACCACACGGGGGGACCAAGTGAATGACCTACAGAGAGCTGGGACCACAGTAACAAAGGCTACTATCAGTAACACAATGCGCCGCCAGGGACTCAAATCCTGCACTGCCAGACGTGTCCCCCTGCTGAATCCAGTACACGTCCAGGCCCGTCTGCGGTTCGCTAGAGAGCATTTGGATGATCCAGAAGAGGACTGGGAGAATGTGTTATGGTCAGATGAAACCAAAATAGAACTTTTTGGTAGAAACACAGGTTTTCGTGTTTGGAGTAGAAAGAATACTGAATTGCATCCGAAGAACACCATACCCAATGTGAAGCATGGGGGTGGAAACATGCTTTGGGGCTGTTTTTCTGCAAAGGGACTAGGACGAATAGTCTGTGTAAAGGAAAGAATGAATGGGCCATGTATCGAGAGATTTTGAGTGAAAATCTCCTTCCATCAGCAAGGGCATTGAAGATGAGACGTGGCTGGGTCTTTCAGCCTGAGAATGAGCCCAAACACACAGCCAGGGCAACAAAGGAGTGGCTTCGTAAGAAGCATTTCAAGGTCCTGGAGTGGCCTAGCCAGTCTCCAGATCTCAACCCCATAGAAAATCTGTGGAGAGAGTTGAAAGTCCGTGTTGCCCAACGACAGCCCCAAAACATCACTGCTCTAGAGGAGATCTGCATGGAGGAATGGGCCAAAATACCAGTAACAGTGTGTGAAAAGCTTATGAAGAGTTACAGAAAACGTTTGGCCTCCGTTACTGCCAACAAAGGGTATATAACAAAGTATTGCGATAAACTTTTGGAATTGACCAAATACTTATTTTCCACCATGATTTGCAAATAAATTCTTTAAAAATCAAACTGATTTTCTGTTTTTTTTCCCACATTCTATCTCTCATGGTTGAGGTTTACCCATGTTGACAATTACAGGCCTCTCTAATATTTTCAAGTGGGAGAACTTGACCAATTAGTGGTTGACGAAATACTTATTTGCCCCACTGTACATTTTCGAAACCAGATCTTTTTAACATGATTCTGTTACCCTAAAAAATCTTGATCGGGCCCAATTTCCAAGCACGTGCTAGTTAAGAATGACCTTAATTCACAGCCCTTTGATGTCAGTTTTGTTTTTTTCTCCCTAGCTGTGATTCGTAACTACGGCAACCTGCTGCTGGAGATGTCCGCCGTGGTTCCTGACGGCATCGTGGCGTTTTTCACCAGCTACGTTTACATGGAGAACATTGTGGCGTCCTGGTATGAGCAGGTCAGCCTTAGCTCGCTTGCCGGCTCTTTGTTAGCATTTCGCCATCCTAGCAATTAACGAAGCCGCATTTGTATTGTTCGGGTGCTTTTAGGGAATCCTGGAGAACATTCAAAAGAATAAGCTGATTTTCATCGAGACGCAGGATGCCGCAGAGACCAGCATGGCACTGGAGAAGTACCAAGAGGTGAAGGCCGTACCCTGTTCTGGTGATAAGGCGGTTCACGGCTCAATCCTAATTCCACGATCGTCTCTTGGCAGGCGTGCGAGAACGGCAGAGGAGCCATCCTGCTTTCGGTGGCGCGAGGGAAAGTGTCGGAGGGGATCGATTTTGGTAAATGATAAAAATGTAATGTCAGAGTTGCCTTGGAATATTACAATATCCTGATGAATTTACAAGTAACCTTGTTGGGGGCAAAACAATTTTTTTTATTAAAATTTTTTTTTGAAGGACTTAAGAAAGTTAGTGTAACCATATTTCAACAAAAGTTTGGCTTTTTTTTTTAGATGTACAGTGAGGAGCAGAAGTATTTGCACCCCTAGTGATTTTGCAAATTCCCCCACTTAGAAAATACAGTGGGGCAAATAAGTATTTAGTAAACCACTAATTGGTCAAGTTCTCCCACTTGAAAATATCAGAGAGGCCTGTAATTGTTAACATGGGTAAACTTCAACCATGAGAGACAGAATGTGGGAAAAAACAGAAAATCACATTGTTTGATTTTTAAAGAATTTATTTCCAAATTAGAGTGAGGGAGGGTTACGTACAATGAGATATTTTGGGGGATATTTTTGTAACTATTATGAAAACGAACAAACGAAAGCCATGAAATGTGTTGCTTTGTGTTCAGTGCATCACTTTGGTCGAGCAGTCATCATGTTTGGCGTTCCGTACGTTTACACACAGAGCCGCATCCTCAAGGTAACGGCTATCCAGCAACCTTCGACTGACTATATTGCTACTGTCTGAATATTGAGCCGGCCCGTGTCACTATCCTTTCACAGGCTCGTCTGGAGTACTTGCGGGATCAATTCCAGATCCGAGAAAACGACTTCCTCACCTTCGACGCCATGCGACACGCCGCGCAGTGCGTCGGCCGGGCCATTCGAGGAAAGACTGACTATGGACTTATGATTTTTGCAGACAAGGTAACTTAAAATTTTAGTAACATCCTACGTACTTAGGAATGTAATCTTCTTTTTGGTCTCTCTGTGGCAGCGTTACGCCCGAGCAGACAAGCGCGGCAAGCTTCCCCGCTGGATCCAGGAGCACATCAACGACGGCAGCCTCAACCTGACCGTGGACGAGACCGTGCAGCTGTCCAAGCATTTCCTCAGACAGATGGCTCAGCCTTTCAGACAGGTCCGACTCAAAAACAGTATAGTGGTACCTCAAAATGAATGTTACAGATTAGCTAATTTCACCTTCGACCGCTGGGCCCAATGCTAGCCATTCACTAAACAAAGTACAGTAATTAGCAACCTATTGACACCTATGGATATGGAAGAGTATTGCATGATTACCGACCATTGAAGAGCACAGCGGCATCATAAGACTGTCATAAGACCAAATGAATCACCATGAAGCTTTGTAGTCAATTAGTTCAAAGCTTCAAATCACCATGAAGCTTTGAACTAATTGACAGCAAAGCTTCATTTCTTCAAGAAGCTTCATTTGACCATCACTTCTCCCCTGGGGAGACAGTCAACCCGTTACCACCGGCTCTCAACACTTTTTGTCCAACATGCCTCCTAGCATGCATTGCAGCACTACAGATGTAAATGGCAATCTAAATTCATTTTTTATGCTAATTATTTTTTCAGTTACTGTTCCAGTTGTTTCATAAATTGATAGTTTTGGTGTCTGGTAACACTTTATTTGACAGTGGCGCTATAAGACTGTCGTAAGACCATCATAATTATGGCATGACAGATGTCATTTTAGGTCATTCGGCAAATTATCTCACTTTTGAATGGATGTAAAAGATCTAGGGCTGCAGCTATCGATTACTTTAGTAGTCGATTAATCGATGAACCAGTTTGTTCGAATAATCGGATAAGGAACCTGAAACATCAAAATACCTGAGTTGAGCCTCAGACGGTCTTAAAAATAAATAAATAAGGATCTATGTACAACAAAAGTACAATTGGCTAACTTACGTGGCAAAAGTCCGCTAGCTTAAATGCTATAAAACACTAATGTTTGTTTTTTTAACAATACTCTTAACAAATGGTTCAGACCCACAAAAAACTGCTAAATATACCTATAAACTAAATTACGAATGCATTAAAAAACCCCAAACAAAAACTTAGCTTTTGATGGTCTTAACAGGGAGCAGCAGGATTCAGCCATGTGAAATGAGGCAAACTAGAGGGCAGTGTATCCACCCAAATCAATAAATCTAAATGCAAACCCTTTCGAAATAAACCATTACAATGCTAATTAATTAAACGAATACTCGAAGCAGCATAATTTAATTTGAATATTTTTTTCTAATCGAATACTCGAGTTAATCGATTAATCCTTGCAGCACTAAAAAGATCCAGGCAGGTAGGGGTGTGAAAAAATATCGAACTGGTGATATATCATGATACTTTGTATTCCAAAAGGTTATCGATATGCTCCTGTCAAGAATTGAGATATCATTTTATAAAGGTGTCAAAAAAAAGAACCATCAAGGTGCTACCAAAATCTTCCACTATAATAGTGTCTCAGTTAACTCTAAGGCTGCCAGTGACTGTGCTCGACGCCCAATCCATTTAGACTGGGAACGTTCGTTCATTCAAAACCAAAGCGTTCGCAGTCATTCGGTCCAATTTTCGGGGCATTTACAGGTCACTTGCTGTTCATTTTAGGGAACACTTCCTGTTCTGTAACTCAAACAGAAATTGACCCATAAAATACCCCAAAATCAACAGGAAGTTACTGAAAATCAACAGGTTAATTACGTGAAATGCCCCAAAACTACCTCATTGCCTGGCAATGGCTGCCACTGACGTCCATAGACGTTCAATCCATTTGAAGTGGGAGGGATGGCAGCGAATGAACGAATGTTCATTCGCTGCCATCCCTCCCACTTCAAATGGATTGAACGTCTACTAGTGTTAAAGTCATTTCAATTCACAGCAGAAGCTTGTTTTTCTGTTTATTTGTTCTTAATAGAATATGAAGCCGCTGTCAAATAAAGTGTTACCTATTAACCCTAATAAATCAACAAATAAGCCGCACTGGACTATAAGCCGCAGGATTCAAAATGAGGGGGGAAAAGTAGCGGCTTATAGACCGAAAATTACGGTACATAGTATCTTTTGTAAAATGTTTGCTAAAAACCCTTTTGTAATCTGAATATATACAAATGCGTTCATATGTCGAGATACAGTGAAGATTCGCCCAGTTTATGTTAACTGTTTCGTGTGCTCTGTCACCCCTGCTGCACAGGAAGACCAGCTGGGTCTGTCTCTGCTGACGCTGGAGCAGCTGCAGTCAGAGGAGATGTTGAAGAAGATCGCCGAGATGGCTCATCAGAGCTAAAAGTTCCTTTAAGTCATGATTTTTTTTTTTTTGTCAAGCAGTGACAACACAGAAGTGGATAGTCACTTGTCAATGCGTCTGTTGTGCAGACATTTAGACTTCATACTGTACATTTTGTATCATATTAGTGTTTTTCAATGACAACAGGTCAACATAACTGTGAAAGGCCTTTGCAGTCATCAAAAACACTCTGCCATCAGGAAAATAAGCAAGACCCTGAGTTATATCCCATTTTCAAAATACCGTATTGGCCCGAATATAAGACGGCTCTGATTATAAGACGACCCCTTCGTTTTCAAGACTCAAGTTTGAAAAAAAACTTTTTGAACACCAAATTTTTATACAGAAAATGATTACAGTACATCCGGAACAAATGATTATAACAATATATTTGAGAGGAAAAGCATGTTATTTTGCCTCATTCAAATCCTAATATCTGAACATTTAAATATGTAAACTCAAGTGCAATCACATTCGTAAATGAATGGCTTCTGGTTTTTGAAATGTAAATAAACCAATCTATTGTGATAAAACAAAATTGCAATAACTGCATTAACCATCAAAGTGAAGTTAACTGTAACTGTAGTCTTGAAATAAATCTGAATAAGGAAAAACATTGCAATAAAATAAAGCAAACTGGTTAAACTTGAGAGTAGCTGAGATCTGTCATGACAGAACATCGCTTCAATGATATCTGGCGCCATCTAGCGTCGTGAATGGGTATAATGTCTACACCGCGAATATAAGACGACCCCCTCTTTTTCAGCCTTATTTCAATGCAAAAAAACAGTTTCATATTCGGGCCAATATGGTATTTGCCCTGAACAATGCTATCATGTTATTGTCCCACATGTTTTTTTTGTTTTTTTTTTACATAGTTTGCTGGTCCACAGTAAGTTAATTACTAGTTTTATAATCATATGGAACATTTTGGACACATCTGTGAAATGAACTGTCCGATGTATTAACTTCCACTCTTCCCACCATATTTTTGCATTTCTGACAATTAAGCGACTGCCTCATACAATAAATGGTCATTGAAAAATATTTTATTGCCCGGGGCTGGTAATTCACTCCAATGAATGTACAATCTCATTTTAAAATGTTGTTTGATAAAAAAGTGAACCTCCAAATATTATTTGATGTGTTTGATAGTGTATGATCGTAAATAGTGTTTGATGATTTGAATCTGGAATAGGAATTGGCCTTCTAAAACATTTGCATTTAAAGAAGCTTATATGAATTGCACTTTTTGATGTCAGCTAGTTAAAATTAAGGACTAAGCTGAACGACTGCTGTTTGGGTTAGAAACGGATCAAATGATAGATTTCAAAATTTTTCTGGCTCACGCTGACCGCAAATGAACGTGTTCATTCGCTGCCAGGCCTCCAAGTTCACTTGGATTAGACAGCTACCAGTGACAATCCTTCTGTGAATTTAGGTCAGTTCAAAAGCCACGTGAATGGACGTCTCATCGTCAGTGGCGCTGGAAGCGTTAATAGCTTGCTACAAATGCCTGTTACAAAACATTTTTGCTATTGCATGAAATCCAAACTTCTCCACAATGAAACGACCTTTATTTAAGTTTCCGCATCAAGAAATTCCAATAAAATAAAGCAAAATATGCAACACATTTTCCAACTCGGCAAAATCTACAAACTTTGTAAGAGCAAAACAGCAATTTTAAAAAAGCCAAAATGAGTGAAAACTGTCTTCTATCAGAGTAGAAAGTTTACGTGTCAAAATAGTTTATAAACCTACATCATTTAAAGGGGAAGTTCAGAATTTTTGATATAAGCCTTAATCTTTGAGTTAGGTGGGGCTAAATTATTAGCCCCAGCTAATTATTATCAGTTTGTTACTTTCAGGGCTCCGGAGTGGCTAAGCTAGCGCGAGTCAATAGTCCCATTTTAGCATACGAATAAAAAAACATGCACGCATGAGAATCACCAATGACCCATGCAATCAATAAGGTTGGTTTGTTTTCAGTGGCCTATACTACGAAGCCGGTTTTTCTGGTTTAGCAGGGTAACTTCGAGAGTAACTTCATCACGTGCGACCGAAGTTCGCAGCTAAGCGAGACTACGAAAGGTGGATATGTTGGAACCGATTTAGATTTTCAGCTGAGGGATTTCTTTACCTGTGCCAACTGATCGAGGCAGACGTCACTAACGTAACCCGCCGAAGTCAGGCCCTCACAACCGCGCAGATTGTGTGCCTGTCCGTGTGCTCTTTCGCCAGGGACAATATATGCATTCCATCGGTGATGATGAATATCTGCGTAAGAACACTGTATGCCATGCAATTCGGAGTGGGGTATGGAAACGCTTCGAACTGATTGTTGAAATCGCTGAATGTAAACGAATGCGGAGCTTTGCTCTCATACAAGAAATATATTTAACGAACTTTTCCAGCGTAATTTCGTTGTGTAAATGCTTTTATAATAATCATAGAAATATGTAGACGATTTAAACATTGAGAAAACGCGTTTTTTTCTGCCAACTCAAAGAGATTAAATTAAATGTCAAATCCACTGATAGGGCAGACGCACAAATATAAAAGATATAAATGTTTATTAAAAGCGGCATGGAAAATGAATGAATGAATGAATGAATATGCATCTTACTGTCTTAACTGTGAAAATTCGTTACAAAAGACGGGCTTTAATTTACGCAACAACGCATTTCATCTCCGCATTTCCTTTTCCTGAGTCCTCACAAATATAACATTTTGGGGGGTGGGGGTCGGGTTAAGTTAATTGATCGGGCTCGAGTCGGGCTGGATTTTTTAGGCCCAAACTAAATATAAAAAAAAAAGGACATACGTATTCATACAGTCATAATCATCCTGCTTTATGTGGTGATGCGCAATAAATTATTTCTTACTGTCAACGTACCAAATCTTATTTTATTGTCCTGACAGCAGGCTTTATTTCTTTTCATGGACATAAGTAAACTGGCATATTGACGCATTCACAAATCACACGATCTGTAAATTTGCTGTCAACAGACCCGTTGCGCTCTACTCTCCGAAGCGGTGTTGGATTTTGCGGTGAGGGTGGATTTTAATTCCTCATAACTCCGCATGATCATTGCGCATTCCTCCTCCGTGAAGTAAGGTGCCCGTGCCATCGTCACAAGTAGTGTTTGACTCTGGTCTCCGCCCCCTTTTATGTGAACGCGCAGTAACTCTGACAGGGTTGACACAGGTTCGACTAATCAACCTCATAATCAGCGTCGTAGCACCGATTGACCACAAATTAGACAACCAGGTTTTGTCAACTCCGGTTACCCGCTGGTAAACTGGATTACTTCTGGGGAGGTTGAACTCCGTTCGTAGTATAGGCCACAGGATGAAGTTGTTAAAACTTGTCAATAATGGTATGAACAGCAACATTTGTAAGCCAGCAGCACTGCAGGGAACAGGCTGCAGGGGAGAGTGATATTTTTTCCACCGGTGTGTTTGTCGTAATCACAGTTTATTGTTCTTCATAGGGAATTTGTGGAAACTTTCATTTGCCTATTTCTTCTGTTTGCACAACCTCTAAATGCACATTTCACCATGTTGCCATTCTTGAGTCAAGACTCTGTAGATTGATGCTGCGTTCCAGGAAGGTGGGAAGTCAGAGTTTTGCAAACTCCGACCAGGAAAAATGGGAAGCCACTCGACCTGGGAGGCCCTAATCGCAAAGTTTAGGGGGGGTTGTTCACGACTTGCTTAAATCTGACGTCACTCAACAAAATGGCGCTGCCGTCGAAAAGCAGACAGTGGTTTGCTGGAGGTCAAAATGTCTTTTGATGGCCAACATAAAATACAACTTGTCGTGATCAGCCATCTTGCTGTTTACATTCACTTGGAAAGCTTTGAGGTCGGAACCATCCGAGTGGGATAAGTCCAATTTCCTACCTTCCTCGAATGAAGCACAAGCAAGAGTGGCCAAAGCACTCCTCTCTATTGTGGTCGCATTATGCATCTAAAAAAATAGTTCTGCAGAATAAAATGAATTACGGCAGTTTGGTGTGACGTTGTTTTGGCCGTATGGATATTTGGAACAATGATCTGTATTTTGAATGACTATGTTAGATCCGTTAATATAGTTTTTTATTGACATGCTAAGATGGGACCATTGACCTGTGCTCACTTAGCCACTCCGAAGCCTTGAAACTAACAAATAACTGACAAAGTGCACAGAATTTGTTGAAATCAACTCCACCGATGAATTAAAACCCTGCTAATGTGAAGATTACGCCTAATGTAAAAAATTCTTCCTCTTTAAAGTCAATCTAAAATAGTGTTCCGCTTCCAAGTGTGTTTATTTTGGGCTACTTTTTTATTTTGCTGCAATTTTAAAATTCTTTTAAAAGATAAATAAAAGTTAGTGAGAGGAACGCAACTGTTCCATGTAAACAACCCATTTAAGAGGGGAAAATACAAGTTCATTAAAAGGCAAAAACACATTAAAAGCCATCACCGGAATGTTTGAAGTCTGAAATGTATGTTCGCAATGAGGCAGAGGTTAAAATAAATAAAGGATATCACGTTTAATGGAACGTGTATTTGTTTCCGAAGATGTGCAATAAGCACAACAGGCCACTAGTTGGAGATGTAGAAACACTATGGTTTTGCTTTTTTTCTGCCTTTTGAATAGCGTTAGCTCAAGCTTCTGTCAGCATTAGAACATTAGTGTGGTCCGCCATTGTTGTAGTTCATTTGTATTTTGCACATCAACGTCTTGACCTTTTGAGGCTCGAACGTGACGTCGGAATGTAAACAAATAAACCAATTTTTCTTTTCCAATCATCCAAACGGTGACTCGCAGGGCTTAAAAGTGTGAGTGTTTCGTAGCTAACTGGTCCCGAGCGATCCTCGCCTGTTCAGGTTGTGAGTGCTGGAGCTGAGTCCTCGATGGTCCAGTAGGTAGCGCGACTGTACCGCAAAAACAGTAACGGACGTCAAAGCTCGTGCGTCATTGACTTCCTTTTTGGTACGGCGTTCGCTCACCTGGTCGCCGTCCCGACTTTGTCCCCCGACGTTAAGCATGTTCAGTGAATTGGCTCTTTTCATCCTGCAAACAGGAAGTCACACAGACAATTCTTCATTATTCGGACACATGCATATGATTAGCATTTAAAGAAAAACAACAACAAAAACATAATTGGACAAAAGTCTGACAGGAGGAGAATGGGCCTTAAGGCAACTAACATCCCCGCCTTAAAAAGTTAAAGATCCACTGCATTCAATATGTTTTAAAACAACCCCAATGAGAGTGCAGTGACAACATATGCACGTAAATAATTACATGGGTTAGTAATTCTGAAATTGGATGTTTTTCCTGCAGTACAGATGGTATCTCTTGGCCAGTTTTCGTGTCCCCAGTTCCTTAATACTGTCCAATCGAAGAATAAACTAAAAGGAATATCCACCAAACCGCTCATGAGCTTACAGACCATGTGAAGGTCGAATCGTAATCTTCATAACTAAGGTATCTTAAGTTTACAAACGCCGGCCTGGCATGAATTGAAAAGGCAATTCTTTTAGCCTCGCTAATCGACATGTCAATAGTCGCTAGACACTTTCAAGCTGTTTTATGTCCTTTATAAGGTATGGATTATTTACTTCCGTCGAAGAGTCTAGGACTGGCCTTATACAAGATTTATAAATGGAAAGTAGTATTTCAGTCTTTCTGAATTTAAAAGTGCGAAATAATAGTCACCAAGGCTGAAAGATATTGGGAAAAACTTACATTGCGACTTTTTGGGGGTTTGCGATATACAGTGATCCCTCGCTACTTGGCGCTTCAAACTTTGCGCCCTCAGTCCTTTTCAATTAAAAAACAAAAATACAGATGAGCTGTTTCGAGCCGATCGCGTAGTCTCCCTTGGTCAGGCAGCAAGTGCATTAGGGTTGTTTATTAAAGTTAACGATGATTGACGGACGTTTAATGTTTGATCTTGCCAGAGAAGCTAACTTCAAAGTGCTGCATGCGTCAATCATTGTTTAACTCGTTAAGTGTAAGTGAGCAGCTTGAGCTGATTTGATTGGACTCACTCAATGAAGCATTTAATAAAGGCAAACATTTTTCTACTTTATTCTTGTTTAAAAAAATAATTTGGTGGGACAGTAACATGTTTAAAACTTATTATAATTATTACATTTGGAATGGTTAAAAACCATATGTATATATACTAGGGCTGTCAAAATTATCGCGTTAACGGGGGTTTATTAATTTTTTAAATTAATCACGTTAAAATATTTGACGCAATTAATGCATGCACTGAATGACCAGCTCGCACATTGCTTTAAACAGATTACAATGAGGCCATTTATGGACATTAATAGTGAAGAGAATGCCACCGGCCGCTTGGGGGCAGCGCCGTTCCATACTAATGTTATTTCTTCAAAACGTGGGAGAATTGGTAGTTGTGAGATGTTTATGCTGTATGCACAGTGCAATGCAAATTGCTATTTGTGCTCCACACATATTTCGGTAAGTTTTCTTTCTTTTAGTGGCAATTATGTGTCTCTTGTTGTATTTTGGGTAAGATATGTACAGATATATGTACAGGCGTTCTTTGGACTGCGCCGTTTATTGCCATAAGCTTCTCCTTCACAACAAACATAAGTATCGTTTAGTGAAAGCACAACAAAAATAATATTCTTATCGCTCTCAAAAAAAATAATGTTCACAAAAAGAAAAGCACTTCAGTCTATAGTAATGAGGCCCTATTCTCACAATTAAACAACAATGCAAAATGAACTGGCATTCCATATCAAAATAGCTATGCAAAATACATGTAAAACTTACTCAGACTTTGGTCACTCTATTCTTATTATTATTTTTATTCTTATTATTATTATATTAACTCTACTTTTGATTGAAAATTTTACAAATTTTATTAAAACGAAAACATGAAGAGGTGTTTTAATATAAAATTACTATAACTTGTAACTATAACATTTGTCTTTTAAAAACTACAAGTCTTTCTATCCGTGGATCACTTTAACAGAAAGAATGTTAATAATGCCATTTGTGGATTTATTGTTACAATAAACAAATACAGTACTTATGTACAGTATGTTGTATGTATATATCCGCCTTGTGTCTTATCTTTCCATTCTAACAATAATTTACAGAAAAGTATGGCATATTTTATAGATTGTTTGAATTGCTATTAATAGCGATTAATTACGATTAATTAATTTTTAAGCTGTAATTAACTCGATTAAAAATTTTTAATCGTTTGACACCCCTAATATATACACATAAAAGTTTTTAATTTTGTTATTATACTTTGGGAAAAAAAGTGAAAAAACATGTCTTATCTTTCCCATGCTATATCTGAATAAATACAACTACATACAACAATACAAAATACAAAAAAAAAAAATTTTTTTGGGGGTGTGTGTTCATGTTCAATGTATTTATTTTTTTGTATTTGATCGCCAAACTACTAGGATCTTCATTATCTACAATCGCGAATAACCAATCTAAAACAGCGTTGAGTTGTCTCGCTGCTTTTTGATACATTTGAATCCGCAGTGTTCTTTGTGTACAGACAAGCGTTACTTTACCCAGCATTCATTGGGGTGTCGCCCTCCACGCCGGCCCCTTTGAGCTTGCGCACCAGCTTTTCGCTACTCCGCCGTATGGACTCGCGCAGTTTGGTGAAGGAGCCACTTCGCCTCAGCGGGCCATCATGTATCCCGGGTGGCTCGGCGCTGCCCGACCAGCTGGGACGGGCGTCGCCTGCGAGACACGATAAGGAGGGGGGGGGGGGGGGGGGGGGGGCATTGGTTGTCATCATACGCTGCGCTTGAGGGAAGGCAGGTTCGGAAGATTCGTTGTTACATGTATTCCACTTTGCTATTTATTAATTTAAAAAAAAAAAGGCCTAGCTGGTAAAATGTTGCCTATAAAAGTTATTAAGCAATAAAACAAACCCCATAAATGAATGAAATGAACACGAATCCTGCAAAGTATTTCAGAATAGATCAACATTATCTTTCGAACAGATCAAGTGACTAGCACCATAGAGATGGTCCTTTGCTTTGCTTAGCCAAAACTATACCTGGGGAGGCAATATAGATATTGAGAAGTTCTTTAAACCTAAACTTTCAAAAGCTTCTACAGCAATTGAGTTTGAACTGAAGATTGAACACGAACAGTGTCAAGCTGTATCTTTCAAGTTAATTTTATTGCTGACATGCCGTTTCGGGGTCATCAACATGTTTTGCCCTTCCTCCCACAAAAGTCAAACTACGCCTATGGCTGTCATGGTAACGATTTTCAAATACAGAAATCAAATAGTTTGGGAAAAAAAAATACAAATCAGACATTTATTTATAAGAAACTTTCAGATGAGAAAATACAAAAATATTAGATGGAAATTTCGCAATTTTATTTATAATTATATCTATAAATATATGTTAAAAAAAACTAAATAATTGTAGTGCCATATTGGTTCTCTTTTTGTGCATCACTAAGGATAGGTTGATACCGCAGGTCTTAATGCAGAAATTCATTCGTGTTTTTCTGACTCAAGTGAGGCATTAACTTGACTATCTGAACAGGATAAGTCGCATAGAAGTGGACCATTTCAAATCTGATCTACGTCACTTTCATATGTGGTTTGAAGTGCATACAACAGGATAAAAAAGTCTTAAATAGCATTAGTATGTGAATTAGAATCATATTTTGAGCCGATTCGACTATATACAACAATTTGGCAAAGCGCAGATAACGACAAATTAGTCTTTTAATCTGCCGTTTAGCCACGCCTACCATTATAGGGCTCTCGCGTCCCCAACAGGAGGAGGATGACGTCAGCAGGGTAATGGTTTCACCCTAATTAGTATTCAGCTCATCGGGGGGGGGGGGGGGGGGGGGGGATTATTCAGAACGAGGAAAATGCAACGAAGAGAGCTGCAAAATGTCATTGTTTCAGTGTCTCCAATATTTTTACAGGGTATTCTTTTTATTGAAGTATTTTTCCCCAACGGCATACCACAAGCAACACTTCACTTCATATGAAGTGTGCACTGTGGGCACTAAGCCGACTATAGTGCTCTCCCGGCGGGGGTGTGTGCGACAAGCCGCCAGTCGTCTGCATAGTTGCATTCTCAGATGACAAGGACATTTCAGCCATAAAATGCAAGCCACCTCCGTATTAAAACGTGTGCCATGATCCCAGTATTTGACACGTTACAAAACATGTTTAATGATGTTTAATCTAGGGCTGTCAAAATTATCGCGTTAACGGGCGTTAATGAATTTTTAAAATTAACCACGTTAAAATTAAATTTAAAAAATTAATTGACGCAATTAAAGCAGATGCCCAGCTCAGAGAGATTTAAATGACAGAACGCTCACTTGTTGTGTTTGATGGAGTTTTGCCACCCTCTGCTGGCGCTTAGGTGCGACTGATTTTATAGGCTTCAGCACCCATGAGCATTGCGTAAGTAATTATTGACATCAACAATGGCGGGCTGCTAGTTTATTTTTTGATTGAAAGTTTTTTACAAATTTTATTAAAACGAAAACATGAAGAGAGGTTTTAATACAAAATTTCTATAACTTGTACTAACATTTTTCTTTTAAGAACTACAAGTCTTTCTATCCATGGATCACTTTAACAGAATGTTAATAATGTTAATGTCATCTTGTTGATTTACTGTTATAATAAACAAATACAGTCCTATGTACCATATGTTGAATGTATATATCCATCTTGTGTCTTATCTTTCCATTCCAATAATAATTTACAGAAAAATATGGCATATTTTATAGATGGTTTGAATTGCGATTAATTGCGATTAATTACGATTAATTAATTTTTAAGCTGTAATTAACTCGATTAAAAATTTTAATCGTTTGACAGCCGTAGTTTAATCACTTCCTCGTAATTCCACTGGTCCAACAGTAGTTTTGTTTTTGGCCAATATCAGCCGGTGAATGGGAACCTTTTGAAACCCCACAAAGGCTCACACGCGTCTCCTTGGCGCAGCAACAATTTTCTGCAGCCGTTTGGCTGGCGTGATGCGAAAAATAAACGAATTAACCTGCAAAATCAGCTGAATCCGCAGTCCATCTGCATGCTATAAAGCAATGCTGTATTGTGAGATGCTGACCTGGGTGACGTCACATTCGCATTCGTCCTAAACCCGAAACTGGAGCAGGAAGTAACTAATTTCATGGCGTGGCATTAAAAAATTGAATATATAAAACGATCGCTTCCACACACATCCAAGTGGTCCATTTCATTCAGGAGCATAAAACACCACGTGAAATATGAAATAAACATGTTTTTTGGTGTCATACGCTCTTTAAATCAGATCTGGGCTGCATTTTTCCAGATTGTGGCGGCAGTCTGAACTGTCAAGTCTCCCAAATCGTAATTCATGCAGCAATTACGTCAGCAAAGAGTGAGCGTGGCCGGCAGGACGGTAGCGATGTAGCTGTGCATTAGCGTTAGCACCTAGCTTGAACTCTGCTTTCACGCAGGAGGGGGCTTGACCACATTCATAAAAAATAAAATGAAGAAAAGGATGAGCTTGATAATGCTTGGTTTTCTTTCTGTGCGCACAGTGCATGCATGCGTTCCATCAATTCATATAAACTTTTGAATATAAGACAAAACAGGGATTATTAATGTCTGTTACTTGTGTCCTCTTTTTGGAAATCAAAGTATGATCATCTTGGAATGATGTACAGCCAGCATCTGGAGTCAATTGTTCTGATGCTTCTGTGCATGCAGATCAGTTTGCACAGCGCGTGTCGGACTACGAATTAGTTCGCATGCGTAATACTTGAATGGGCTCAATGGACAAAGGCAGTCTGAACAAGCACGCCAAATAATAAGATATGACGAAGAATCGGAATTGTGCATTAAGACCTTCAGTACGAACCCAGCCTATTTAAACCACTCGAATATTGGTTGGGAATTTAAAGTATTTAAAACAGAATACACACATTTGTTTCATCTTACCTTCCACGGAGCCAAACTCCTTCTCGTGCGCTCTGGTGAGGATCTCCTTGTATAGCGCTTCTGCTTGGCGGTACTTGCCCTGCTTGAGGTAACAGGAAGCCTGAGAGAAAGAAAAAAATGAAGAAAACGGGGGTCTGCGGCAAAATAATGATGGTAGCTTTCAGCTCACCAGGTTGTTTTTGGTCTTAGCCACGTTGGCGTCGTCGGGTCCCAGTTTGCTCTGGTAGATGTGCAGGGCTCGCTCGTAGTAGCGCTCCACTTCCTGGTACTTGCCCTGGTTCTGGCACAGCAGCGCCAAGTTATTGAGCTGCTTGGCCACGTCTGGGTGCTCCGTTCCCAGCACCTGACAAAAAACAAAAAGGCCTAGGTTCAGCCTAGTGACATCATCTTATACGTTGATGCTGCTTTATCTCAAGACGATTTGTTTCCTCTCCCAATGTTCTCCTACAGCTTACAATCAATGGGAAATCAACAAAACAGTGGAAGCCTACGCATTCACAACTGGAATATAAAATTGGGGATTATATGAACTCTTTTGTGCACAAATTATCACTTTTTTTTAAACCCTTAAAGGGGACTCTAATAACAGCGTCAGAGTATAACGGTGTTTCTAACAGTGTTTTTTTTTTTTTTTTCCAGTAGTGAGCAGTGTTGTTAATCTTACTTAAAAAAAAAAAATTAATTACAGTTAAAAATTACTTTTCCCAAAAAGTAATTGTGTTAGAAACTCAGTTAGCTGAATGTAAGAGTAATTAGTTACTTGTTTTTTACCCCCCCCCCTCCAAAAAAAAAAAAAAAACAGGTCACACAATGTGAAGTTTAAAGCAGGGGTCCCCAACGACCGGGCCGCGGACCTGTACCGGTCCGTTGCACATTTGGTACCTGGCCGCGCAGAAATAATAAATAATTTATTAACGACTGCGTTCTGGCCAATTGACTTTGGTCTGTGCCGCTTAACACACCAGTAACCCTGTCTACTCTAGATATACAACTACAGGATAGGAGGTTGTCATAGAAATGCATTGATTGGACTGTTAGCAGTACATCTTCTTTTGTATATCTATGTGCGCTTGGCCTCCATAATAACGTATGATGTAGGTCATCGCCCATCACATTTGTTCCCAGAAATAATTAGCCCCCACACTAGAATGACTGAAAAACAGACATCTTTGGACAGATTTTTTATGGGGAAAAGGGAACCTCACGAGCCAGAAGATTAGCCTACAACCTTGAAGAAAACAAAATCTATGCTACTTCTCACTAAAGACCCACGAACTGCGAAGGAGTGGATTGGTGAGCCGTATGTGAATAAACCGAGTGTTTCGAGCATGTCCGCACAACAGGAATATCTGCTTGTAGAGATCGCAAATCACGGCAACCTTAAATGTACATTTGAGACAACAACTCTACCGAGATTCTGGATTAAAGTCATTTCGGAATATCCTGCCATCGCTAGGAGAACACTGAAACAAACGAAACAAGCTCAGGCTTCCCACTGATTCAGCGGGTGAGTTGTATTTTCCCTGCACTTAACATGACAGGGCTAAAAACATATGTTATTTTATACTGTATTTGCTGTATTTTTCTGCCGCACATTGCCGGTGTTCTGACAAATTGGGCATGCGCGTAATGTTAAAAATGACCACAAATGCAGCGATTCCAAAGTACACACTAAAAACTTTCTTTAAAGAAAGGAATATTAACTTACGTTTGCCATGTGAGCTGCACACAACAACTGCACACAGCTCTCTCAATTAACGACTTCGCCGTGTCATTAAGCATTAATTTACGCCATTTTCGTGTTGCACACGTATGTTTATGATGTAAATAGTTTTTTTTAGCACCGTTGGATAAAATTGAGAGTCCAACTGAATATAAAAGAGGGCTTTTTTTCACCGCCACAAAAGCTTTGGGAGCAAAATTTTATGAGGGTGCAAAATCTTACAGAACACCGGTCTGTGAAAAAAACACCCAAATCACACCGGTCCATGGTGCAAAAAAGGTTGGGGACCCCTGGTTTACAGGGTTTTTGGGACAATTGGCCCTAGCCCAATTCTTTACCCTAAACTTAACTAGACACTTGCGGATACTGCGATAACTAGATAGTAACCTTTGCTATGTGTGGAAGTCATTTAATGTTGTGAATCAACCGTTAAAGTTGTTAAAATTGCTTCCGTTGTTGCATTAGTTCTCTTCTGTCTACTTTCGACATGTAAGAGTTTTAAAACAGTTTCATCATTTAAAGATCGATTTAAGTCGAGTTAAGATTTTGCCGATTTAGGAGCATTTTAGATAAAAACACTTCGGTTTGCTAGGAAGTTTCTCTACAACAGAGCCTTTCTGAGAGGTCTACTGCTTTAAGATGGCGGCTGTTTACTAACGCATCTAGTTCTTTATAAATGTTGCTCATGCCGCCGTGTCGGTCATTTGCATCTCGTTCCATATTATGTGATATCTACCGTAGCATCATGTGGGCGTAGTTTGTAGGCTATCGGCTACAGTCAGGTATTATTGGAGCCACCTAGCATCGCGTTTGCAACGCTGCCACAACTCCCTTGCCTCCTCCCCGCTCCTGTTCTGCTGTCTCGTCTCCATGAGTCCGTCTCTCTCAGACTTTTCTTGCGTCATTCAACGAAAATAGTAACACATGCCTTTCCTGCCTCAGTAACGGTAATGGCGTTGTCAAGATGAGAAAATTAATTAGATTACTCACTACTGAAAAAAATAACGCCGTTATATTCTAACGCCGTTATTGACAACACTGGTAGTGCGTAATCTAATTACTTTTCCCATCTTTGCAACACCGTTAACATTACTGAGGATGTGAAGGGGCCTGTTACTACAATTTTGTTGAATGAAGCGCGAGTTGTTAACAGTTGATTTGTCACACATTAGCTGCCTACTGCCTGGAGAGAGCCGAGCGGGAGGGGGGGTGGGGGTAGAGGGGGTGGTGACACCATTGCAAACGCGATGATGACTGGCTAGGCGGGCGGATCATGCCCTGCTTTACTGCACACTCTGGCAAACACAAATAAACAAGGCAGCGATAATGGCGATGGGCCAGGGAATTTCAAAGGTAGCGTTCTCAAACTTGTATTATGTCTAATTTTATTACTTTACGGAATATTCAAGGAAAGTGTACTGCTTATTGTGCAGTAGGCCTAACATACAGTTTCAGAGATTTGCACTAATTAATAGTCAGTTTACATTTGTGTTTTCTTGACAAATAATACCAAATGTTCTAAAATACTGTATATAGTGTTTTTTTCTTCAATCAGTTACTATAAACATATTAGATGTGATAAATGTTATAGAATGTATATTGCAATTACGTGTAGAACATGAAAAGTAACCACAGTTACTTTGCTGAGTAACTAATTACTCTTACAATGAGGTAACTGAGTTATTCATTTAATTATTTTTCGGAAGAATTTGTAACTGTAACTAATTACTGTACTTACTAACTACTAAACACTGCTCATTTACCTCATTGGCTACCATTGATGGCGCAAAATGTCAAATCCACTCCGTCAAAATAGACTGGACACCTCGCGCCGTCAATGGCACTGAAAGATGGGCATTCAGGGTAAGTCCCCCCAGTTTAAATGGACGTCTACTGCCATCAATGGTATGCAATGGGTAAAATACTATGGAAAACCAATCTATTTTAGGGTTTTATTTAGGGCTGTCCCAAACGACTAATTTTCTCCCGATTAGTCAGCCGACTATTTTTACGATTAGTCGACTAATCTAATAATTTTAAAAATATATATATTTTTTTGTTTTTGTTTACTAATTTAGCAATGAAATTTTTGTTGACGCTTATCAATTCACAAAAAACATATTGGAACACGTAAATTATTTATTAAAGTACAAATAAACACATAAATAATAATAAATCACAAATAAACAATGAGTTCAAATGCTGATAGAATTAACTAGTGTAGCATCCCGATTGAAAAGGTGGTCTCTTAAACTGATGGTTTACAACTTTTATTCCATCCTTGATGTAATCACACTGTAAGAGCTATGGTGCACACAAATAAAACAACACAATTAGAAATTAACAAAAACTTTTCACCTTTTTCCTTTTAAACCTTATTTATATATCAATGAATTGCCTTTACCTTAATTTATTACCTTATCATTGACAATCTCTCCCTTGAGTGCAATCACTGTACAGTGGCACCTCTACATACGATCGCTTCGACACACGAACTTTTCGACATCCGACGTAAAATTTGACTCGCCATTTGTTTCTACATCCGACGACATGCTCGAAATACGACGACAATGGCAGCACCGCAGACGAATGCACGGCGGATTTTCTTGTGTGACAAATCAACACAGGTTTCAGAAAAGGTTGGTACAGGTGGTGAAACAAGGAAAAAGTTGATGCTTACCTTCGAAATGAAGATGCAAATGACAGAAAAATATGAGCGTGGGGTGGGCATCCGTGAAATGGCTCAACAATACATCTCCACGGTCCTCCTCCGACCATCGTTCGCCAGTCTTTATAAATTAAGCTGACAATTCTTATTGTCTCCAAAGAAATCGCCAGCTTCGCCACGTTTTCATCATTTCTTTTACAACTTATTCAACACAAAACGCCTGCTGTCTGCCGCAATTGATGGTGTTCTAAAGAGAACATTCAAAGTGAAAGTGAAACTCAAGCTCACCGGTCTGTCTCTGGCACGTGAGCCCCGCGGTGCGTTCAGGTACACAAAAAAACGTCCGCCTTATTAGAACCCGATTCGTTACACTATTACAGGAATTATTATTATTCTTTTTATTACATTATTCCAATTTTGATTTATAATTTATTTGTTTTGCTACGTGTAATTGCCATTTGTAATAGCACCAGCAGTATTTTTTAAGGATTTAGTGCAGGTTTTTGGGCTGTGGAACGAATTAATGGAATTATAATGTATTCCTATGGGAAAATCCTGCTCGACATACGACCATTTCGACTTACAAACAAGGTCCTGGAACGGATTAACTTCGTATGTAGAGGTACCACTGTATATATTTATGACCTTTTAACCTTACATAATTTTCTATACCATAAAATAAACCATAACATGAAATAAACCTTTCAGTTAGCATTAAAGACAATACTAATAGCACTTATAGGCCCATTGTCAATGAAACATTATTATTCAGTAAGGCGACAGCACCCTCTGGCGTACAAAAAATGAAAAAAACAAAAAAAAAATTACAAACGGTTACGGCGCTTGAGGTGTTTATTCACGGCCGACGTGCAGCCAAGCTTGGCATTGAAGAGACAGGACAGAAGAGTGTACCCTCCGTTGTTTCTTTGTAATAAGTCAGTGTTTTGGACACTGGCGCGCTTTTTTTGGCTTTGTGCAGCTTTCCCCGCTTGCATACAGAGCATCCGACATTCTGAACTTTCCACGCATGTATTTTTTTTTAACCCTTCATTAACCGTCGACGGGATGTTGTGCTCGTCGACGGATTTACGTCATCGATGACGTCGACTACGTCGACTAGTCGGGACAGCTCTAGTTTTTATTTAGGGCCGTAATCAGAGTATATTTCTGTTTTTATTTATTTTAATGTACCCTGTCCAGCTCTCCTGGAGTAACTACCGGTCTCCTGGAATATTTTCCAGGCCACCAGGTTGCTCCTCAGACTGTTTTGGAGCTCAATGATGCCCCGGTCCAGATCTAAGAGGAGATCCCCCACCACAGCATCTGTCGTCTTACCAGGAGAATGCCCAGACATTGTCAGGCATGTGTAGAAGTACGTGGAGGCCACACAAACTACTGAGAATCATTTTAAGTTGCAACAATGACATTTTGGCAAAATGGACCAGTCTGCTGCATCATTTTTTTCACTTTCATATTTGGGGTGTCTTTGATTTCCTCCCTCTATAGGGTGATCCTTTTCATTTCTATCAAATTATTGTCTTACTAATACATCACCTACTTATTATCAGGAAGGATAAGATAATTTCCCCACCCGTAAGGATCTGATGTGTTTTTGAAGTGTTTTTCTAATGTTTTTTGAGCAGTGTCAATAATAACTGGGAATATTTTTCCTTTAATGACCAAAAGGTCATTGTCTTTTAAATGTTTGAAGCTCTTATGCGTCAACTTTTGAATAGCTTCCCATGGTCTATAAAAGTTTTTTTAAATCAATTTTTGAATTCTTTTGTTTAAAAAAAAAAAAAAAAAAAAAGACAAAGAGTCAATATCGGGAGCCTCCAGCTCAACGTTTCTCTCACCTTCTCTCGGATCTGCAGCGCTCGCTTGCACAGCGGCTCAGCCTCCGTGTATTTGCCTCGCTTCCCGTAAAGAACTGCCAGGTTGTTGAGCGTGGCGGCCACCTATAAACACAAATATTGAGTAAGTGCGCGTCTTACATTGAAACGGGACGTGTGTGTTTACGTCTGACGTACAGCCGGGTGGTCCGCTCCCAGTGTTTTCTCCCTGATGGCCAGCGCGTCATTAAGCAGGTTGGCAGCTTCTTTGTATTTATTTTGGTCTCTAAACATACACAAGTAGTTCATACACAAAAACACATTTGTTTAATTTAATCATGACGAGTACCGTATATACTCGCATATAGTTTGCTACGGCAGATATGTTCTAGTTTTCGTTTTTTAACTGTCTTAACTTTCTTAACTGTCTTACGGTAACTCTTCCTCATCATTATGGATGGAAGCCCTCAAATACCTTCTCATCGTCACTTTCAAACATTTTTTCTTTTTTTCACGCACTAATAGAGCACCCTCTTGAGGTCGCTTGGTGACATTGTTTTCTGTGAAAGCCAAGATGGCTGCAACACGAACAAAGTTGCAGTTTCGGCCATGATATTGCTAAATTGCTTTTTATTTCTTTCTCCGGAAGGCTTTGTTTCTAAGTACTATTTGACAAAAGTACAGTGCATATTTTTGATGCTGTACGAGATTTTGTATTTTTTATAACAGAAATTTGTAGATTACTTTGAGCGTAACTTTTCTGAAAAGTTACGCGTACGTAGCTAGGGATGTCCCGATCCGATCACGTGATCGGAAATTGGGCCGATCGCGCCATTTTTCAGAGGATCGGAATCGGGTGAAAAGGATTTGGTTTTTAATTAAACAAATTTATTTATGTTTCTCTGCTTCATGCTCGTACAGCATCTCACTCTCCCTCCAACTGCTTTTCTTGGTAAGCAGGCAGATAGAGTTTGCTTGTTAAGGGTAACAATGATTGACAGGTGTTGAAGCATTGACTGGCATGAAAATGGGTTGAGAGAAGGGTGAGGAGGGAATATGTTCCGGTACACTGTTTAAATTGTAGAGTGTACGACTAATTTTGTCCCGATTAGTCAGCCGACTATTTTTATGATTAGTCAACTAATCTAATAATCCCCCAAGTATCTTGCATTAATATTATAGTATACTACTATATATAATACTGAAGTAGTATAATAATTATTCATTGCTAACCAGATTTTTTAAAAAGGGTGTCATTTTGAAGCTATTTTTGGTGTAGAATCTGAATTCTGAAGTATGTGGGATTAACGCCAGAAATCGTTATTTATATGATGAACATGACGTGCTTTTATTTTGAAATGTTCACCGGAATACGCTCGCTAAACCGCTAACCCTAAGCCAGGGGTGTCCAAACTTTTTGCAAAGGGGGCCAGATTTGGTGTGGTAAAAATGTGGGGGGCCGACCTTGGCTGACGTTCTTTACGTAGAACAATATATTTAAGCAAATTTTAGCAAGCCATTCCTTGTGTCACACTTGCTTTATTATGTTTTTTAATGAATGAATTTCAACAATCTCGCAACTAGCCTTTGTGGCGTTCTCTTTCGACTCTCGGTCTCTTGTGAAATACTGCTGCTGTAAAATTAAACTACCTTCAAGTTGCTTCAATTTCTCGCTACGTATCTTCCTTGTAATCTTGTCGTACATGTCAGTGTGTCTTGTTTGGTAATATCGCCTCAAATTGAACTCTTTAAAAACAGTGACGGTCTCTTTTGCAAATGAGGCAGACACAGTTCTTGAGTATTTTAGTGAAGAAATAGTCCAATTTCCACCTATCCTTGAAGCGTCGGCCGTTGCAGTCAACTTTTTGTTGTTGTTGATTGTCGCCATTTTAGGAGTAAAGAGTCACATGGGGTAATGTTGCTTAGAGTGCTGCTGCCTTTTAGTGGGTAAATGAGGAGCAGCATTTAGTGTGTAAGCTACTTCATATGCTGGTAGCAGTGCTTCTGAACAATTTATTAAGTCTGTTTGCGGGCCAGACGTTATTGATTTTATGACAGCAAAAAAAGGTCTTTTTGTCATTCCATGCGGTGTCAGTAATCATTTTATTTTTCTTCTTTTTTGTTTGCAAATGCTATTAACCAGCGATTTTTCATTTTTGAAGTGTCACTTTTTAACCGCAAGTTTGCATTTTGGAGAAGACTGCCAATGTTTTATAGCAGGCTAAAGTAGGTTGCCTTTTGTCCCCGTTAACCTCAATGTAGCAATGCGAACGTTTACGGTGTTTAATATAGAGGCGTTTCCTTATTTTGTATGTCTGAACTTTAATTCTACGGGTTGTTGATGACCAATAAACATCTGTGAAAGGAACGGTTGTCTCATATGCCATCAGCACGCATGCACAAATGTATGCATGCATATGCGCATGCGGCGATAAAACGCAGCCACGAAAATTGCCGCCCTCATTTTTATTTACAGTGCGACAAATGGACTCATTGCATATCGCGACATGCTTAGCAACTTCAATAATACACGTCATTAGTTAGTTAGATGGACTTACGATTTGCCAGCTTGTAATTGTCTCCTGTCGTCTTCCAAAATTAACAACTGGGTGACGGCGCTTTAGGTGTTCATTCACGGCCGACGTGCAGCCAAGCTTGGCATTGAAGGGACAGGACACAATAATGTACCCTCCTTTGTTTCGTTTAAATGAGTCGATGTTTTGGCCACTCTGGTGCGCTTTTTTGGCTTTGTGGCAATTTCCCTGCTTGCATACCAAACGTCTGACATTTAAAAAAAATCCCCCCCCCCCCAACAATAATTATCCTCGGATCTACACAATTCACGTAGGTCACCCTTCTTGACTTCAAAACGGCAAATTTTTCTACGTTATTCTTGTTTTAAAATAATTCACATTATGAAGGCGGCTTGGTGGGACAGTAACATATTTAAAACCTTTTTTTTTCTCTTTTTTTTTGAAAAACACTTTTTTTTTGTATCGGTTCGGGACTCGGTACTGGCAGATTCTCAAAATCAGGTGACTCGGACTTGGGTGCAAAAATATGTGATCGGGACATCCGTATACGTAGCTTATGTTAAGTTGTATGCTTTTTCAGTTTTACAACTGTCTAAATTGGGCAACGGTCAGCAAATCTAGCGCAGAGGTCCCGCCCACATTTTTGTGGCAAAACATTTGGTAAAACAACAGTGACCTATACGCGAATATACCGTAATTTCCCGAATATAAGGAGCACCCTTGTATAACGCGCACCCCAAATTTACTTGTAAAATCTATGGAAAATTATTGTACCCGTGTATAACGCGCACCCTAATTTTAGCACCAATAAATAGAAGAATACAAGAAAACAGAGCTCGTGTACAGATACAGAAATGTCATTTTACTGACTGGTGAAACACAGCACAAGCATATCACGTTGGTAGTTTATAACATTACCGTAAACTGACAATATGTACGGTAATAATATGATCTGACAACTTCTTCAACTTATCAGAATCCAGGAGAAAACAAAACATGTGATTTTTCTTTTAAAGGCTGCTGTATAACTTGCTCATTTCATCATGATAAATGAATGTTTCTTCCATGGATTGATACGGTAAAATAAAAGTGGTGATTTAGGTCGGAAATCAGAAGAGCGCATCCCTGTTGACTAGAATGTAACAATAGGAAGCATTGTTATTTGGATTTGAGTTTCCTGAAGGACAGATATAGTTGACGGACACAGAAAATCTGTGTTGTGTTATGTTTGTTACGGTCCGAGTTGCGGCGCTGTAATAAACGTTGACTCAAATGAGTTCAAGAAACTAAATTCTGTGCTTTATGAAGAGTGAAAAAAGCGAAATTTAACACAGACGAAATCATTCGAACAATCAGAGTGAAGGATTACCGTGTAGCGAGTTATAACAGAATTCACCGACGGAACTTATGTTGGCATGTTGTATAGTTCCCGAGGGGAGGTATTTTTTTGAGGGAACAGCCGGAAAGATAGTTATATTCCGCGGGTTGCATGTGAGACAGACATTGCTACCGTATTTTGTTGCAGCCTAAATGTCAATAAAGCAACGCGGATTAGAAACAAAATGGTGACGTCACATACCGTAATGGTCGGCAACGGATCGCCACATGTTTCTTCAACACAACATGGCCGTGTCGATAAAAAAAAAAAAAATCGGTCTTCCTATATATAATATATTTATATTTTTGTCTCCATCCCTGTACCCGTTTATAATGCGCACCATGATTTTACAAGTTGATTTTGGGGAAAAAAAGTGCGCGTTATATTCTGGAAATTACAGTATATGGTAGGGGGAATCAGATTGGATGTGATGTGTTGCTATAGTAACTGAACTCACCTGTAGACCAGTGCCAAAATGTTTAACATGGTGGCCACATCAGGGTGGGTGTGGCCCGACGACTTTTCCAAGTCTTCCAAGGCCTGTGGAGGGTTGACAAGTTTCAGTCATATCATCTCAAATACATATTTTTTCATTTGTTTAAGGACCATGTCACTTCCTCTAGTGTTCACCTGTTTACAGAGAGGCACGGCCACCTCGTATCGTCCTTGGGAAGCGTACTGGATAACAAGGTTGTGGAGGGTCCGGAGGCGAGCGGGAATCTCGTACCCTCCCTGCTGGGCTGCCGCCACCGCGCTGCTGTGGTGGTGCTGCGACGTCGACACTGACGCACAAATTCAAGCCGTTAACATTTTGTTATTTGTGCACTTGTGTGCACTTGCGGACGTTACTTTGTGACGATTCCTCGTCCTCAGCAGGGAAAAGGTCATCCAGAGATTCTTTGTTGGATGATATGTTCTTGTCATCCTAGAAATAGTATGAGACAAAAATACAGTGGTGTTACAAAAAATAGTTGGAAAATGTTGGAAACGGGATTTAAAAACATGCACAAAAAGCAAAAGATACCAAAAACAGAAGGTGAAAAAATTAAGAATAAAGAGAAATGATGAACGGACAAACAGATATTTTACAGGAAGGAATAATAGGTAAAAAATATTAAACATGATTAGTACAAAAAAATAGTAGAAATATATATTCTAGTGTTTTTTTAAATTTTGGCAGAAATTGTAAGAAAAGAAAATAAAACAGTTAAACAATTGAAACTGCTAAAATAAGACAAAGAAATTGTGATACTTTTTTTTAAAATAGAAAAATATCTGTTTGGAAAAAAATGCAAAAAAATGCCAGAATTAAAAAAAAAAAAAAATTAAAATGAAAAATTGTTTTAATTGGATGGGGGAACACTTATTTAAGAATACCACGCTATTTGATGAAAAATGCAAATATAAGCGGAAAATTACAAAGCTCTTAAAATAAAAAAAATGTAATGGAGGAATAATGAATATAATATGAAATTACGCAAATATTCAACAAAAAAGGGAAAATACAAAAGTAGAAAAATATATCTACAAAAAAACTGTCTTCTGTTTCCTCTTTGTCCATCCGTTTGTTGATGCAGCGCACAATATCACTGATGGTGGACGTCGCTGAAAACATGAATGACCATTTTCAAGGATCCGAACAACAATGTGAAATGTAATCAAAGGGTAAATGTTTCCTCGCTCCACTAGAGGTGTGGCGCACATTATGTCGTGCTTCTCACCGGCGGTGGAGGTGGCTCCTCCTGGTCGTACTTGCGGATGGAGGCCATGAATTGGAGATGTCTGTTTTGCTCCTCCAGCGTGACCATGTCCTGCTCACGCTCCTGCAGTCTCTGCTGGGCGCCCGCGAGCTCGTCACGCAGCCACTGGTTCTCCTGACACAGGCGGCGCACCTGAAACCAGTGCAAAACAAGTGGGTTGAAGCTCCTCCTCTTCATCGCAATTTCCAAACTCACCTGAGCCCGCAGCTTCTGTTTCTCGGCCTCGAGAGAACCCAAATGAGCCGACAGCGCCATCATCACCTGCCGTACAAAGTAAAAGACCCGGTCTGTCTGACTGATGTCGTGGTTTTCATTCGTTTTTGCCTTTTGGCTACGGACGCTACCTGTGCTTCGCTGAGGCCCAGCTCGATCCTTTCCAGCGACTGACGTATAATGCCGCTCTTCTCCAGCTCCACGCTTCCGCCTCCGGTCTCGACGGGCATTTCAGCACCCCGGCCGTGCGCTTGCAGGCTCTCCAGCAGGCTGTGATTCTCTCCTCGGAGCGCCTCCAGGCCAGCGATCACCTGCTGCGTGCTGCAAAGGATCTCTTCCGCCGACAACATGACTGCACAGTCAAGTCAGACGCGCACTACACAAAGAAAACAAGCAGACATATTTAAATGAAAAAATGTGTTTGATTAAAATGTTTTAAGACCCTTAAAAATAAATATTTCCTTTGTTGAGATGTTGTAAACAATGGTTAAAAAAAGGCTGCATAAACATGATAGTGTGTTCTAACTAGGGCTGTCAAAATTATCGCGTTAACGGGCGGTAATTAATTTGTTAAAATTAATCACGTTAAAATATTTGACGCAATTAACGCACATGCCCCGCTCAGACAGATTTAAATGACAGTACAGTGAACTGCCCACTTCTTAATTGTGTTTTATGGAGTTTTGCTGCCCTCTGCTGGCGCTTGGGTGCGACTGGTTTTATAGGCTTCAGCACCCATGAGCATTGTGTAAGTAATTATTGACATCAACAGGGGGGCTACTAGTTTATTTTTTGATTGAAAATTTTACAAATTTTATTAAAACGAAAACATTAAGAGGGGTTTTAATATAACATTTCTATAACTTGTACTAACATTTATCTTTGAAGAACTACAAGTCTGTCTATCCATGGATCGCTTTCACAGAATGTTAATAATGGTAATGCCATCTTGTTGATTTATTGTTATAATAAACAAATACAGTCCTTATGTACCGCATGTTGAATGTATATATCCATCTTGTGTCTTATCTTTCCATTCCAACAATAATTTACAGAAAAATATGGCATATTTTATAGATGGTTAGAATTGCGATTAATTGCGATTAATCAATTTTTAAGCCGTAATTAACACGGTTAAACAATTTAAACGTTTACAGCCCTAATTCTAACAAAAACATTTTAAATTTACAAATAAAGTCTTTACATAAATCTTGTGTTTTAGCCTAAAACAAATCCAGCTGTTTGTGGCCTGTTTAGATTTATAAAGATAAAAAAACATAAAGTGAGATTATGTGTCAAGATTTAGGGTACTGGCTACATGATGCAATTTTTATTAAAAGTTACGAATTTAAAAAATGTTAGAGTATATAAGGTACGTACTTACTTTTTACTGATTGTTGAATTGTTAGATATGAAAGCAGTTGCTACATGAAAACATCTTTTTCATTTTTTAAATTAAAAAAAAAAAAACACGTTTTACTCAAAAAAATATCGATTTTTATTAAATATATAAATTGAGCATTTAAAATATTTCAATATTTCACATGACTTTCGTAAATGAGAAAATAAAAATAATAATGAAAATTTTAATTTATAAATTTTATTCAGAGGTGGGTAGTAACGCAGTACATGTACTCCGTTACATTTACTTGAGTAACTTTTTGAGAAAAATGTTTTTCTAAGAGTAGTTTGACTAAGCCATACTTTTTATTTGAGTAGATATGTGAAGAAAAAACTCGACTCTTAGTCTGTTACTTTGAGTCGTCACATTTTTCCTCTTTAGTCTACATATTAGATTTTTTCTGGGAGCGATGCCAAGAGTAGCTGTACCAATTTCACCAATGAGATGCCGCAACAATAATCACATGACTCCATTATACCAATCAGACGCAAGCTTATGGTTCTATGATCACGCCAGACTGTTCAATCACGTGACGTCTTTAAAGCACCATAAAAAATGAAGTATTTGACAAACAGCGCTGCGCTCAACATCACTCGAAAGCGCAGATTTTAACCTCTCTCCCAGTCTTTATTTGGCACCGATTGACCATGGAAAACTGGAGATATGATCCTTTTAATTTCATAATACAGTGGTACCTCAACATACGATCGCTTCGACACACTTTCTTTTTGACATCCGACGTCAAATTTGACTCGCCATTTGTTTCTACATCCAACAACATGCTCGAAATACGACAATCTATGACAGCACCGCAGTTTCTTTGTTTTCCCGCAAGACGGACGCATGGCAGATTTTCTTGTGGGAGAAATCAACATGGGTTCTAACAATGTTACTCCTGGTGGTGAAAAAAAAAGGAAAAAAGGTGACCGTTACCATTACCATTGACATGAAGATAGATATGATAAAAAAATATGAGCATGGGGTGCACCCCCGTGAACTGGCTCGACAATACGGCCGTAGATGGTCTATGACGATCCGCCTCCGTTCACCAGTCTTTATAAGTTAAGGTGGCAATTATTATTCTGGTAACATCGCCAAAGAAATCGCCAGCTTTGTCAGGTTTCTCATCATTTATTGCATCAACTTGTGCCTAGTGTCCCCCGCAGCAAGTAAAGTGAAACTAAAAAGCTCACTCTATCAAGTCAGTCACGCGATGCGTTCAGGTACACCACGCAAACACATTTGCCACATTAAAACCCGGTTTGTAACATTATTACAGGTGTTATTATTACTATAATTATATTATTATTACAATTTTTATCCATAATGTATTTGTTTTGCTCTTTGTAATTGACATTTGCAATAGTAACATTTATATTTATTATGAAATTAGTGTAGGTTTTCGGGCAGTGGAACGAACTAATGTAATTGTTAAGATAATTATCGGGGTTTGATTCATTAAATGTTTCCTTGGTTGGTTGATTGAATATTTGCTTATGCTCATATATACCATAAATAATACATACTGCCATATTCTTCTTACTTCTAGTTATGCTTATGCTCATATATACCATAAATAATACATATTGCCATATTTTTCTTACATATATAACCAGTAAATGATCATTGCTTGCTATACCAGATTGTAGTATAATGCTTAAGTGTTACAAAGTGTAGAAAGAGGGTCGGAGTGGCTTCATGGTCGCGCCGTTGCGTAACTGGACCTTCCAGACAACCCCAGCACCTGGGGTTTGGACTTTCGCCTAGCCCTTCGAGGACGATTTTCCATCCGAGGACATCTTCCAGGGCCACAGCGGTGCACAACTGGAAGTGTTTGGACTATTCTGCTGATTGTTTAACGTTGCATAACTAAGAGTGTCTGCATTATTTTGACTGCTTATATATTATTTTGACTGTTTATATGATTGTTTTGATTGTTTACATAAGCTCTTGCTCCACACACGTGTATCACTTAAATTCCACCTACATGCACACACATAGCCAATAAAAAACCACATGGGTGTCGCCAGCTTGCTTTCCCCTCCCTCAGGGCGACGCCCATTTTGTTCAGGGAAAACCCCTAAATAAAATACCAAGGAGGGTTTTTTTCCTTTAGATCAATCTTGGTGGCTACTGAGTCACATGTTTGACCTCCTTGGCCAAGAAAACTGAGTGTCTTCTCTCCTTATTTTTGGGCAATTTTACAATGTCTACCTAAGGATCTAATTTTGAACTTGACAGTAATTATAATGTATTTTTATGGGAAAATCCTGCTCGACATACGACAATTTCGACTCACAAACAAGGTCCTCGAAGCGTATGTAGAGGTACCAGTGTAATAATTATGAAAGAACTATTCACACTAGGAAATATTTTCTCCACTGAAGGGCACTCATGCTCTTTGGAATGAATAATGCTTCATTTCTGTCATTTTTCTCTTTCTCTGGAATTCAATGATTTTTTTTTCTATTTCTTTGGCTTAATGTGGTTATGTAATGGGTTATTGTACAGTATCACTGTAACAACAGTTCCTATAGATAACTTTGTGCTGAGAAAAAAAAAAATTTTTTAAGCAGTTACTCACAATGTTACTCTTTGCTTGAGTATTCATTTCTCCAAATACTTTTTTTACTTGTACTTAAGTATATCTTTCGGATGACTACTTTTACTTGAGTAATATTATTTTGAAGTAACGCTACTCTTACTTGAATAGAATTTTTGGCTACGCTACCCACCTCTGGATTGATTACACTACTACTACTTAGAGGCGGGCGGTACACCGAAAATTTACCGTTACCAAAATTCTTCACGATGACCGACGTAATTTTGACCATGTCGGTAAATTCGGTAATTAAATAAAAGAAGAAAATAGAGACTTTTCATCGGGCTTTGACTCTGTGTTGTTCGGCTATGTTAACTCCCCTTAAAGAAAGCAGTCAGTGTGCTTACGTATGAAGTCACACGGTTATCAGGAACTCAAACAAACAGAAGCCCGCCAGGCTAACGCTACAAGGAAACGTGATGGAGTCCGGTGTAGGTTCACTATCCTCTTCCCCTCACTATCCACTCGCTCTCGCTATATGTTTGGCCGAAGAGTCGAAATGCTCTCCCGTGAAATGCCTGTTTAAAAATGTTCCCGTTGTTACTTCTTGCGTTCGCTTAAAAGTGCCCATTTAAAAAGGAAAAGCGATGGATGATACTACACACAGAGCGTATTATTAACTAATGTTAAAGTTGCATAATCATATAGCGAGAATAAGGAACGTCACTGACAAGCGCAGGCCCCCGCGAGTGGATAGTGAGGGGAATAGGATAGTGCGCCTACACCGGCTTCAGGGAACTTCACCAAACTTTCACCCGACATTAAGTAGACTCTTGGTGTCCTCCAGACAGGCTTTCACTCGCTTTCCTCCCTGCGTCTCACGATTTCAGGAGCGTGTCTTTTCAGTGCTTTCTACTGGTAGCCAGGCCACAGGCTAACGCTAGCGGCTAACAGCGGCCACAAATGAACGTGATGGAGTCGGATAGCGGCTGTAACCTTGTTGAAACGGCTGAACATAATGAGTGGATTGTGCACGGGCTGCATCTAGCAATGTCATGTTATTTTGTATCTGTGTGTGTGTGTGTGATTCCTTTGAAATTTGTTATGATGGTAAGGCATTCATCATAAATTATAATCCAACAGTGACCGTTTAATGGCCACAGCTATTTTTTGTGTTTGCTTTGTTGTGCATTTCTGTTATTCTGTCTCATTACTGCCGTCATAAAATCTTAAATGTTTCAATGGCATAAGAGCAATATAGATTTAATGTGTGTCCCTCTGTGTGGGAGGTGCATGTAAGTGTGTATCCATTAAAAAAAAAAAAAAAAAAAATCTGATTAAAAAAAAAAACTGAAACCTTGAAGAATAAGTTGTTGGAAGTGTACTGTTTAAGCTGCAAGGCATTTGTGTTACAATGACATGTTTGCACAGTCGTCGTATTGATTTTTATCATGTACATTGTTCAAGTCGTACAAGCTGTTATAAATGTTCATACTTGAATTCTTATTGTTTAAAAGAAATGCTTATATACTTGCATGTTTCGAGTGCGTGTGCAATTGTTACATATGTTAAATTCAAAGCTGGTAAATAAATCAACGAGAAACAGTTAATTTGTATTTCATACATTGATTCAGATTTTCAAATTATATGACAGTCTGCCTGTGCAAATTTATCGCTATTTATCGTTATTAGTAAATGGTAGTAAATAGTGAACTATTAGTAGTAGTACTACTAATCGTTATTACTAAAGATGTCCCGATCGATCGGCATCACGTCATTTTCAAAGTATCGCAATCGGCAAAAAAAATATCAGCCATGCCTTTTTAATTTTTTTTTTTTTTAATATCGTTTTCTAATTGTATTTAATGTTACAGACTTAATATGTTACACTCATCCAGAGTCTTTAGTTTAGGCTTAAGGTAGGGTTATCAATAATATCCCGATAAGACGGCAATTAATTTATTTAAAAATGTGTCACGTTTAAATATTTAACGCTATTAATGTATGCTGCACGACCCTCTCCCTCATTGTCATGCTCAATCTGTAATAACGCTGTCCTACCTATATAGAGTGATAATAGGCAGCGCAAAATGAGTAGAGTGAATTTTGGCAGCCTTTGGAGCCTTTTGTTAATTTGCTAAAGCCTTGCAATCCCTCTCCCTATGATTAGAAATATCATGGGAAGCAATGTGAAAAAAACAAGGTGGCAACTGATCTTTGTCTTAACACCTTAAGTTATTTCCCAACGCAGAGAAGATATATCAATTGGTAGCACTACGCACAGTCATGGGTCCACTTCCCATCATGCATTTGGGATGGCCGCAGTATCATCAAGCTCAACAAATACACTAGATGGCAATATTTTGTCACAATATACAAAGTCACAAGTCTTTCTATCCGTGGATCCCTCTCACAGAAAGAATGTTAATAATGTAAATGCCATCTTGAGGATTTATTGTCATAATAAACAAATACAGTATTTATGTACTGTATGTTGAATGTATATATTCATCCGAGTTTATTCATTTTTTTCTTAATGCATTGTCAAAATGTATATGATCAGCAAAAATTATCGGGAATGATTGGAATTGAATCGGGAGCAAAAAAAAAAGCAATCGGATCGGGAAATATCGGGATCGGCAGATACTCAAACTAAAACCATCGGGATCGGATCGGGATCAAAAAAACATGATCGGAACAACCCTAGTTATTACACTACTATTAATAAAATTATACTGTTGATATTCTATTATTTTCTCATAAAAAATAAAAAAAGTGCTAACCCAATCTTGACAAAAGGGTAAAATGTTCATATGCTAAACGCATCCACAGACATCCCTTTCTTTCAGGCAGCGTGCAACAGGGCCCGCAAGCAATAATTTTAATTCACACACAAATGTCCCAAACTGGACACTTTAAAGTCAATTGTTTGTCAAATTAAATGACGTTTGCAAAAGAAGAGGCAACATTATGACAACGTTTGGGAGCTTCACCCAGAAGTAAACAAAAACAAAAGACGCAAGCTCGTTTCCACTCCCACCAAAAGTTATTTTTAGCCTACCTGCTAAGTCCACCCTGCGCCGGGATCTCGTCTGCTCTGTGGTCTGCGAGCGGAAGCTGTTTTAATATCAATAAGAATGTGATTTGTGAGACATTGTCAGCCGGCTTGTGTGATGATGAGAAGCTCGTTGGTGTTAAAAAGTAACAAAAGCGTCAATGATCCATCCACCTGCTGCTTTCTCTATTCGCTGTCATCGGACAGACACGACTAGCATGTTTCCTCACAGCATCTAGTACCAACTTCCGCTTGCAAATTTGACATTAAAAAGTAAAAGTTGTAATAGTCCGCCGCAACGCAAGAAAACAAGGGTGTGTCGAAATGTATAAAACTTTAAATATGAATTAATATATTAAAGTTATGTGTCACATTTATTATGTTTTTAAAAATTGGCAAAATAAATTACACGTAACAAAAATGGCATTGTTCTGAAAGTAAAAGCCGCCAACTTCCCATGTTTCTTCCATTATTTTGTGACATGACGGGCCCGAGGAGCTTACCTGATCCCATTGTTTTCCCAGGATCCAACGCGGCTAAACGACGTCACCTGGATGCTGTCGTACTCGAAGACCATGGCTGAAAGAGTACATTGTTGTTGTTATGAGAATTGTCTCGCCATGTGTGTGAGTTTGAAAACTTGTTGTTCATAGTGACAGAAAAATAATAGATTGCTCCCAATAACCACTCTGCAATACATCACTTATGCCTATATATGCTGCAAGTGCAGATGGAAGAAGAAAACTAAGAAAAAATTGCATTGTCCACTCGAACAAGGTTATTTGAATGCACGTATAATAAGATTCGTCATACTGTTAATTCAACAAGTTATTGACATTATTTCATATTAATGAATGTATTAAATTTTAATTAAGATGAATACATATTTATCAAAATCCAAGAAAAATATTGTAAATAATAATTTGCATTGTTATAGATATTTCAATTAAGATTGGACTTTATATTTTTTAAATGATTATCATTTTTTGTTACAATAATTCATTATTTCTGTAACTTCTTTTTGTAGACTTTGTTTATTAGACACACGAGTCTCATTACATAATGAGGTGATAACATTTGAGCATTTCCCCCATTTTTTAACATATCAAAACAATGCAAGTCAAATGAACGAAACGTCGGGTGAGAAGCTCGGTCATCCGGGAGAGGCTTGGTGTCACTACTCCTCCGCGTTGAGAGGAGCCAGTTGAGGTGGCTCGGGCATCTGGTTCGGATGCCTCCTGGACGCCTCCCTGGAGCGGTGTTCCGGGCATGTCCCACCGGCGGGAGGCCCCGGGGTCGACCCAGGACACGCTGGAGAGACTATGTCGCTCAGCTGGCCTGGGAACGCCTTGGAATCCCGCTGGAGGAGCTGGCTGAAGTGGCTGGGGAGAGGGAAGTCTGGGCTTCCCTGCTAAAGCTGCTGCCCCCGCGACCCGACCCCGGAATAAGCGGAAGATAATGGATGGATGGATGGCTGGCTGGCTGGATGGATGGATGAACGAAACGATAAAACCACCCTCTACCCCACCTCCACCCATGGCACATATCTCTCCCCCAAAAAACTATATGATAATTGTTCCCCTTTAGATGGGAAAACGGCACTGATCAAGAAAAAGTAATACATATATATTTGGCGATTTCCCAGGCAAAGTTCAAACATCCACACGAAGATGAAATTCTGTGCTTCTAACATAGAACAAAAAAGGGTCCCAGACGTCCTCAAAGGACTCAGCCGATCCACAGTGTCAATCTTATTTTTTCCAGTTTGAGAAAATATAACATCTCTCTGATCCAATGGGCTTGCTTAGGTGGGAATGGAGACTTCCATCTCAAAAGAATTTGCCTCCTAGCCAGAAAGGTTGTATTTCTGTAACTTTTTAAATTCCTGATTTCTCATCTGAAGTATTCTTCCCAGTGGAGTAATACACTCCACCTTGTTTCAATTGTGCTTCATTTAGATAAAATCAAACGTTATTCTGGGTATTAAACTCGCGGCCGTGTTTGTGTGTTTTAATCATGCTGAGATTTGCTGGGTAGGCTCGGGGCTTTGAGAAAATGATTATTGTTGCTTACCAAGTGAAGGGCTTAAACAGTCAATCCCCTGAAAAATGTGTGCAGATCGCCATTAAAGTTACATTAGAAAACAAAACATTGTGTGTGTACAGGTTGCATGAGGTAACCTGACCAGCAACAGACGGCGGCCGCATGAGGTCACTTGAACTGTCAAGTTTTGTAAAAACTAGTCATCTAGAGCCAGATGTCCACTCATCTCTAATCACCGGTATTGAGCTTTTGGAGGAGGTAGTATGGACATCTCTTGTGCATGTTACACACACACTTACTTGTTTCACTGCATGTCTCCTATAATGTTGACCGGATACTGACTGTGAGGCCCCATGTTGAAAGCGTCACGACAATCTATCCACTTTCTTAAAATGGCCGAATGATATTTGAACCGCTTCACCCCAACATGACCCTCACAGACCCACAAACACACGCATTTGAACACGTACTGTATACATGCATTGTTTTAAAGCGCATTTGTAAGACTTTAAAATGTAAAATGTTATCAGACGAGTGAAATTGGATGGACAGGTGTACTATTTAGTCATTCACGGCCAAACCACAGTGGCTGCCATTGACAGTGGTCACTATCCAATCCATTTGAACTAGGAGGGCTGCAGCGCTACCAGATCTCCCAGTTCAAATGGATTAGACGCCTACAAATGACAAACTCATTTCACAACAGGATAATGAAAAGAGCCATATGATTGGATGTGTATTACCATCAATAGCACTGAAAGATTATTTAATTATTTTAAGGTAAGGAGTGTGTATGAGGGAGAAGGAACAGGATGTGCAGGGTCATACGCAGTGACAGCTGAGTAGACGGAATCCAATCTGGGGGTCTGGCGGAGGAGTTCGCACTAAAATAGAAGTCAGGGTGTAAAAGTTGTACCGGTGTGACTTGACCAGTTTGTTCAGTTTGCGTTTCAGGAGTGAACATAAACTAATTCATATGCTCGAAAAACATGTGAGGATGAGGCTGTGAATGTCAATGGCATACAGTATAAAGTGCGGTTTGAGTGACAAGGCGATATGTGACACTGAAGTCCTCATAAAAATTCCCTGCATGACCACGGAGACCAATAAAACATGAGCAAAAGGGGCGCTGTAGTGCAAAGACAATTAAAAAAATCCTAAATGTATAGTGACAAATGCATGTAAACATATTTTTACCTTACTCCGCTCACAATCCAACACTTAAGCCTCTTAGAACAATTGTTAGATTAATTATTTGACCATTCGGTAAAACTAGAACTTGAATAACAAACAGAATTTCACACATCTCAGATGACCAATCAAATGGTATGTTTAGGGAGTTGTCCATGATTGTGATGCTGCCAGTGCAAAAAATAACTCACAGACCAAAGGTAACTATTGTCAAAGAACAAGAAGTGGACATGCGAGCTACGTCGATGATTCTCTGTCAAATTAGACAAAATTGATTAGTTTTGAAAGTACAGTACGAGTACGACCAGTGGTACGCAGACTCCTTCAAATTGGACGCAAAGCTAAATCAAACCACCTTAAATTTTTTTTATTCCACCTCTGTATCTTTGATTAGTATGATTCACTTGTATTTAACTTAAAAAAAAAAAACATTCTTATTGACCCCCCCCAAAAAAACGACATTTATTTACCGATAGGTACAATTTCTTTGTCGTTAAACCCCCCTTTTAAGTGCAGTTCATTTTACTAGGTAGGGCTGGGTGATCTGACCCCTCAAATCAACATTTTCAATACTCATTTTTCCTACTATTATTTTTTTAACTGGTAGTTGTAAAGGATCTGCAACGAAAACACGAGAAACAAAGATTTTATTCACAAATGAACAGAAGTGGGTAGAGTAGCCAAAAATTTTACTCAAGTAAGAGTAGCGTTACTTCAATATGATATTACGCAAGTAAGAGTAGTCATCCAAAAAAATGTAATCAAGTACAATTAAAAAAGTATCCAGTGAAAAGAAACAATGCTCAAGTGTTGAGTCATGTTGTAACTGTTAATTTTTTAAATTTTTTTTATTTTTGTTAAACAATGTTATTTTTTTCTCTCAGTACAAACTTATCTATATGAACCCATTACATAACCAGATTAAGCCAAAGGGAAATAAATCATTGAATTCTGGCAAGAGAGGAAAAAAAAAACACAGAAATGAAGCATTATTGATCCAAACGGCATGGGTGCCCTGCCCTCTATTGGAGGAAATAGTTCCTAGTTAGTGAATACTGCAGTTCCTTCATAATTACTGTTATGAAATTAAAAGGATCCGAACTCCAGTTTTCCGTGGTCAATCGGTGCCAAATAAAAACTGGGAGAGAGTTTTAAATCCATTTTTCAAATCCAGTTATGTTGAGGGCAGCGTTCTATGTCAAATACTTTATTTTTTATGGTGCTTTAAAGACACCACGTGATTGAACTGGCTGCCGTGATCTTAGAACGGCAAGCTTGCGTCTGATTGGTGTAATGGAGTCAATGGATTTTTGTTGCGATGTCTCATTGGTGAAATTAGTAGCGCTACTCATGGCAATGGCATTGCTGGCAAAAAAAATAATAAACCTAATATGTAGAATAAAGAGGAAAAATGTAATGACTCTTGTGCAGCCCAAAGTAGTGGAGTAAGAGTAGCGTTTTTTCTTCACAAATCTACTCAATTAAAAGGTATGGCTTCGTAAAACTACTCTTAGAAATACATTTTTCTCAAAAAGTTACTCATGTAAATGTAATGGAGTACATGTAACACGTTACTACCCAACTCTGCATATTAAGTAAACATTGGGGTGGGATTTGATAAATTTTCTTCATCCCACTCCCTTATAGGCATTTTTGTGTTGTTTATTTATTTATTTTTGTTTTGTAAACCAGTTAAAAGCTGATGAACTGGAAGTGTGAAAATTAATGCAACTGCCTGAAATGAAATGGTAAAAAACAAAAAAACATTAACAAAATTAGCAGCACAGAAAGACTGAATACTCTACCTCTTGCCAAAATCATTTTGTTGATATAACTTCATTTGGCAGTCTATGTTGATTAAACTTGTTTTGGCAGCGTGCAAAGAGCCTATATAGTAGGGCAAATAAGTATTTAGTCAACCACCAGTTGTGCAAGTTCTCCTACTAGAAAATATTAAAGAGGCCTGTAATTGTCAACATGAGTAAACCTCCACAATGTGGGGGGAAAAAAACAGAAAATCACATTGTTTGATTTTTAAAGAATTTATTACCAAATTAGAGTGGAAAATAAGTATTTGGTTACCGACAAACAAGCAAGATTTCTGCCTTTCAAAGAGGTCTAACTTTTTCTCACGAGATCTAACGAGACTCCACTCGTTACCTGTATTAATGGCACCTGTTTTAACTCATCAGTGTAAAAGACACCTGTCCACTACCTCAGTCAGTCACACTCCAAACTCCACTATGGACAAGACCAAAGAGCTGTCGAAGGACACCAGAGACAAATTTGTAGACCTGCACCAGGCTAGGAAGACTGAATCTACAATAGGTAAAATGCTTAGTGTAAAGAAAAAACTGTGGGAGCAATCAATAGAAAATGGAAGACATACAAGACCACTGATAATCTCCCTCGATCTGGGGCTCCATGCAAGATCTCACCCCGTGGCGTCAAAATGCTAACAAGAACGGTGTGCAAAAATCCCAGAATCACATGGGGGGACCTAGTGAATGACCTACAGAGAGCTGGGACCACAGTAACAAAGGCTGCTATCAGTAACACAATGCGCTGCCAGGGACTCAAATCCTGCACTGCCAGACGTGTCCCCCTGCTGAAGAAAGTACACGTCCAGGCCCGTCTGCGGTTTGCTAGAGAGTATTTGGATGATCAGAAAAAGACTGGGAGAATGTGTTATGGTCAGATGAAACCAAAATAGAACTTTTTGGTAGAAACACAGGTTCTACTGTTTGGAGGAGAAAGAATACTGAATTGCATCCAAAGAACACCATACCCACTGTGAAGCACAGGGGTGGAAACATCATGCTTTGGGGCTGTTTTTCTGTAAAGGGACCAGGGCGACTGATCTGTGTAAAGGAAAGAATGAATGGGTTCATGTATCGAGAGATTCTGAGTGGAAAATCTCCTTCCATCAGCAAGGGCATTGAAGATGAGACGTGGCTGGATCTTTCAGCATGACAATGATCCCAAACACACAGCCACGGCAACAAAGGAGTGGCTTCGTAAGAAGCATTTAAAGGTCCTGGAGTGGCCTAACCAGTCTCCAGATCTCAATCCCATTGAAAATCTGTGGAGGGAGTTGAAAGTCCGTGTTGCCCAACGACAGCCCCAAAACATCACTGCTCTAGAGGATATCTGCATGGAGGAATGGGCCAAAATACCAGCAACAGTGCGTGAAAAGATTGTGAAGAGTTACAGAAAATGTTTGGCCTCCGTTATTGCCAACAAAGGGTACCTAACAAAGTATTGGGAATGAGATGAACTTTTGGCATTGACCAAATACTTATTTTCCACCATGATTTGCAAATAAATTCTTTAAAATTCAAACAATGTGATTTTCTGTTTTTTTTTTCCACATTCTGTCTCTCTTGGTTGAGGTTTACCCATGTTGACAATTACAGGCCTCTCTAATATTTTCAAATGGGAGAACTTGCACAATTAGTGGTTGACTAAATACTTATTTGCCCCACTGTACCTGTGAGCTTTGTTATATTTCCTGTCTACGAATGTCATCGAGGCGTTTGTGTGTGAACATCCATTGCAAAGAAACGCTAATTTTCATAAGCGAATGAATTGCGTCTTTGTTAGAAATTTTGTTGAAAAACATGTTGTAATTATTATCTTAGTGCAAAATATGTGTAATTTTCTTTGTGTTTAGCATTACAGTTTACTTCACCTGCAGGTAATAAATCACTCGAAAAACTATCAATTTGCATCTAAATGTACATGTATGGTCAATTTATGTCACAACTGATCACTGAGAATTTTTTTCAAACTTTGATTGCGAATTAAAATTGCCCGGCCCTAATACGTATACATGGCATTGAGCTAGTTAATTTTGAAACATTAGCAAACTAATGTGTGTCATAGTTGTCTGTACCATAACGTTGTTTTTCTAATCATCATTTCCTACTGTATGCATTCACAGTTTGCTGAAATGGCTTTTTATTATGTTGTGTAGCATACATAAAGCACCCATTGATGCGGTGTTCCTCCTTATATAACTGCCCTTGCAGCTTGTCACTGTGGGCAGCTGTGGGACTGTAGGGGTGTGGCATGTGTGTGTACGCGGATACAGTGTGCATCTAAAGTGGGAAATTGGATCTGTGCCACAGTAGCATATGAGCAGGGAAAACACGCACACACATGCATGCAAGAGATGACCTTAGTCGTCATGCTAGTGTTATAACAGGTGGTGCGAAATAGCTGCTACCACTACATATACTCATTATATTGACAAATTGCTTGTATGCGCAAATGCTCTTTGTCGTCATTGCAATGAGCAGTCGCATTTAATTTGGGAATTGACAGCGAAGCCTGTTTTGGTGAAACTCGACTCCGCAGGGAGGATTTAACGCACGCCCAGGACACCTGATGCTCATGTGCGCCACAACCTGACGTCCTTTACTCTGACACCACTCACGGACACGTCAAATACGACTTTACTTTCTCCAGAAGTTAAAATTTTAACCACATATTTTTGTGCGGGAACTCATTGGGTGCCCTTTAAGGAAGTGTATACAAGATCTGTGCACGACTACAGTGGACATCTATTCAAAAGTTATCCTTGGCTTAACTTATTCACTGCAAGCCCAGGTCAATGCAAATGTGTTGTGGTTAGGGATGATCGCATATTTTGGCACCCGAGTCCGAGTCACCTGATTTTGAGAATCTGGCGATACATACTCCCGATCAGATACCTTAAAAAAAGTTTTATTAAAAAAAAAGAAAAAAAATGTTTTAAACATGTTACTGTCTCACCGTGGCGCCTTCATAATGTGAATTATTTTTTGAATGGAATGGAATTCTATTGTCATCATCATCGGTATCATTGACAATCATTGATAATTACAAAATGTGATATGATTTGCCCGAAGGAACCGAAGAAGAAGACAAAGGCGGACGGGATGAAGCATATGCTTATCAGTTTCCCGTCCCCCATACAACTAAAGAAGCACATTCAGGCATGGAACATACATCAAAACTGTACAAAAACACAATCAACAATCTGGGTTTAGTAACTTAGCGACCAGTCAAGCAGCTCGATTAATTTCAGGGCGTACAAGGTTATGGCTTTATCATGTCCCTGACATTTTTATTGTCATTCAAAAAAGTCTTCGACCCTTTCAGGTGGCGGCGCTGGTTAAGCAGGGCAGTCTTGGTCTTGTGGTCTGCCAGCTTCATGAGCACCGTCGCCGGTCCTCTCCCCCCAGATAGGAGCAGAAGGCAGCGACGGATGTCCAGCGGTTCCATGTTTATTCCATACTCTTTCAGCTTAGCAATTGCCAGTTGCGCCACTGTGTCCCCTGGGCTAGGCGTCAGTTTCAAGTCAGTCAAGGAGACCTCCAACTTCTGTATGGAGGATTTTATTTCATCCAAGTCTCCAGGTTTCAAATTCTTTGGAGCCATACTGGGAGTCGAGCTTGCTGGCCCTGAGCGCTTATCGGTTAAATAAGAGTGCTTCAGGAGCTCAGTGCGTCTGTACACGGTGAAGGCTGAGCAGCGAATGCACAAGAATAACGTAGAAAAATGATTGTCTTTATTAAATTGTTCGTTGAGTGAGTTCACTCAAATCCACTCACACTTTGACCCTTACACTGCTGAGAACAGCCTCTCACTTACACAATAAGTTGCCACAGCACACTACCGCTAGTGTGTAACAAGCTAAACAATGATTGACAAATTTGTTCCTTTGAGCTACAGAGCCTTCACTGGCCAGATCAAAGCTACAAATATGTCAATCATCATTAAATAGCAAACTCCAGCTGCCTGCAAGAAAAGCAGCAAGAGGGAGAGTGAGAGGCTGTACGAGCATGAAGCTGAAAAATAAATATTTTTTAATCAAAAACCCGATCCTTTTCACCTGATTACGATCCTTTTACAAATCGGGCGCAATTGGCCCGATTTCCGATCACATGATCCGATCGGGACATCTCTAGTTTTGGTGGTTCGTAAATAAAATCATTTGATTGCTTCTAGCACACCACAGTTAAAATGGATTGGATGTCTATTGCAATGTCAATGCCAGCCAAGGAGTTAAGATATGTGAGGTCACAAATTATTGATATATATATATTTTTTTTAAATCCCAGAGCAAAATACACATGGGCTCCAACTATTGGAATGTGTGTTTTTTGAATTTATTACAATTTGTTTTAAGTGTCTAAATATATTTTACTTATTTACTTCACTTTTTGATAATTTTTCCTAAAATTTATATATGTACAGTATATATATATATATATATATATATATATATATATATATATATATATATATATATATATATATATATATATATATATAATTAATTGTACTGATTATTATTTAAATACAGTAAATGTTTTAGCCCACAAAATAAAAAGTGTACTTCATTTAATAATTAATTTTATCTAAAATGTATATGGCGGAAAACACTCAGGTGACTTGAAGTTCCGCTCTGAGACCCCCAATTTGGCCAACTTTCAAAATTGTCCGATATGCACGTGTGATACATCATTGGAAAGTTTAAAATCTCAATTTTGTGGGGGAAGAAAAATTTTGAACAGGAGGGCATTTAAATAAAAACAAAAACAAAAACAAAAAACTTTAAACAGCAAAACCCTTTCTGGAGGTGAGAGCACACGAGAGCAGAATTACAGACACCATGACTTTAACGAGATATTATCGTGTACTTACCTTGTTTCGATCCAAAAACTCCATGTAGCATGTATCACTGAGTTTCAAGACACAGTTGTGAATGGCCACAGATGGATTTTGGGGGATTTTATGGGTGAAACATGATAATATAACAAGGGTCGCAATTTCACATATTTACCCTTTTAAACGTTTTTTTTCCCCAATTTTTCTTTTATTGGATCGATTATTTATCATCTTAAATATTGGGGGGGAATGCGACAGTCACGAAAAAAATACAATTAAGCGATAGTTATGAGGTAGATATTCATGACTTTTCTTCAGATGCCATTTTTTTCATTGTCACATAATTTGTTTAAAAGTTTAAAATATGTGAGTAAATAATTTTTTAAAGTCGTTTTTTTTTTTAAATCGAAATATGAGACATCACTTAATGATTCTAAGCTAAAAACGACATTTTGAATAATAAATATAATGAATTACCTTCGTTTTATGGCTTGGTTGAAAATAAAGCAGTTGCGCGACGTCTGTAGACGGGGGTTTTCATATTGTTCAAACACAACAGTTGTTTTGGCTTAGAATACAGCAGTTTCTTTTAAAGAGGAGTGCAAGAGCAGAAACTGCTTTTTCAGCCTTGTCTGTGTTTTCTACCATACATATATATACACACAGTATATTAGGGGTGTGACAAAATATCGAAATGGTGGTTATTGATATGCTCCTGCAAGAATCAAGATATCATTTTACAAAGGTGTCAATGTCTTAAAAACAAAACAAAACAAAACAAAACAAAAAAAAGGAACCAACAAGTTGTTACCAAAATCTTCCACCATAATAGTGTTTCAGTTAACTCTAAGGCTGACTTGACCGTGCTCGACACCCAATCCATTTAGACTGGGAACGTTCGTTCATTCGAAACCAGAGCATTCACTTTCATTCTGGCAGATTTTCAGGGCATTTATAGGTCACTTGCTGTTCATTTTAGGGCATTTCCAGGTCATTTCCTGTTGAGTTTGAGTCACTGCCTATTCATTTGGGTGATTCCCGGGTCTGTAACACAAAATGAGCAGGAAGTGGCCCATAAAATACCCCAAAATCAACAGGAAGTAACTGAAAATCAACATGTAAATGACCTTAAATGGCCCAAAATGACCTCATTGCCTGGCATTGGCTGCTACTGACGGCCATAGATGTTCAATCCGTTTGAAGTGGGAGGGATGGCAGCGAATGAACGAATGTTCATTCGCTGCCACCCTCCCAGTTCAAATGGATTGGACGTCTACTAGTGTTAAAGTCATTCCAATTCACAGCAAAAGCTTGTTTTTCTGTTTTCTAGTTGTTTTTAGAATATCCTAGAATGATTTCCTGACCAATGTATCAATATTTGTTGTTTCGCCATATCGTCAGATCATCGTTATCGTGAGTTAGTTACAGTGGTCGCACGTCAATTGGATGTCAAATGGGGGCTGCAAAACCCCTGTCCTACATGAATAATCATAATTCATGCATGAACGGGTTAATAAGCTCCAGGCAGATAACTGAGATTTATCAAATTAGCAGCCTTCACGAGGAACTTTAAGAGAGCTTTGAGAGCAATTACAGCAAAGCCTCACAGTACCAGAGAGACATTTTAGGAAGCCGCCTCCCCTTGTGCTTTCACCCCAAAGAATCACTCTTCACGCATGTCATCTGCTCCGGAGCTGAAAATATGGCGGTGAGGTGTGTGATGATAACAGGCTAACATCTCACAGGAGAGACCTCATGATAGTAGAATGCAGTGCACATCGATTGCGATTAAGGTTCAATTCATTTTGACTGGGAGGGATGGCAGCAATTGACCCTCCCAGTTAAAATGGTTTGGAAGTCTGTCACTGTCAATGCAAGCTAATTTGTTAATGGTACTTTCGGTAAAAAAATTTTGACAGTAGGTTCATATGACTGTCACAAGACCGTCATAATTATGACCAGTGGTGGATGAAGTACTCACTTTTTTTTACTCAAGTAAAAGTACAGATTCAGGTGCAAAAAATACTTAACATACAATTGTACTTGCTTTAAAATTAAATTTACGTGTAAAAACTACAAGTTTTGCCTCATTCAAATCTTAATATCTGAACATTAAAATATGTAAACTAAAGTGCAATCACTCGTTCGTAAATTAATAGCTTCTGGTTTTTGAAATGTTAAATAAACCAATCTATTTTGATAAAACAACAAAACTGCAATAACTGCATTAAACATCAAAGTGAAGTCTATCTGTACTGTACTGTAGTCTTGAAACAAATCTGAATAGGGAAAAACATTGCAATAAAATAATTCAAATTGGTTAAACTTGAGAGTAGCTGAGATCTGTCATGACAGAACATCGCTTCAATGATATCTGGCGCCATCTAGCGTCTTGAATGGGTATAACGTCTAGACCGCGAATATAAGACAACCCCCACTTTTTCAATCTTATTTCAATGCAAAAAACAATGTCTTATATTCGGGCCAATACAGTATATCAAATATTTATTAGGGCTGTCAAACGATTAAAATTTTTAATCGAGTTAATCAAAGCTTGAAAATGCATTAATCGTAATTAATCGCAATTAACCGCAATTCAAACCATCTCTAAAATATGCCATATTTTCCTGTAAATTATTGTTGGAATGGAAAGACAAAACGGATATATACATTCAACATACTGTACATAAGTACTGTATTTGTTTATTATAACAATAAATCCACAAGACGGCATGAACATTCTTTCTGTGAAAGGGATCCACGGATAGAAAGACTTATAATTCTTAAAAGATAAATGTGAGTACAAGTTATAGTAATTTTGATAGTTTGTATATTGTTACTAAATTTTGCCATCTAGTGTATTTGTTGAGCTAAACTTAATGTTTGAATAGAGTGTTATTTTGCATAGCTATTTTGATTGGGAATGCCAGATCTCTTTGCATTGAGCGCTTTTCTTTTTGTGAACATTATTTTATTTTGGAGAGAAACGAATATTATTTTTGTTGTGCTTTCACTAAATGGTACTGTAGCGACTTAAATGTGCTTAACTGCCCAAATGCATGATGGGAATTTGAGCAACCATGAGTCACAGTTGGTGCTGAAAATGGTATATATTCTCTGCGTTGAGTACAATACATGGTGTTAAGAAAAAGTTCATCCCCAGTTATTCTTCCCCATGTCGGTTGCCACAATAATTATAACAGTTGTGGAAGAGATGCCATCACATATTCCATTAAATAGCGCGGCTCCAAAAACCCCTACGATACCAATTCGCCCTTCTTGGTAAATTGCACTGCTATGGACCGGCGATTCATGTTGGCTCGGTTCATCTGATTTTCTCCTGAGGAAGACAGCGGCGTACATATAAACACCCAGATGCGTAGGATGGTTTTTTGTGGGTACTTTTATTAACAAAACAAAAGCATGTGGGGGACGCGGCACTTGAGCCTGCGCTAATTGCGCACTTTCTCTACTCTCTCGCTCCCTCTCTCGCTCGACCACTTTCTTCCCCACTGCTCAATCTGACAATGCCAGTCACATTGAAAATAACAGCGGCCCCCTTGGCGGGTGCTGATAACACCTGTGTCCACTCCACTTGCTTGTCTCTGCCCATAGCTCTCAATTTACTTCAAACGGCGGCAATGTATTCTGTTCGCGGCAATGTTTGATTGGGTCGTTCCGCGCATGCGTTAATTGCGTTAAATATTTTAACGTGATTAGTTTTAAAAAATAATTACCACCCGTTAACGCGTTAATGCTGACAGCACTAATATTTATATATTTTTAAAAATATCTATATCTATATATCTATACATATATATATATATATATATATATATACCTACATACAAAGATCTGAGTCAATATTCAACGAAAGAACCAGAAAATTGACTCCTCAGTTTTATTTAAACCTGCAGACTGGGGGAAAAAAAGATACAAAACAGAAGCTTAACAAGCTCAAAAAAAAAAAAAAAAATTACCTTAATGGCAGAGGTGCGTACTACCACCTAGTGTACAAAAGTGTGCGGCACCCATCTAAAGGCGTGCTGCTCTCACTGTTGGTTTTTATTGGTAATATCTTCACCTAACTAATGTTGCTCGTACTTGTGTTGCTGCCTCTAGTGCTCGATTATGATATAGTTGCACGAGGGTTATCAATTGTGCCGGAAGCATGAAAACAAAACTACCAATTCACAGTGAGAAAAAAAGAAAACAAAAGTAATGTATAACGCAGGCAACAATTTGAAAAGTAGTGGAGTAAAAACTACAGATACGTGCTGTAAAATGTAGTAAAGTCAAAGTTAAAAGTACCACTTCATATTTGTACTCAAGTACAGATACACAAAAATGTACTTAAGTACGGTAATGGACTACTTTTATTTTGTTATTTTCCACCACTGATTATTGGATGTAAAAGATCCGGACTGGACATAAATGGAGCTACTGATATAATTTGCATAATTATGACAGTCTTATGACCTCACTGTTAAATGTAGTGTACATAGCGTACATTCATTTAAGTTATTTTGGATATAACAAAAACTGCAGTTGAAAGAGGGGTGTGTACAATTTTTTTTTACCTGGTGTGTTAGTACAGTGGTATGAAAAAGTATCTGAACCTTTTGGAATTCCTCACATTTCTGCATAAAATCACCATCAAATGTGGTCTGATCTTTGTCAAAATCACACAGATGAAAATACGGTGAATTCTTTAACTAAAACCACCCAAACATTTATAGGTTTTCGTATTTTAATGAGGATAACATGCAAACAATGACAGAAGGGGGAAAAATAAGTAAGTGAACCCTCTGCCGAAGGAGACTTAAAGGGCAATTGAAACCAATTTTTATTAAACATTTTAAGTCAAGTGTGTTCCCAATCAATGATGAGTGGTTTAAAGTGGCCCTGCCCACTATAAAACACACACCTAGAAAGAATTGTCTTGATTAGAAGCATTGTCTGATGTGCATCATGGCTTGGTCAAAAGAGCGGATCAAAGATAGTTGATTTGTGTAAAGCTGGGAAAGGATACAAAACCATCTATAAAAGTCTGGATGTTTATCAATTGACAGTCAGAGAAGTTGTCTACAAATGGAGAGAGTTTGGCACTGTTGTTTCTCTCCCAAGGAGTGGCCGTCCACCAAAGATGATACCAAGAATTCAGCGCAGAATACTCAGAGAGGTAAAAAAGAACCCTAGAGTGTCTGCTCAAGACTTACAGAAATCACTGGCACACTCCAATATCTCTGTGCACACAACCACTACTATTATATGTAAAACTATAGGCAAGAATGGTGTTCATGAAAGGACTCCACGGAGGAAGCCACTGCTGTCTAAAAAAACCATTGTTGCTCATTTAATGTTCACAAAAAGGCACTTGGACACTCCACAGAAGTTTTGGCAAAATATTTTGTGGACTGATGAAACCAAAGTTGAATTGTTTGGGAATAACATGCAACGTCATGTGTGGAGGAAAAATGGAACAGCTCACCAACATCAACACCTCATCCCCACCGTGAAGCGTGGCAGAGGGAGCATCATGATTTGGGGCTGTTTTGCTTTCTCATAGCCTGGACAACTTGCAATCATTAATGGAAGAATGAATTCAAAAGTTTATCAGGATGTTTTGCATAAAACCTGAGGCAGTCTGTCAGACAGTTGAAGTTAACAAGAGGATGGATCCTGCAACAAGACAATGATCCAACACAGAAGTAAATCAACTTCAGAATGGTTTCAAGAGAAAAAAATACACGTTTTGGAGTGGCCAAGTCAAGGTCCAGACTTGAACCCCATTGAGATGTTGTGGCATAACCTAAAGACATCGATTCATGACAAAGACATCCCAGGAATCTGACTGAACTACAGCAGTTTTGTAGAGAAGAATGGGCCAATATTAGTCCTGATCGATGTGCCAGACTGATCTGCAGCTCCAGGAAGCATCCGGTTGAAGTTATTGCTCCCAAAGGGGGGGACCACAAAATATTAAATGTGATGGTTTACTTACTTATCCCCCCCGTAATCGTTTACATACTATACTCATTAAAATATGAAAAGCTATAAATATTTGCGTGGTTTTAGTTGAAGCAGGCACTGTTCTTTCATCTGTGTGATTTTGACAAAGATCAGATCACATTTGATGGGGATTTTGTGCAGAAATGTGAGAAATTCCACAAGGTTCACATACTTTTTCATTCCAATGTATACGTTAGTTGTACATGCCTGATTATAGTTCAGACCGTGTTCACGCACACGTCAGTCTTGCCGACTCCAGCGGGCGCCGAGGTGAAAGGTCTCAACGTTCCTTCTGCAGCTGTTGCCTCCACCATGTTTCCTAGTTGCCTTTTTCAACACCCGAACCGCCTGCGTCCAATCACACCGGGGCAGGTCGGGTCCTCCCGACCAGTCAAGGAGGAGGTGGCGCTATAAAAGTGGACATCCAACACCTGGCACACTTGGGCAACCCCTACATTCGGTGGACAGGATCTGATCCCGGGATCTGTTACTTTCTCCTGAGCAGGTAATGTCAGCAATCAGGTCACAATCTAGTCTTGTGTTTTTGTCTTTAAAATGACAACAACAACAAAAAATAATCAAGTTTGACAATTAGAGAATTGGATGTGCCGAGTTTGTTACGAGTAGGTTGAAGCAAAAATCACAGCTGAGGCCTTGGTACATGGTTGTAACCGCCGTGTGTCAAGTCCAGTTGTGAAGTATTTAATAGGGAATTTAATTTAATGTGAAGAATTATAATGAGCATTAAACAAAAATATTAATTGCTTATAAAAAATTCTGTAAAAACAGCTAAAATGTGAAAATAGTATAACAAACATTTATTTCTCTTAGTTTTTATCTTTTAACATGTAAAAAAAAAAACGGAATTTTGAAATCATATATTTTAAAACATATTTGAATAACTTATTTTAAAATTCCAACTATGTTGAGAAATACTTCTTGGCAATCCAGCAATTTTACTGCAACAAATTGATGAAAACTGTTGTTGCCCAAATTACAAACGAAAGAAATCACATTAAAAATGTTTTTTTAATATTGATTTTCATTATCTACTTTTAAAACTTCCATAATCGCTGTATTATATTTAGTAAAATAATGTGATGGCACAGGGCAATGTATTTTGGGCTCCAGCAATGAACAAGTGTACTGTTCTGCCGTTGGACAAGATGCAACAGATGTACTTGCACACTATCTTTCCATTTTAGTGCCCCTGTATGAGGTACTATGGGGGTGGGGTATCTGTAGACTATTAATAATCTTTCCTTCCATGGTGGTGTTGGTTTGGCGCCACAGCTGAGAAAGGCATTGACGGAGTGAGGCTGAGACAGCGATACCTTTGACTTTTAGCCAACACTTCATGGCCTCCGCCAATCGATAATGAGAAGGTTTCTCCTTTTGACGCAAAGACTTGTCAACAAAGCACTCGAGGAGACCTCACACAATGCTCGGGGTGCTTTATTCTGTAAAAAAAAAAAAAAATGAAAATTTGAAAAAAATATATGTCAAAGTAGGTCACAATTTGAATATATTGTGTTACAGTCGGAGCAGAAACCGCAGCCATGGCCAAGAATTGTCACAACGACTACAAGATGAAGTTCACGGTGGACGATGAGTACCCCGACCTGTCCCAGCACAACAACCATATGGCCAAGGTAGCACACACACACAAATATGGAAAAATAATATCAGCGTGAAAGTTAATGGCAAATACAGAGCCATCGGCGTCTATCTCCACGCAGGTGCTGACCAAGGATATCTACGCTAAGCTGAGGGGAAAATCCACCCCCAGCGGCTACACCTTGGATGATGTCATTCAGACTGGTGTGGACAACCCCGGTAAGCGGCAATCCAAAAGTTTATCAAGTAAGAAATCCCACAAACTTGATCAATCTCCTTCTCCATCTCAGGACACCCCTTCATCATGACCGTGGGCTGCGTGGCCGGTGATGAGGAGTCCTACGAGGTCTTCAAGGATCTTCTGGACCCCGTCATCTCGGACCGCCACAATGGCTACGGACCCAACGACAAGCACAAGACTGACCTGAACTTCGAGAACCTGAAGGCGAGTTCTCGTTAGCCAAATTGTACTTTTGTTTGCCTCGATTTGTGAAACCAACAGGGCATTTGTTCATACTCTGCGATTATGGGAGGTCCGGGAGGGGGGACATAGTCCTCCCTGTTGGCTGAAAATGTCATTGCACATAATTGACTTTCCAATATATGAATTTAAAATTAAGACTTTGCTGGTAAAATGTTGTCGAGAAAAGTTGTAAAGCAATAAAACAACAAAAACAAACAAAAATGAATGACATGAACAAAAAAAAATTGTGATAATGAGTCAAAATCATTTTTTTAAGGAGTTCATGTAATTAGCACCTTAGAGAAGGTAATTTACTTTGCTTAGCCAAAAACAAAAAACACGTCAGGACAGAAAAAGCAAGATGGATATACGGTACATAATTTTTTAGAGAGAGAACCAAGGATTGAAGATGTGGACCATGAAATGCTGGAAAGCACCGCTAAAATGGTGAGCGGAGTTTCAGTTTGCTCCACTAAAGACTTTAACCCTAAAAAATAATAGGAAACAAAAACAAACAAAAAAAACCCACTCATTTTCGACATATTATAAATGTTCCTTGCTGGACTATTCAGTCAAAAAGGATGGGCTAAGCTACTATCAGAGCATATACTATATTGGCCCGAATATAAGACGGTGTTTTTTGCATTGAAATAAGACTGAAAAAGAGGGGGTCATCTTATATTCGCGATCTAGACCCAATACCCATTCACGACACTAGATGGCGCCAGATATCATTGAAGCGATGTTCTGTCATGGCAGATCTCAGCTACTCTCCCAATTCATGACGCTAGATGGCGCCAGATATCAATGAAGCGATGTCCTGTCATGACAAATCTCAGCTACTCTCAAGTTTAACCAGTTTGCTTAATTTTATTGCAATGTTTTTCCTTATTCAGATTTGTTTCAAGACTACAGTTACAGTTAGACTTCACTTTGATGGTTAATGCAGTTATTGCAATTTTGTTTTATCACAATAGATTGGTTTATTCACATTTCCAAAACCAGACGCCATTCATTAGGAATGTGATTGCACTTTAGTTTACATATTTAAATGTTCAGATATTAAGATTTGAATGAGGCAAAATAACATGTTTTTCTCTCAAATATATTGTTATAATCATTTGTTTCCGATGTACTGTATTTTCTGTATAAAAATTTGGTGTTCAAAAAGTCTTTTTTCAAACTTGAATCTTGAAAAAGAGGGGGTCGTCTTATAATCAGGGCCGTCTTATATTCGGGCCAATATGGTATCTTGTTACTAAGTTAATTTTATTGCTGAGACTGCGTTTCGGGGTCATTAATATTTTTGGCCCCCTGCCACAAAAGTCAAACTCTGCCTATGCGTTTGGTGGTCTTTTTGTCCCCATAGGGTGGTGATGACCTGGACTCCAACTACGTTCTGTCCAGCCGCGTGCGTACCGGCCGTAGCATCAAGGGATTCACCCTGCCGCCACACAACAGCCGTGGAGAGCGCAGAGGCATTGAGAAGCTGTCCATCGAGGGTGACTATCTTTTCTATGTCGTGTACAGTTGCTTCATTAAAAGCGCTGCATGAAATATTCCTATTTTTCAAAATCGCCTAGAAACAGGGCTGTCAACAGACTTGCAGGGGCCCGGGGAACAAGAGACCATTATAGGGCCTTCCCCTGCCACCGGCTTGTCACGACAACACATGCAGTACTTTTAACGCTTTGCAAACAATGACAGTGTAAATTTTCAAATTATTTGAGATGGACAGTTAAATTTAACAGAAAGTAATGTGATGTGACACAATATAAACAAACAATTTCCATCTATTGTCCTGCAGGCTACAATACAATACAACCGAGAGTGCTCTGCCTGTCTGCTAAGGTATAAAACAGTATAACTAAACATCCTGTGCCTGCCCCTTCCACATCCCTGGGGTTATCAAGCCCTCAAACAGTGATGCGCCTAGATTTTTTGACAGCAAAGTCATTTATAACATCGGGGAAATCCAGTTATTGAGCAAGCTCGCGCTCATTGGAGAGCATGGCTAGGTTGTTAAGCCTGCCCTGTGATATGGTGGAACGTAGTTAGTTTTTCAGTATTTTCATTTAACTGAAGGCTCGCTCTCCTCCAGCTACAGTCACTGGCAAAGACAAGAAAATGTGCAGCAGTGTGCAGAGAGCGTTTGCTCTAATACGCAGTAGGTTGTAAACCCAAGATAAATCCAGCCGCCGGACCAGAGTCTGTTCAGCCTCGCGCACCTCTTCCCCACAGACTAACATTTTTCCCTGATCTCCCATCACCTTCTCTCTCCTCGGCTCAACGCGAGCAGCACGTCTTGTCATACCGCAGCTTAATAGGCTAAAAGCGGCCGGTGACAGACTCGAATCGGGCTTTGGTCATAGTGATCACGAATGTAAACGTTCAATGTTAGCGGCTGTTGTTCACTTACCGACATCACCGTCCACAGCTAACTCTAGCCCAAATTCTCTGGCTTCTTATCCCCCTTCTAAAAACATTTTTTCTTGTTCACCTCTATGATCTTCATCTCTTTTTCTTTTTTCTTTTCTGCGCACCCGATTTATGACGACTCACCATGTTTAGAGTTCATAACAATGGCAGATTTTAAATTGCCGCTTCAGGGCACCTACGTAGTGTAGCTGTGAGTGCGCCAAAGCCGGGTCAAACCATTCTCTGCTAAGACAGAGGGGGTGAGGGAGGGTTGTTGTGCAAAAAAAAAGGGGGAAAAATTTTTTGGGAAATATTTAATATGTTAAAGTTTTTGGGTATATATCGACTAGAACATAATATTAATCAGACAATGATTTAAATAAAAAAGAAATATGTGAATGTAAAGTAAAATAAATTAAGGGTCACTCAGGGGCTCCAATGGTCCTGAGGCCCGGGACAACATACACTGTTGCCCCCCCCTGTCGACGGGCTTGCCGAGAAATTAGTCCCTTGTAAATAATGCACTGAAAATACTAGTAAGATAACAATCCTACATTTAGCAATATTTTTTTTAACTCATTCACTGCCAGCCCAGTTATATGCAAAGGACTCACTGAGTATCCAAGGTGGGTAAAATAGCCCAAAATTTTACTCAAGTAAGAGTAGAGTTACTTCGAAACAATATTACTCAAGTAAAATTAGTCATTCAAAAAATATACTCAAGTACAAGTAAAAACGTATTTGGTGAAAAGAAAACTCAAGTAATGAATAAATTGTTAGTAATTGCTTAATAAGTGTTTTTTTTTTTTTTTTTTTTAACAATACAGTAGTACCGGGACATACGATAACTTCGACACACAATCTTTTCGATATCCGACGTAAAATTTGACTCGCCATCTGTTTTGTACATCCGACGACATGCTCGAAATACGACGATTCATGACAGCGCCGCAGACAGACGTATGGCAGATTTTCTTGTGAGAGAACTCAGCATGGGTTCCAAGAATGTTAGTGCAGGAGGTAAAAAAAAAGGAAAAAGCGGAGGTTTATCATTGAAATGAAGCTGGAAATGATAGAAAAACATTAGCATGGTGAGGGCGCCCGTGAACTGGCTTGACAATACGGCCGTAGATTGTCTACAATCTTGACAGTCCTCCTCTGAACTACGTTCGCCAGTCTTTTTAAGTTAAGGTGACAATTATTACTATTGTAACATCGCCAAAAAAATCGCCAGCTTCCTCAGGTTTTTAATCATTTATTTCAGAAGTTGTGCAACACAAAATGCCTGCTGTCTGCCGCAGCTGAACATGAAAAGTGAAAGTAAAAAGTCCCCTCTCTCTCTCTCTTACATGAGCCACGCGGTGCGTTCAGGTACACCACGCAAAATACATCCGCCACATTAGAACCCGATTCGTTACATTATTATCAGTATTATTATTATTATTATTATTACTTTTATTATATTATTATTGCAATTTTTATTCCTAATGGATTTGTTTTGGTCTGTGTAATTGCTATTTGCAATATTACCAGCAGTATTTATGAAGGATTTAGTATAGGTTTTCGGGCTATGGAACGAATTAATGAAATAATGTATTCTTATGGGAAAATCCTGCTTGACATACGACCATTTCGACTTACAAACAAGGTCCTGGAATGAATTGACTTCGTATGTAGAGGTAACACTGTAGTATTTTTTTCTCAGCCCAAGGTTATCTATATGAACTGTTATTATTACACTGGACTAAATCTTATTGCATAACCACATTAAGCCAAAGAAATACAAAAAATACATAAATGAAGCATCATTCATCCAAAGAGCACGGCTGCCCTCTAGTGGAGAAAACATTTGCTGTAATGAAATTAAAAGGATCATATTTCTGGTTTCCGTGGTCAATCGGCGCCAAATAAAAACTTGGAGACAGGTTAAAATCTGCTCTTTCGTGTCTTGTTGATGGCAGGGCTGTATGTCGGATACTGTTTTACGGTACTTTAAAGACGCTCCTTGATTGAACAGGCTGGCGTGATCATAGAATGGCAAGCTTGAGTCTGATTGGTCTAATGGAGTCAAGTGAGTATAGCCCAAAGAAGCAGAGTAAGAGTTTCTTCTTCACAAATTCACTTAAGTAACAGTAAAAAAATAAATATGGCTTAGTAAAACTATTCTTAGAAGTACATTTTTCTTAAAATGTTACTCAAGTAGATGTAACACGTTACTACCCACCTCTGCAGAGTATGTGTTGTGGTAGTTAGCAACAGAAGAAGATGTAATGATGTAAGAAATGTAGTATATTAAAAAGACCCATTGACAACAATCGAGATAGTCCAATTCATTTTGACTAGGAGGCCTAACCGTAAACAGTCGTCAATGGCAGCCTCATAGCTCATCAATAATGTCTTGATTTTGATTCCATACTTTTGTTGCATTATTTTATATATTTTACCCTTTTTAGTCATTTGATAGTAAATACTTAGATATTTATAATGCTATATAAACCCAATGAAGATGAGAATGCATTATTTAACAGGGTGGGTGCAAGACTGAACCCGTCTGTATCCGGGACGAACACGGAGATATTTAAAGATCTTACAATTAATGGAAGACCTGACGGATGAAAAACGTGAAAAATACATGAAATAACGCTAACGTCTAAAGCAGATATGGACGGAGCTCCTGGCTACAGCTTCTTCCACTACTGTTTCTGGTATACGGATATGTTCACTCAGTCCTAGTAGCTAAATGCAGATGCACTGTTTAGGTGACCTACTCTGTCTAGTGTTGAAACTGAGAAGAGGAAGACAGTAAAGGCTGTGTAGGCCATAATCAATTATATGTTCATAATTTTCTGCGGGCCAAGAAAAAGTGACTTACGGGGCAGCAAAGTTTGGACACCACTGCCCTAAGACGAACATTAATGGTGAAATTTTCACCCTCGGTCAGCTCTGGCCAGCCTGGAGGGCGAGTTCAAGGGCAAGTACTACCCCCTGGACGGCATGACCGACGCCGAGCAGGAGCAGCTGATCGCCGACCACTTCCTGTTTGACAAGCCTGTGTCCCCACTGCTGACTTGCGCCGGCATGGCCCGCGATTGGCCCGACGCCAGGGGCATCTGGTGAGGACCGATCCTTTTGCTTGGTTGAGCCTCGCATGCAAAAATGCTCAACCACTGTGTTATTGATTATTAATTTATCACAAATAACTACATAAATTTATTATATTCTGAATACTGTTTACTAATTACTGTTAGCATTTTGGGTTCTACCTATTTAACACTGTCATACTGTCATGCATGAATTATGATTTTTTTTTTTTCCTAAATGTTTTTTTTATCATATCCATGCAAGACAGGGGTCTCAAACATGCAGCCCAGGGGCCAATTGTGGCCCCCTGGGAAATATTTTGGTTCCCTCATTTGACATCCAATAGCAGTTTTTTAATAAAATGTATGAATTAACTGAAGGATCCATCTTTGGGAAAAAATATTTGAATACTAACAAGTTAAAAAATATTTTTAAAATAGCCATGAGTCATTCAAAAAAATTACGTAAATAATTCTAAATTAGATGAAACAATGAAGCAATTAAAACTTCAAAAATTAAAAGAAATTGTAGCAAAAAAAAAAAAAAAATAAAAATTATACTAGTATATATAAATCTCTTGTGACCTCACATAGCTTAATTCTTTGGCTGCCCTTGACAGCAATAGACATCCAATCCATTTTTCCACATCTATTGCAGTCAATAGGTGCTTTCAGTGTCAATTCCCCTTTTTTACCAACTTCCACAACACATACGCTGTGGCCTGGGTTGGCAGTGAATGAGTTAAGCTGATGATAAATTTTGGATATATGTCCACTGTGGTGACTTCCGTCCCTGAAAGGGTTAAAAACTCAATTCACAAATGTGCAGGCACAACGACAACAAGACCTTCCTGGTGTGGGTGAACGAGGAGGACCACCTGCGTGTCATCTCCATGCAGAAGGGCGGCAACATGAAGGAGGTGTTCAGGCGCTTCTGCGTGGGTCTGCAGAAGGTAAACCGCGACTTGCAATATTAGATCTAGACACTACTTTTCGGTCCCTCGCTCGCCTAATGGAAGCTTTCCTCCTGGCTCAGATTGAGGAGATCTTCAAGAAGCACAACCACGGCTTCATGTGGAACGAGCACCTGGGCTACATCCTCACCTGCCCCTCCAACTTGGGCACCGGCCTGCGCGGCGGCGTCCACGTCAAGCTGCCCAAGCTCAGCACGCACCCCAAGTTCGAGGAGATCCTCACCAGACTGCGCCTGCAGAAGCGCGGCACAGGTAAAAACATGTTGCGCTCAAGTTTGGACTGGGGCTTTGACTTTTGCTCCATGCTGGTCTCCATAAAGTAGTAAGAAAATGCATTAGGTGGTACTCAGGTGACTTGAAGTTCCGCCCTGAGACCCCCAATTTGGCCAAATTTCAAAATTGTCCTATATGCATTTGTGATACATCATCGGAAAGCTTAAAATCTCAATTTTCTTAGGGAGGAAAATTTTTGAACAGGAGGGCATTTAAAAAAAAATGTAAACAGCAAAACCCTAACTGGAGGCGAGAGCACGCAAGAGCAGAATTAAAGACACAGCTGTGAATGGCCACAGCTGGATTTTTGGGGGATTTTATGGGTAAAACATGGTGATATAACAAGGGTCGTGATGCAGAAATTGCAGACAACAAGGAGTGAGTGAGATTTTCTTTTTCATATATTTACCCTTTTAAATGTTATTTTTCAATTTTTCTTTGTTTGGATCGATTAATTATCTAACATATCGGGGAAAATGCGACAGTAACAAAAAAAAAAAATACAATTAAGCAGTAGTTATGAGGTAGATATTCGTGACTTTTTTACAGACGCCAACATTTTCATTGTGACGTAATTTGCTTAAAATTTTAAATTATGCGAGTGAATAATTTTTTAAAGATTTTTTTTTTTTTTTTTTTTACGAAATATTAGACATCAATTAATGATTTTAAGCTGAAAATGGCAGACATTTTGAATAATAAATATAAGCACTTACCATCTTTTTATGGCTAGGTTGAAACAAAAGCGGTTGCGCGACGTCTGTAAACGGGGGTTTTCTGGGGAAAACGGACAAATTAAAAATAGTTCGGAGGCTTAGTGCACCATGAGTCTGCTATGGCAGCATATAGACATATCGTTCCATCAAACACAACAGTTCTTTTGGCTTAATATACAGCAGTTTATTTTAAAGAGGGGTGCAAGAGCCAGAAACTGCTTTTTCAGTCGTCTATGTTTTCCGCCATGTGTATTTTTTAATGACCATAAATAGTCTCTTGCCTTCCTTTTATCTTTAATGAACCATGTTTGTCTTTGTTTTAAAGGATTTTGAGGCCCTGTCAGGTTTTTGTAAAGAGCTATAGAAATGACTTTGACTGATTGATTGATTGACTGACTGATTGATTGATTAAAGGTTAGAGGTCTTAAGAGTCAACTTTTGAATAGCTGTCCACAGGGCCGGCCCAGCCTATACGCAGACTATGCAGCTGCTTAGGGCCCCTGACCACTAGGGGGCCCCCGATCTGGCAATTGTTTTATTCCATTTTGTTTACTACAGTTTGCTTTATTTGACGTCTGTGAGTTTTGATACTTGATTACAAGCTTAAAAAAAAATAAAAGTTCTTCCTTAACTTCTTTCTTTCCACTTTTAGAAAAAAGGTTGGCGCTATCTACTTTAAGTACAGACAATAATTTGGGGTGAGAAGTTTGAAGTATGCAGTGCAACAAAATCTGATTAATATACAAAATATGGACGTATGGGTTGGACTGCATTTAGGGGTTTCACAGTACACTGTGACGAAATGGTGGGCCAAAATATGGGCCCCTTTGCATTATTTTGCTTAGGCCGGCCCTGGCTATCCACTGTGATGACCACTGTCCCTGATAATATCATATTAAATCTATCAAAGCCCCTTGAATCGAATCAGACCCTGGCAGACTTTGTAATATCAGCAATTTGTTGTCCAAAGAATCAATATCGTATCATCACGAAATTGGCGATTAACTTCCTAGCATTTTATGTATATATGCGTCAAGTTATTTAATGGTTAACAGAAGAAGGATAACATAGTCACATGATTTGACGCCTATCACCGTCAATGGCACTGAGAGAGTTCATCGCTGCTATCCTAATGCCAGAGATGGGTAGACTAGCCAAAAATTTTACTCAAATAAGAGTAGTGTTACTTGAAAATAATATTACACAAGTAAAAGTAGTCGTCCAAAATGTACTTAAGTACAAGTAAAAAAAGTATTTAGTGAAAAGAATACTAGCGTAATGAGTAACATTGTGAGTAACTGCTCACATTTGTTTTTTTTTTTTTCAAACTATGGTATTTTTTCTGAACAAAGATAGCTATATAAACTGCTGTTATAATGATACTATACAATAACCAATTACATAACCACATTAAGCCAAGGAACCCCCCCCCAAAAAAAAATCATTGAATTCCGACAAGAGTAAAATAAAATTTAACAAAATAACATAAATGAAGCATTATTCGTCCAAAGAGCATGAGTGCCCTCTGGTGGAGAAAATAGTTCCTAGTTTGAATAGTGAATAGTTCCTTCATAGTTCCAATTATGAAATTAAAAGGGTCGTATCTCCGGTTTTCCATGGTCAATCGGTGCCAAGTAAAAACTGTGAGAGAGGTTAAAATCAGCGCTTTCAACTCATGTTGAGGGCAGCATGCTATGTCAAATACTTCATTTTTTACGGTGCTTTTGACTGAACAAGCTGGCGTGATCACAGATCGGCAAGCTTACGTCTGATTGGTAAAATGGAGTCATGTGATTATTGTTGCGACATCTCATTGGTGAAATTGGTATACTCTTGGCATCGCTGGCAAAATAAATAAATCTAATACGTAAAATAAAGAGGAAAACCTAATGGCTCTTGTGTAGCCCAAAGTAGCGGAGTAAGAGTAGCGTTTTTTCCTTCACTAATCTACTCGAGTAAAAGTGAAACGTATGGCTTAGTAAAACGATCCTTAGAAGCACATTTTTCTCAAAAAGTTACTCAAGTAAATGTAAAGGAGTACATGTAGTGTGTTATGTTACTACTCCACCTCTGCTTAATGCTAACACATCATGAGCTATAAGCAGAAAGTTGAAAAGTGGTTGAATTCCTGACCTAAATTCATCACCCTACCTGCAGGTGGCGTGGACACGGCCTCCGTGGGCGGCGTATTCGACATCTCCAACGCTGACCGTCTGGGCTCCTCCGAGGTGTACCAGGTTCAGCTGGTGGTCGATGGCGTCAAGCTGATGGTAGAGATGGAGAAGAAACTGGAGAAGGGAGAGTCCATTGACGGCATGATTCCCGCCCAGAAGTAAACTAAAAGACCAACAACCACCACGTTGACCATGACTGTCTGTGTTGTTGTATTTTTTATATATATATATCACAACTAAAAGAAAGCCTGGTTGTTCTTGGATAACATCTGTATCACCCTTTCCTTTCTTTTCTTCTCTGTAACATCCTGGGATCAATCCATCCGCTCACTATTTTTCTGGTTGTAAATTAAAACTGGACAAATAAACGACTGCCCCATTTAAAAACAGACTTGTGTCTTAATTGATTTCACGCTAGTTGGCCACACTCACAAATTTCACGGGGCCAATCAGAGAAGAGCGCACTTTTTTTGTGTGTGGCATTGTTGAATTTCTCATTCACTGCCAGGCCAGGTCACAAAGTATGTGTTATGCTAGGAAGAGGGAAATTGATGTTGAAAACACCTATTGACAGCAATAGACATCCAACCCATTTCCATTGGCAGGGGTGGGCGTGGGGGGTGGTGGTGCGTTCCCTTACCCCATCCCTGAGGGCGCAGATGGCCCTTGGAGGGGACCACACTGGATCCCGGGGGGATGACGATGGCCCCTTTGCTGAGCTGCCGGAGGGGAGGGATGGGCTGCGCTGGCTTGACCCCCCGCCCCCCGATTAGTTGGGGAGGGGCCATAACCCTGGCGCGGCACCCACTCGGCATCTCCACTCAATCACATGCCTGATGGGATGACTAGGTGCAATTAGACACATTGAAGTAGAAAACCTTAGTGTCAGGATTAGCGATGAGACAGCATGGAATAGGATGCCAACATACTCGCCGTCACAAGGGATTCACACAAATAATGGGTTCTTGACCACATGGCTGATTGGTCATCAGGCCCCCCACATGGTGTCAATCGGAAATACAACTAGCTAACGATAGCGCCAACATATTTAGAGTCAGTGTAGGCGTTTAATGTATTTCTTCTTGTTGTTTGTGTTGCTTCTGTCTATTTCATTTCTTCTGTTCTTTCCTGTTCGCTGCTTTCTCCTTATAAATGAGGTAAATTGAATTATCACAATGGGAGTATGTCATACTCCCATGTGATACATTAAAACTGCTCAGACGAATTGGACACTCAGATCTACATTCTCCGTGTCAAGCAGCTGAAGGTTAAAGGTTAAAAAAAAATTTTAAAAATTGTTTTTAAAAAGTAATTAAAAAAATATAACTCATTCGACGTCAATGCCGTCAATGGCAGCCAGAGTTAAAATATGTGAAGCACAATATATTTATGAAACAAAACAAATACACACACACAATCAATAAAATACACATGGGCCACACTTACTGGAATTAGCTTCCCCCCTCTTTTTATTACAATTTGTCAAATTTTTTATGTTGGCATTTTTTAACCCCTTCAGAGCTGAGTGTGCTGCTGAAGGACACGACACATTCGCGTCTCTAAATCAATGTATACACTGAATTTAGTTGCTATTGCCACTTCTGGGAGATGATTGGACGAAACTTTACCCATTGAGATTAAATCATGAGGTTTAGCATGCCTTCTTTGCTATTTTTGGCGCTTTGAAAATGGCTGAGACAAAACGCAACTTTAAGAAGGCAAACGTAAGTGCTCATTTCTCATTAAAACAATGTAACATTAAAAAAACAAAAAACAAATACATTTTATTTATAGAGCACTTTTACCGATGCTCAAAGACGCTTTACAGTTGAAACAAAGAAAAGGCTTACACAACGTGTACAGTACAAAACAACAGAGAAAAGAATTATAAATTAAAAGCCAGTTTAAAAAGATGAGCTTTTTTGAATGTGGGAAGATCAGAACAAGTGTGGATGGGTTTAGGGAGTGAGTTACAAAGTGAAAGGGCAGCAATGGAGAAGGCTCTGTCCCCCCAAGTACGGTGTGTTGTCCGTGGGGGCACTGCGAGAATGTTTCCATTAAATGAGCGGAGGTGACAGGAGGGGGTGTGGGGATAGAGGAGGTCCGTGAGGTAAGGAGGAGCCAAGTTATTGAGTGCTTTGTATGTGAGAAGGATGATTTTGATAGGTATCCTGTGTGAGATGGGAAGCCAGTGCAGTTTTTGGAGGACGGGGGTAATGTGATTCCTATGGGGGTACGGGTGAGAAGACGTGCATCAGAGTTCTGGATATACAGTGGGGCAAATAAGTATTTAGTCAAGCACTAATTGTGGTAAAAGTTCTCCCACTTGAAAATATTAGGCCTGTAATTGTCAACATGGGTAAACCTCAACCATGAGAGACAGAATGTGGGGAAAAAAACAGAAAATCACATTGTTTGATTTTTTAATTCAATTCAATTCAATTTTATTTGTATAGCCCTCAATCACAACAGAGGTCTCAAAGGACTTTACAGAGGCAATATGATACACAATTAGAAATGAAGCAACAAAGATGAATAGATACAGTTCAAGTCCTGGGTATCCCCTATCCTTAAGACCCTCCATGCCGGCAAGGAAAAACTCCAAAAACTCCAGAGTCAATTGGGAGAAAAATGAGAAACCTTGGGGAGTACCACAGTCAGGAGAGATCCACTCCCAGGACGGATAGACAGGAACCCCAGAACGGCTAATGGAAATTAGCAAGCGAAATTATAGTCCGTAAAAATACAGTGGAGTAAAGGAGCAAGAAGAGGTCCCTCTAGTCAGATGAGACGGGGGTAGCAGCGAGGACGTCTATCCAGCCAGGGGTCCGGACAGTCAGGAGGCTGCAGCTGAAAAATAGCCCCTCCCCAGAGGGGAGGGGGGAAAGGGGACACCGGGTGACTAGTGATGAAGAGACTAGACAACTAGATATTAACATTGGAAAATAGAAATAAAGTAAGACAAGTGGTAGGTAGAGTAAGAGAAGGAGATAGAACTCAGCGGCTGTACTGCCCCCCAGCATTATAGCTTCTAGAGCAACTTAAACTGTGAGTCTATTCCGACTTCAACTAGCCTAACTATAAGCTTTGTCGAATAGGAACGTTTTTAATCTAATCTTAAATGTGCAAACTGTCTCGGCTTCTTTAATACTAGCTGGAAGCTGATTCCATAAAACAGGGGCTTGGTGGCTAAAGGCTCTAGCTCCGACAGTACTTTTATGAACCCTGGGAACTACCAGTAGACCTGCATTCTGAGATCGGAGTGTTCTGTTGGGGCGGTATGGAACCAGAGCATCGGTGAGATAAGATGGCCCCAACCCATTAATGGTCTTAAATGTAAGAAGGAGTATTTTAAATTTAATTCTAAACTCGACTGGAAGCCAGTGAAGTGCCTGGAGCACAGGGGTGATGTGCTCTCTTCTATTGGTTCCTGTTAAAAGTCTTGCTGCTGCGTTTTGGACTAGCTGAAGACCTTTTAGAGAGCTTTTAGGACAAGCTGCAAGTAGGGAGTTACAGTAATCCAATCTCGATGTAACGAACGCGTGAATTAATTTTTCTGCATCGCTTTTAGATAAAATATTTCTAATTTTGGCGATGTTGCGCAGGTGAAAGAAAGCCGTTCTACAGGTTTGTTTAATGTGTGCTTTAAACGATAAGTCAGGGTCAAATAAAATTCCTAGGTTTTTAACTGTGGCGCTGGAGGCTACACTTACATTGTCCAGAGTGACTATCTGGGCAGATAAAGAGTCTCTAACACTTTTCGAGCCTATTATAAGGACTTCTGTCTTTTCAGGGTTAAGTAGAAGATAGTTAGTGCTCATCCAGGTATTTATATCTCGGACGCAGGCGCTTAGTTTTTCTACTTGCCTGACCTGCTCAGGTTTAATTGATAAATACAGTTGTGTGTCGTCAGCGTAACAATGAAAGTTAATGCTATGTTTTCTGATGATGTTACCTAGAGGAAGCATATACAGCGTAAACAAGATGGGCCCGAGGACAGATCCTTGCGGCACACCATAACTAACTCTAGAGTACGATGATGATTGCTGGTTTACATTGACAAACTGGTACCTATTAGATAAATATGATTTAAACCAGCATAGGGCTGCTCCTCTAATGCCTATGTCACATTCTAATCTCTGCAATAAGATATTATGGTCGATTGTGTCAAAGGCTGCGCTCAGGTCCAGCAGAACCAGGATCGAGACTAATCCAACGTCAGCGGCAAGTAACAAGTCATTAGTTACTTTAACTAATGCGGTTTCAGTGCTATGATGAGCTCGAAAGCCAGACTGGAACTGTTCAAATAAACTATTGTCCTGTAGGTGCTGACAGAGCTGTTTAATTACCACTCTTTCAAGGACTTTGGAGAGAAATGGTAAGTTAGAAATAGGTCTATAATTGGCCAGAATATCAGGATCAAGAGTAGGTTTTTTCAAGAACGGTTTAATAACTGCATATTTAAAGGACTGCGGCACGTAGCCAGTAACTAATGAGGTATTTATTATATTTAAGATAGTGTCAATAGTTAGAGGCAGGGTCTCTTTAAAAAGTTTGGTTGGGATTGGGTCAAGGAGGCACGTTGATGGTTTGGAGGACATTATAATTGAAGTTACATCAATTTGGTCTACAGTGGTAAAGTTATTTAATATTTTAGAGGGGTTTATAGGAGATTCCGAATTCTTTGTCTGCACTTTATCAGACCTAATAATTGGAAGTGATTCATTTATTTTATTTCTAATAGTTGCGATTTTATTGTTAAAAAATTTTAGGAAGTCATCACAGCTAAGGGTGGTTGGGATATAAGGTTCTATTGAGGTGTGACTGTTTGTCAGCCTTGCTACAGTGCTGAACAGAAACCTAGGATTATTTTTGTTTTCCTCTATTAAGGATGAGTAATATCTGGTTTTAGCCGTGCGCAAGGCCTGCTTATATGTCACTAAGCTGTGTTTCCAAGCAGAGAGGGTGTGCTCTGTGTTGGAACGGCGCCAAAGTCTTTCTAATTTACGTGTCGATTGTTTAAGAGAGCGTGTTTCAGCATTATACCAGGGAGATGCTCGTCTCGGCTTGACAAACTTTAATTTGGAGGGAGCGACGACATCTAGGGTGGTACGAAACGTAAACAGAACACGATCAACAAACTCGTCATTAACAGCAAGGCCGGACATCACTCCTTCATAATTAGATGACATGGAGGCAAATATAGGCTGAATTATCTGTTTATACTCTGAAACAGAGTGATCACCTAATGTCCTTTTCATCTGAGTTCTAATCACTGGTGGTGGATTATCTTGAAGCACAAACCGAAAGGTAATTAGAAAATGATCAGACAGTACAGGGTTGTGGGGATGGACACTAAGATCACTAATCTCAGTACCGTAGGTTAAAATCAAGTCCAGGGTGTGCTTGTGACTATGAGTTGGTTTATTTACATTTTGAATGAAGCCAGTCCCATCTAGTAGGTCATTAAAGGCCTTACCAAGGGAGTCACCTTCATCGTCAACATGTATATTAAAATCCCCTACAATTATAATTCTATCCCAGCTTAGCAAAATACTAGATAAAAAGTCAGAGAAATCTAACAAAAACTGTGAGTAGGGACCAGGGGGACGGTAAACCACTATGAACAGAACTGGTTTTTGGTTCTTCCAGTTAGCGTCTATAATTGATAGTGCTAGACTTTCAAAGGAGTTATAAATGTAATTAGCTTTACTTTTTGGGCTCATACCTAAACAAGAGTGTGATATTACTGCCACCCCCCCTCCACGGCCCGTGCTTCTAGCTGTGTGAAAATTCACGTGACTTGGGGGTGTGGATTCATTAAGTCTAACAAAGTCATCCTGCTGAAGCCAAGTTTCAGTCAGGGCCAAAATATGAATATTGTAATCCCCAATTAAGTCATTAACTAACAGAGATTTGGGCGAGATTGACCTGATGTTTAATAATCCGCATCTTATATATTTATTAAGAGCTAATTTATTTTCACTGCTATCAGGGGCTATATGTATTAAATTCTTTGGTCTCGTTCCTATAGTACTCGGTTTTCCCCTGTTCACTATACGAGGCACGGACACAGTCTCTATCTTCTGTCCTGAATTTTGGATTTGTGACAGCTCGGAAAGAGGCGAGTGGTCACTACTAACAGTGTTATGTTTTACACTACAACACTGCGCCCGGGCCCCCACTCTCAAGTGTCACTTTGGGAGACTTAGTTTGGCGGCCAAATTTCGAGTTAAGAGAGCAGCACCGTCCCAAGTCGGATGAATGCCGTCTCGGCGCATGAGCCCGGGCTTGCCCCAAAACGCGTGCCAGTTATCAACAAAGACTATATCGTTTTCTGGGCACCATCTAGACAACCAGCGGTTAAATGATGAGAATCTAGAGTACATCTCATCATTGACCAAATTAGGCAGAGGACCAGAGAAAACTACGGTGTCCGCCATCGACTTAGCAAGTTCACACACCGAGGCTACGTTTAATTTAAGCACCTCAGACTGTCTCCGCCGGGCGTCGTTACCGCCTGCGTGAATCACGATACGGCGGAACCTCTTCCTACTCTGCTTTAAGAGTCTGAGGTTTCCTTCGATGTCACCGACTCTGGCCCCTGGGTAACACCTGACAGACACCGCCGGGTGCTTCACGTCTCTAACTATGGAGCTTTCAATTACGAGAGTGTCTGGTTCAGCCGGTGTGTCGCTGAGGGGGGCAAACCTATTGCTGACGTGAAGCTGCTGGTGCACTAAGGTTGTGCGTTTACCACTGCGCTTCCCCCGTACAGTCACAAATCCCTCCTTAATTTCCCCCGGCTGCACGGGGCTCGCTGGGGGGCTAACTGCGCTAGCAATCCTACTACTGCAAGCACGACCTGCCACTACCTGGCTATAGCTAGGACTAGCTTTCGTCTCTAGAGTGCAGAGCCGTGCTTCTAGCTCAGAAACCCTGGTCTCCAACCCTGAGACTAAGCTACACTTCCTACAGCTACTACTGTCCTCGACGAAGGAGCCAGGGTGCTCGCTATACATACAGCACACTGAGCAGAAAAGACGGGAGGACGAAGGCAGAGGGCTAGCCATAGCTCGGATAAGCTAGGCTAGCAAGATAGAGCTAAAGAGGAGAGGAGAGTAGTTTTAATCCACGATCTGTCCGATCGTGGGATAAAACAAAATAAGGAGCACTAGGAGAGCCGAACTAGCCTAGGATCGATTCTCCGATGTGTCCGTTGGATAAAACAAATTGAGGAGCACTAGGAGATTAGCGACTAGTAGCAGCGCTAACAAACAAACGATACACTCACCGGATGTGATGTCACAGGAAACAGGACTAAGAATTTATTTGCAAATCATGGTGGAAAATAAGTATTTTGTCAATACCAAAAGTTCATCTCAATACTTTGTTATGTACCCTTTGTTGGCAATGACGGAGGCCAAACGTTTTCTGTAACTCTTCACAAGCTTTTCACACACTGTTGCTGGTATTACAGATTTTCTATGGGGCTGAGATCTGGAGACTGGCTCGGCCACTCCAGGACCTTGAAATGCTTCTTACGAAGCCACTCCTTTGTTGCCCTGGCTGTGTGTTTGGGATCATTGTCATGCTGAAAGACCCAGCCACGACTCATCTTCAATGCCGTTGCTGATGGAATGAGATTTTCACTCAAAATCTCTCGATACATGGCCCCATTCATTCTTTCCTTTACACAGATTAGTCGTCCTGGTCTCTTTGCAGAAAAACAGCCCCAAAGCATGATGTTTCCACCCCCATGCTTCACAGTGGGTATGGTGTTCTTCGGATGCAATTCAGTATTCTTTCTTCTCAAAACACGAGAACCTGTGTTTCTACCAAAAAGTTCTATTTTGGTTTCATCTGACCATAACACATTCTCCCAGTCCTCTTCTGGATCATCCAAATGCTCTCTAGCGAACCGCAGACAGGCCTGGACGTGTACTGGCTTCAGCAAGGGGACACGTGTGGCAGTGCAGGATTTGAGTGTCTGGCGGCGCATTGCTTTACTGATAGTAGCCTTTGTTACTGTGGTTCCACAGTAACAGGTCATTCACTAGGTCCCTCTGTGTGGTTCTGGGATTTTTGCTCACCAATCTTGTTATCATTTTGATGCCACGGAGTGAGATCTTGCATGGAGCCCCAGATCGAGGGAGATTATCAGTGGTCTTGTATGTCTTCCATTTTATAATAATTGCTTCCACAGTTGATTTCTTTGCACAAAGCATTTTACCTATTAAAGATTCAGGCTTCCCAGCCTGGTGCAGGTATACAATTTTGTCTCTGGTGTCCTTTGACAGCTCTTTGGTCTTGGGCATAGTGGAGTTTGGAGTGTGACTGACTGAGGTTGTAGACAGGTGTCTTTTATACCGATAATGATTTAAAACAGGTGCCATTAATACAGATAACGAGTGGAGCCTCGTTAGACCTCGTTAGAAGAAGTTAGACCTCTTTGACAGCCAGAAATGTTGCTTGTTTGTAGGTGACCAAATACTTATTTTCCAATGTAATTTGGAAATAAATTCTTTAAAAAAAAAATCAATCAATGTGATTTTCTCTTTTTTTCCCCACATTCTGTCTCTCATGGTTGAGGTTTACCCATGTTGACAATTACAGGCCTCCCTAATCTTTTCAAGTAGGAGAACTTGCACAATTGGTGGTTGAGTAAATACTTATTTGCCCCTCTGAATTGTAGTTTATCGAGGAGTTTGGATGGAGAACCAAAAAGAATGCTGTTACAGTAATCGAGTCTGGAGGTGAGGAATGCATGGATGAGGGTTTCTGCAGCAGAGAAGGTGAGGGAGGGGCAAAGACGTGTTATGTTCTTGAGGTGGAAGAAGGCAGTTCTGGTGATGTGGTTGATGTGCTGGTCAAATCTTAGTTTATTGTCGAAAATGATAACTAGGTTGCGGGAGTGTGTTGAGAGAGGGAGCGTGCAGTTGTCGATGGTAAGGGAAAATGGACTGTCTTTGATATGAGTTGCAGGGTCGAAGATGATTATGTCCGATTTGTTACTGTTGAGTTGACGATAGTTTGCTTTTATCCATGATTTAATTGCTGTAAAATTTTATGGATGAACAGACCAAGGGGGAGGATGTAGAGAATGAAGAGGAGGAGGCCAAGAACTGAACCTTGGGGGACACCTTTTGGTAGGAAAATAGCAGGGCACGTGCAGTTGATGAATTGTTGTCGGTCGGTGAGGTAGGAGCAGAACCAGGAAAGTGCAGTGCCAGTGATGTGTAGAGACTCTAGTCGGGACAGCAGGATTGGTGTGGTTGACTGTATCAAAAGCATCATTGAGGTCCAGGAGGATGAGGATGGTGAGTTGTCCGGAGTCAGAGGAAAGGAGGATGCCATTGGTTACTTTTAGAAGTGCTGTTTTGGTGCTGTTTTGTGAGCGGAAGCCAGATTGGAAACGTTCAAACAGGTTATTGTGGGTACGGTGGGTTCGGAGTTGTGCCGCGACAGCCCTTTCGAGAATGTTAGACAGAAAAGGCAGTTTGGAAATGGGTCGGTAGTTGCTCGGAATATCGGGGTCTAAACCAGTTTTAACAGTTGGGTGTGATGGCAGCAAGTTTGAGAATTTGGGGGATAGAGCCAGAGAGAAGTGTTGATGATGTCAGTGATAAGTGAGGAGATGACGGTGAGACAGTCTTTCCTTAGAACAGAGTGGATGGGATCTAAGGTGCAGGTGGCAGTTTTCATTACAGACATAATGGTTGCAAGGTGAGTGGATGTTATTGGAGAAAGCTGAGTGAGTTTCTGGATAGGAGTGGGCATAGAGGTAGATGGTAAAAAGATGGAGGGGAAAGTCGAGCAGTAGGATGGATCCTGGAGGTATTTAGGTTACTGTAGATGTTATTTTTGTTTGGATAGATGAGAGAAATAATTGACACTTTTCAGGAGTGAATGAAGCAGAGGTGTTGTCAAATAACCAATAAAAGCATGTGAAATCCCCGACCCCAAAAATTGCCCTTTCATCTGGTATTTGAGTAGAGTAAAAATCAGCTGATTAAAAAAAAAATATTTAAAAAAATTCTTGCCCAGCAGAAAAAATGCAGGTCTGAATGAGCTATTTAGAACTACAAACTGCAATTTCTAGAGAAATTACTAGGAGGCTGTGCCGTGTGAAGGTACAGATCTTGGCCCCGCCCAGGTTGGTTTGGGGACATGTCCTGGTCATATCAAGTCACTTCCTGTTGATTTGGGGACATTTTGGTGATATTTTCTGGTCATATCAGGTCACTTCCTGTTGATTTGGGGACATTTCCTTTAGCATTATATATATTTTTATTAGTCATTGCTTTTTAAAAAGCGTTTTTCTACTTATTAATATTTAAATATTTAACACTGCTACAACAATTGGATGTCAAACGGGGACCACTAACTTATATGAATTTAATAAAATATTTAAGAAATCATAATTCGTGCATAAATCTGTTAAAGAATATGCCAATTTTATCTAGAAAACTAGGTAGGGGGGAAAAAATCTTAATATTTGTTTTGATTTATGGCTAAATTTTTCAGTCCTCAAAATGCTTTACCTTGAAAAAGTTATATTCAGCTGAAAAATTCCGATTTTTCTCTCACATTTTTAATCAGGTCAACCACCCCACCCCCATGAAATCACAGACATTGGTAGAAACAAAAAACAAATAGAGCCTAGCTGTAATATCAGAGGTTGAAAGTCTTTATTTGTGTGTCACACGTAATGTTTTGAGGGGCTGCAGCTCGCTCCATAAATTAAAAACAGTGACGGCTACAAAAGGCGCTAAAGTGATGTCCTGGAGGCCCTAAAGAAGAAACAAAAAGAAAACTCACAGCTTGACCTCTTCAGTCACCAGCTGAAGAACAGCCACACACTGACACTTGAAGCTTTCAGTTTCTCATTAGGTTGACATTCACACGCCTTTAACGCAGTGCATCGTACATTCAGTACAGAGAACGATCAAAATAATGTTAACGGGTTGACGTAATGTGGCATTGTTTCTCTAAGAATCGTCTCTATGCACATAACGGTAATGCTTTGTAGTGCGGTGCTGCTTATCCTAACATTTTGCACAATTAGCGTAATAACGAACTGGTAGAATTAGTGTCCATTTCACGATTTGTTACGTGAATGTTCAAATCCCAAAATGAAAGAAAAGGACTTTCCAGTTAGGCCACACACTTCACAGCATCAAATTACCGTACTTTGACTGTACGAAAAAGCCAAATATGTAACATTTGTTTTTGTATTAGTAACAAGTTACAGCTCTCTTGTGCTATGCTAATGGTGTCATAAAATAAATCACAGCAATTAGATTTGACTGTTGTAACTGGGTTGAGATGACGACGGAATATCACGTCCTGTATTTTGGAAAGAGATTTTACCATCAACTCATTGGCTGCCATTGACGGCGATACACGTCCAAACTAGTTCTCATTACAATCGCAGCAGAAGTATGCGAACAATAAGTTACAGCTCGTCAAGTGTTAGGATGATTCAGTGCCATTGACGACGATAGGCGTCTAATTATGTGGCTTATTCATCCTTCTCCTGTGAATTTAAATCAGTTTGTGACTAGTAGACGCCCAATCCATTTGAGCCTGGAAGGTTGGCAGCCAATTAGTTAAAACAGCATGTGTTCATGCTAACGGTGCGACTTTAAATAGCCAAAGGTGTGTGAGCGTGAACCCAAAAATCCATTTCAATTCAGTTAAAATAGAAATACACTCATAGAAAATAATTGCGAGAATGACTGGACCTATGTTCACTGAATGTCGCCCTCTAGCGGCTGGAGGTCAGAGTGCAGCATCGCTACTTCTTTGTCTGCTACACACGTTTGTTTTAATCAAGTTGATGAACGTGACTTTCTAGCAGCGCTTCAAAAAGAAATGACAAATTGAGAGGAAAAGAAAAATCCATAGCTAATAATGAACGAGAATTAAGACCACATTTAATACAACAAAACACAAAATACGTGCAGAATATAATTAGGATATTAAATGCCTAATATTTTTTGGGATACTAAAGTTCTTCCAGGAAAAAAAAAGTGGTAAGACAAGATTACAGTTAAAAAAAAATAAAAAAAAGAAGTCATATTTTCATTAATTATTTATACATCAGTGCTTCACCTGCTAATTTTTGCTGCGTTATAGCAGTTGTAAGACAAAAATAAAGATGACATCATTCTCATTCTTTCACTTAATCTATTTTTAACACCCATAAACAAAATATTTTTCTCAAATACATTTTTGGAAGACTTTTTTTTTTACACTGTGTACAACACAGAAGAAAATTTATGACTGAATGCTTCTAGTGCCAAAAATATTATTTTCTTTCATATTTATTGCAACAACAAAATCAGATTTTTTTTCCTCTCAAAGGAAATTCTAATGAGACACCCAACGAACAATATAACTTAGTTAACTCAAGATTCTAACTTCATTCCTTTAGTATAATAATGAACATTTTGTTGTTTTGAATGTGGTCTGAACACACGTTGGTAGCTAATCACATCAGTCAAACATGAAATAAAGTGTGAGTGTGAGACGTTCTCTTTTGTTTTCAGCAGTTCAAGAATAGACACAGAATAAGTGTCTTTGGCGGAGGCACATTAAAGAGTTTGCGCCCACGTCTCCTTCCTCGCTGCCCGATTTAGCTCACCCCCCCCTACCCCCCGTGATGCCCTCAGAGCTCCAGCTCCTTGGACACTTTAGTGGCGATGTCCCTGAAGGCGAGCGGTGCCCCCCAGAGGCGCTTGAAGCGCACACCGCTGCTCTGTGCAGTCCCGCCGGGCAACTGACACACTTCGGCCTCAAAGGCCACGCGGGCACCGGCAGCGCCGTGCGTGCACGAAAGCAGGAAAGGCCCCGCCAGGTGCACCTGGCAGCCGCAGCCTTGGGCCGCCTCCCGCAGAGCCAGGACCACCTCGGCCGGGTCGCGGGGGCTGCGTACCCTCACATCCCAGCCGCATCGGGGGGTCCGGGGCTCGGACGCTTTCTGATGCCCAGATATATGGCGACTGAACCACGTGAGAGATGGTGAAAGGTAGATAGAGTGGTGCAGGATTGAATGAATATTAGGCGAGTAATGATGAGTTGGATGAAGAGGGGAAAAAAAGAAGGAAAATATATTAACATCACACATTAGTTACATTTCCTAAGTAACTGTCTCTATTCTACAGCACAGTGAGTATGCAACAGATCTTTTATACAGTGGACTTCCACTTATTTCCAGAATCAAGTCCTCATTTGTGAAAATATTTTGTCAATACATAATTTATTTTCTTTTTTATAAAATTAATTTCCTAATGCCATAAAGTCAGTGTCAAATATTTGCAGATTTTCGCTGTTTGCAGTCTAGGCTAGTTTCTTTTACTAACAAAGAGTGGAGGTCCATGGTGTATAAAAGATTTCTTAGCTTTTAATATAACACGATAAATGAAAGTCCAATTTGTATATGTTTTAAAAAATTTTTTTTATCAGTTTAAAAGTGTTTGAGCCTAGTGGTTAATATACACATACTTTAAACAAATGTACTTAATATACTAGAAAAAAAAAAAACTTTTGAGAAGTGGTTGACTAATCTATTTTCAATGTCTTCACATTGCCTTTAATTAGAATGTTGCCCCTACCAACATGGCCTCCACTGAAGCACGCTACTGAGCCATGCTGCGACAGAACACCGGTCTAACTAATCTTTTAGTCCTATCTGACGTTACCTTCAATTACGAACTCTCTGATTACTTTCCAAACGTGTTCAGCATAAACGTCGGCAAAGTGCCACTCTTTAGTCTTTCATAAGTCAAAACATGGGTCCAAAGTAGACGTGCCAATTACCGGTTTGAAGGTATACCATGGTATGAAAATGTCACGTTTCAAAACTGAAAAAAATGTCTGTCGTACCGTCCCTACGGTATTAGCTATTTTTTATGTCCCAAAAATGCAGGGAGAAATCCCTCGCTTGCAGCTGCAAGGTTCAAACCTCCCCCATTGGTTATTGCTTAGTGCTGGGGTAGCAACCCGCGGCTCGAGAGGCTCTTTAGCGCTACCCTAGTGGCTCCCTGGAGCTTTTTCAAAAATGTTTGAAAACAAAAAAGATGGGGGAGGGAAATATATTTTTAGTTTTAAGGGCAGTTTACATGGAGACTCTGCAACACAAAGACACAATGACTGAGTAGCGGACTCGCCTCGAAAGACGAAAAATTCTGAATCCTGCCTCCAAAGTGGAAGAATCCGATTGCAGGGGATTGAGGGGGGCTTCCTCGGCATGCATATCAAAGGTTGCCGCGGCGCGAGACAGCGCCGATAACGTCAGCACTCGTACACGTCACATTGAGCGTGCGCAGCGGTGCTACTAAACATTAAAAACAGCAAATATGGCGGAATTTCGGCTTTAATTTACTGTTTTAATAATATTTTCAAATTAAATATGTTGAATGTTTCCATTTTTGTGCCTTTTTGAACAAAAGAAAAATGCCATTGCTTCGAATAGGCGGGCATAATTTTTTCCGGGCTGAGGGAGCTTGGTAAGGTCAAAGTGCATCATTCTCTGTCGCCCTGTAAATCTGCACTGCCCCCTAGGGCCGAGCATGAATACTACATCGTTTCCATGCGGAATTGCGACATTGTTCGAATGGAGACGCAAATGCAAATTTGAAATGTTTCGTATTCTCGGAGAGTCACCATGTAAACGGCCCCTTAATATGGTTTCCGTAGAGGAAAAACATTACATAAACATTCTTCTTATTCATTAATATTGTAATGAAGTTAAACTTGAGGCAGCATCGTACAACAGAGTAGTCATGGGGTGTGTCATTTTCTATCGGATTCACTGCGGAGAAAAACATTTCCTGTATTTTCCGCACTATAAAACGTATCAGAGTATAAGGCGCACCTTTAATGAATGGCCTATTTTAAAACAGTTTTCGTTTATAGAGCACTCTGCATTGTAAGGCGCAGTAGTAGAAGTAGTAGTGGTGGTTGGAGTAGCGTTATGCATCCACAAGATGGAGATGAGCTAAACGAAATGTCATGTAATGATTGACTAAAATTGATCCATAAATAAGGCACATGGACTATAAGGCGCACTGTCGGCTTTTGAGAAAATTAAAGGCCTTCAGGTGCACCTTAAAGTGCGGAAAATACGGTAATCATGAAAGCTGTATTTGTTTTTAGTCATATTGATCATGGGCTAATATTGCTACTATAGTTACATACAGCATGTGTTGCCTTTATTATAAGGCTTTCAATTTTTTGCGGCTCCAGACATATTAGTTTTTTTGCTCTTTCAACATTTTGGGTTGGCTCTTTCAACATTTTGGGTTGCCGACCTCTGGCTTAGTGTCAGCGAGTCAGCTGTGCAATACGATGGCTGGACTAGGTAAAATTCCTGATCGTTTTACCAGCATCGAAGAAAACTTCAGTATGTTTACTAGTGTGTCTAGCGGTGGTAAAACATGTGTTTTTTTCTCTTTGTCAACGGTCTGTGTTGAGAAAGAGTGTGTGTATAATGTAAACATGATACGAGTCATACACAAGTGCTTTTTATGGAAAATAAATCAATCATTTTTGTTCTGATGGTAATTATGTTGAGCTGTGGCTGTGGGTTTACACCCACCTAAAGGACTGCATTTATTTTAATTGTATTTAGAATATTTCTGTGATTTTATTGTTATTTCTTAAATTGATTTTAACTTAACATTATAGGTATGTTCAAATTTGCTCATTTGTTTTGAAAAATAAAAATCCCTGTTCAATGGAAAAAAGTTTTTTTTTTTTTTTTTTTTGCAACCCAGATATCTCAAAGACACTTTAGAGCTTCAATTTCAATACCGTGAAATTTTTGCATAAAGTTATCGTACAGTCAGAATCTCATACTGCCATACCTAGTCCAAAGTACACATTGTGGGTTAAAATCAAGGCATTAGTTAGTACAACTGTATGCATTCATTTAATTTTTACTAATTATGCTTTTCATATTTGATAACTTTATTAAAAAAACCGCTAGTTTGTGTTTTTTCACTTTTTATACATGTATATACACAACAAAATCAAAGTTTTTGTAGATTACATGCCTATAGAGATGAAAAAAGAGGTCCAAGATCTCAAAATAAGATTTTTTTTTAACATGATGTTCTAGCACAAGCAGCCACACAACACGGCTAACTAGCACTAGATAACGTTACCTGCTGCTTCTAGTCAGTGACACTGAGAGAGAACACACACAACTTTCAGCAAACAAAAGGAGCACTTTGTCATTTTAAGCTTTACTAATGCTAGGTACTTATCTAACCTAAATAAACATTTGATAAGCCGTAAACAAAGAAATGAATAACTACGGTATATAGATGGCAAACTAGAGCTAATAACGGTTTGTGAGGGACTTAAAGGCCACTAGCACCCCCCTCTAAAAAGTTCAAGATAACTCCATTAAATCTATTTTAAAACACTGCCAATGAGAGTGCAGTGACAACGTATTCAGTTAAGTAATTACATAGATTAATAACTCTGAAACTGGACATTTTTCCAGCAGTCTAGAGCGTATCTCTTGGCAAGTTTTCAGTTCCATAAAGGGAACCTCGGACTTAAAGACTCGTAGTCTCTAATAGGCCACAATTGTTCTCTTTTAGTAAAAAAAATGTTATCAGAAACAAATACGAAATTGCCATTTATTAAAAAAAATCTCTAATATTTAATACACATTTTGACCTGCGGAGAGCGCCATGTTTTATCCGCGCAATGGACGCGCAACGACTAGACGAACACTACCGTTATTTTGCTACTCCTCCTACGTGGTGAGACGTCCAACATATGCGCACATCCGTTAAAAGCGGCGAACACTTACCATTTGTGTTTTTATTGAGTCTTTTCATTGCCTCAAAATACTTTTTGCATGTGTTTCCCTTTCATACTTTGAGGCATTGTGTTTTCTTGTGGTACCTTTAAAGCAGAGTGTTGATCTGTTGACCACATTAGTCACGTAGTGTATTTAAACCACCCTTATTTGATATTACTACGTTGAAATATTTTCTAAAGGTATGTTCTGTCTGTATGCATCTACACAAAACAAGCTGAAAGCGCACAGTAGTACTTTGGGTATCAAATTCACCTCTTGTGTGACGTTTCGCCGTTTTTTTTTCTTCCTACTCTCGTCTCGTCTCATCCAGTCTTTCCTGTTCATGTTGCTTATGCTGCTCGTTTTGTGAAATATCGACAGTGCTGTCATGGTCATTAATGTTCCTCTCCGGTTCAAATTGAAAGGGTAGAACAGATGACATGTTTATGTCACTAGTGTCATACTCTGGAAGCCCGGTAGCGTAACCCAGTGACGTCACTGCCCTCCAACGTCAACAACAACGGCGACCTACTAGTTATAATAATTTTCAAAATTGTAAGATGACATCAAGAGGGATTTCAATATCAAATTATTTTAACTCATAATAACGTTTATCTTAGAACGACAAGTCTTTCTATCCGCTCAAACACAAAAGTCCTATTTCTGTCCGCAATAAATATTTTTCACTGTAAACAATTCCAAAAAACAACTTTTTCTGTAAGGAAGAATTTTTTACTTTTTTATTGTGTACAATATATTCTAAAATATATAACTTTCAAATATATGTCTAAGTACATTTATTTCAACAAAAATACAAGAAAAACATTTTTTAAAAAAACACTTCAAATTAATATTTTTCCTCCATAAACAATACTTTCGGAAAATAAAATTTATCGAAAATGACTTTTTTGAACCACATAAATATATACGCCTGGATTGCTACTCATGAGATCACTACACTGTTAGGCTTTTGAAAGATATCAAGCAAACAATTGTGAATTTAAAATACCCCACGTGTAAAACATATGCGAGTCTTGTAGAAGATAGAAAATCTTTCTAGTCACTCACCTTGTGACCGGAGATCTGCTGATTCTCTCAGGTTCGTCTGTGACCCTCAAGAGGAAGACAAAGGTTTCCATTAGATAACAATTATTGAAAAACTACAAAAATGTGAATTAAAAAAAACACATTCCCTCCTACTTCAATAAATCCACCAATGACAACACAGAACATGGCTAATCATCCATCACAGTGATCTGGCGGCGGATGTAAACGGCACATGTAATGAACGAGGGGACCATTCTGTATTCAAACCGCAAAGTCATGTGATCTACTTCAACTGTGTTGTTATCGATCTTATTAGATGACATGTTGTGCGACTTGTTCGGTAACAACAACAATGTGATGCTGAATACACATAGAAAAGAGCAAAGGTGATGTGAGGACAGAAGAAGAATAGTAGTAGCTGATCAAAACAAAAGATGTGTGAAATGTTGGTTCAACAGCAGCATGAATCCAGATTAACGTCTCTAATCTTTCTGGCAAACAGCGTACACATTCGCACGGGTTAGCACGTGCACAAGCTGCCACCCTCTTAAACCACATACACACAAATGCAGCCACAATGGTACATATATCAAATTTTTACAACTATTCCACATAATTTTAAGAGTAATGTTCAATTGTTTGACATCATCTGATAAAATATGAAGGCTATGTTGAAAACAAACGAAAATAATGGCTAAGGGGAAAAAAGTTATTATTAGGGCTGTCAAACAATTACAATTTTTAATCGAGTTAATTACAGCTTAAAAATTAATTAATCGTAATTATTCGCAATTCAAACCATCTATAAAATATGCCATATTTTTCTGTAAATTATTGTTGGAATGGAAAGATAAGACAAGACGGCTATATACATTCAACATACGGTACATAAGTACTGTATTAGTTTATTATAACAATAAATCAACAAGATGGCATTAACATTATTAACATTCTCTTAAAGCGATCCATGGATAGAAAGACTTGTAGTTCTTAAAAGATAAATGTTAGTACAAGTTATAGAAATTTTATATTAAAACCCCTCTTAATGTTTTCGTTTTATTTTTTAAATTTTCAATCAAAAATATAAACTAATAGTTCGCCATTGTTGATGTCAATAATTACACCATGCTCACTCATGGTGCTGAAAGCCATAAAATCAGTTGGACCCAAGCGCCAGCAGAGGGCGCCAAACACCAAAAAACAAGTAACAAGCGGACATTACACTCTGCTGTCATTTTAATCTGTTCGAGTGGGGCATGTGCGTTAATTGCGTCAAATATTTTAACGTGATTGATTGAAAAAATTAATTACCACCTGTTAACGCGATAATTTTGACAGCCCTAGTTATTTTGCCAGAATAAAGTCATTTTTGACTGGGGTGTGACAAAATATCGAAATAGTGATATATCGTGATATTTTGTATCCCAAAAGGTTATCGATATGCTCCTGGCAAGAATCGAGATATCGTTTTAAAAAGGTGTCAATGTTAAAAAAAAAAAAAAGGACCCAACAAGTTGCTATCAAAATCTTCCACTATAATAGTGTCTTAGTTAACTACATGGCTGCCATTGATGTTGCTCGACGCCCAATCCATGTAGACTGGCAGGGTCGAACAAACATTCATTCATTCGAAACCAGAGCATTCACAGTCACTCTTTCTGATTTTCAGGCCATTTACAGGTCTATTTCTGTTCATTTTAGTGCATTTACAGGTCACTTCCTGTTGAGTTTGAATCACTGCCTATTCATTTGGGAGATTCCCCGGCCACTTCCTGTTCTGTCACCCAAAATCAACACTAAGTGACTCATAAAATGCCCAAAATGCCAAAATCAACAGGAACTTCAGGAAGTGACTGAAAATCAATTAGGTAATAATCTGAATTGCCCCAAAATTACCTCGTTGCCTAGCATTTGCTGCCACTGATGGCCATAGACGTTCAATTCGTTTGAAGTGGGAGGGATGTCACCCTCCCAGTTCAAATGGATTGGACGTCTACTAGTGGTAAACTCATTCCAATTCACAACAGAAGCTTGTTTTTCTGTTTATTAGTCGTTTTGTTTTGTAGAATATCTTAGGTTGATTTCCGGACCAATGTATCGATAATTGTTGCATCGCCATTTTGTGAGATCTTCGTTATTGTAAGCTTTGTACCGCAAATCGCATCGTATCATGAGGTACCAAGAGGTTCCCACTCCTAGATTTGACGGGGTGGATTTGATACCATTATGATAATAAAGATGTATTATCCTAGGGCTGTAATAATACATTCATCTGGACCAATACCTTGATCGAATCATTGCAGTATGTAATCTCGGCAAAGATTGTATCGTTGTCCAAAGAATCAATATTGTATCTTACAGTCACGCAATTAGTGATTTACACCCTAGTTTTAACTGGATAGGTTGAACGTTACATATTTTCATTATATTATCTGAAATGTTTCAGCAACAAAATTGTCAAAAATGTCTTTCATATTGTTTTAGGTGAAACCTTGTGTTAAATGTGTACAAAATATACTATTAAACCAATTGTCGGTCCTTTAACTGAATCACAATTTAATCATGGCATACTTTGGAATAACGACAAGTTTCGTATTGGTGTCTGGAGAATCATTGTTGTAACGTATTGCCATGAAATTGCAAACCCATACTCATTTCTAGCTTTATTATTACTATTTCTTAAACTGGAGAATATGTCAAGAAATTATAAATTCGTAAGTAAAAAAAGCTATTTTGAACAATACACCCCCAGCTCCCCTTTAGTTTGTCAACAACGGGTCTACTCCAAACATAAGGAAAACGGTAGAAGGCTCGTCATGTAAATATGTTCATTAAAATAAATATGCAAATATGATGTCAGTCGTTGAACCCACAAGGGGTCGACACTGCAGCCTGAAAGGAAGCCCGCCCATTCTTCCACAGTCAAACTGACGACAGACAGAAAACAGACAGCTTGACAGACACAAAGCATACATACAATCAGGTTGTGGCTGGTTTGAGCTGTCATCAGACACAAGGTATGATTTAAATTTTAAATATAAATAATTGAAATTGAATGATTTTGTGTGACTAGACTCCAACCAGTGATTTGGATATTTAAATCGACACACAGATAGACATTTAGATGGGAATGGAGTGTGACACACAGCAGCCAGAAAAGATGGGAAAGGAAGACTTACTAATTGTTTTTGTGGCCTGCGGAAGGGTGTAGCCCGACACAGATTTGTTTGAGCTCGGACGCTTAGAAGGGTCAAGAGTGACCCTGGAAGAAGAGGAAGAGGAGGTGTGGAATGACACAACAAGAGCAGATTGTCAGAGCAAAGAAAGAAATAAAGAAAGTGGGAGGGGAGGAAAACAACATGAAGGTGAGAGGAAACAGCAGAACATTGAAGAAGAAGACAGGATGGCAGATCGGCAAGTGACTGGCGAGGGGAAGCAAACATGTTAGGACAATCAAACAAACACGGAAAAGCAACAACCAGCACAACACCACGCGGGATAAAGAAAGTTGTCCGCCTCAGATATGCTGTGGTGTGTTGCAAAAAAACTACTTTGAGTAGGAAGTGACGTTAGACACAGAGCGTCTCAGTATGAGTGACCTTTGATTAAAGCCTTGTTTCCACAAGCCGTATTGTTATGTAAAAGAGAAGCGACTCAAAGGAAAGATAAAACAGTATAAATGACATTCATGTGAAAGACAGTTGCTCAAGGAAAATCATTTTTAACTCATTGTTTTAACTCATTGGCTGCCACTGATTGCGATAGGGACGTCTACCAGCACAAAAAAAAAAAAAAAAAAAAAAATATATATATATATGGCAGAAAACACAGACAAGACTGAAAAAGCAATTTCTGCTCTTGCACTCCTCTTTAAAAGTAACTGCTGTATTTTAAGCCAAAAGAACTCTTGTGTTTGATAGAACAATATGTCTATATGCTCCCATTGCAGATTCATGGCGCAAAAAGACTCTGAACTATTTTTAATTTGTCCATTTTACCCTGGAAACCCCCGTTTACAGACGTCACGCAACCACTTTTGTTTCAACCTAGCTATAAAAAGATAAGTAATCAGATTTATTATTCAAAATGTCTGTCATTTTTAGCTTAGAATCATTAATTGATGTCTAATACTTAGTTAAAAAAAAAAAACACTTCAAAAAATTATTCACTCGCATCTTTTAAACGTTTAAACAAATTACGTCACATGAAAAAATTGGCGTCTGTAAAAAAGTCACGGATATCTACCTCATAACTATCGCTTATTTGTATTTTTTCGTGACTGTCGCATTCCCCCCAATATTTAAGATGATAAATAATCGATCCAATATAAGAAGAAAAAAAAAAAAAAAATTCAAAGGGTAAATATATAAAAATGAAAATCTCGATTACTCCTTGATGTCTGCATTGCGACCCTTGTTATATTACCATGTTTCACCCATAAAATCCCCAAGAAATCCAGCTGTGGCCATTCACAGCTGTGTCTTGACACTCGGTAATAGACCCTACCCAAGTGACGTCACAACTCCGCTCTCCTGACTGGTGCCGCCCAATTTTCCGTCAACACATCGTGTTTACCTGTTACGGCTGCGTACATTTCTCCTATTTACGGCGTGTTTTTCTGCTCGTTAACATTAATAATCAAAATGGTGGAGGCGTGTGTGGCGGTCGGTTGCAATAACAGAGAAGATAGACGGAGAGACTTGAAGTTCTACCGGATTCCGAGAGACCCGGAGAGGAGAGAGCGAGATGGGCTGCTGCAATTCGACGAGAAAACTGGGCTCCAAACGATTACCACAGATTATGTAGTAGTCATTTTATATCTGGTAAGATGCATTTAATATATATTTAGAGGGTTTTGGGCTGACAACCACAATTAAGATCATTGCTAGGCTAATCGCCGACAACATACACGTATGTATGTAGTGAGAGTGCTATCGCTAAACCATATAAACATTAAAAGCCCTAGCTCCATTGACAAATGACATGAAGTACATTAGACTTGACAGTGGATGTTAGCAAGAACAAAAGATTTTGAATTGAAAATTTCGTAACTCACGTTTCCAAGCACATGATAGATTCCTGCCGAATTTTCGTGGACGAGGACCTGTTTCACCCAACCAGCAACGAAGTATTTATAAGCCTCCAAGCTCTTAAAGTTTTTCAAACTTTCGTGAGAATAGGCTGATTTTGTGTGGACAAGATAGTTGTAAATATCAGGCTAGCTAGCAGAGACAGCGGGTCGAAAAACATCGATTTAGGCATCAAATATGGGTCTGGCGAATGGATAAACTGAAGCTTTTCCACATAACGCCTTTTATGCAACGCATCAAGTGAGTTTACGGCATCCGAAAGCACAGGGTCTTCCATGAAATGCATTATAAATTGCTCGATCAATTGAGACCATTGATAATGCAGACACAAAATGACGGACAAGGGGGCGGAACAATACAGCGATCACGTGATTTTGTGACATCGGTGGGTAGGGTCTATACATGCTACATGGAGTTTTTGGATCGAAAAGAGGTAAGTATGCAATAATATCTCGTTAGAATCATGGCGTCTTTATTTATGTTCTCGCATGCTCTCACCTCCAGTTAGGGTTTTGTTGTTTAAAAACAATATAAAAAAAAAAAGCCCTCCTGTTCAAAATTTTTCTTCCCCCAGAAAATTGAGATTTTAAGCTTTCCAATGATGAATCACACATGCATAAAGGGCAATTTTGAAATTTTGCTAATTTGGGGATCTCAGAGCAGAACTTCAAGTCACCCGAGTGTTTTCTGCCATATATAATTATTTTTAAAAATCGGACATTGTAAGCAATTACAGTGTTATTCATTACTTGAGTACAGTATTTTCTTTTCAAAAATGCTTTTTTACTTGTACTTGAGTGAATTTTTGGATGACTACTCTTCCTTTTACTTGAGTAGTATTATTTAGAGGTTGTTATGACCCTGTAGGTCAGTTGTTTACCAGCACCAGTTACATTATAGCACCATAGAAAAGAAGGCTCTGCCCTTGTTACTGGCGTTACAACATTTTGAGTTGTAGGGCTCTGTGCCAACTCTGGTATTCATTGACCACAACCCTCTCGTGTTTTTTAATCAGATGCAGAATAGTAACCAACTTCTGATGCGCTGGTCCCTGTTACTGCAGGATTTTAACATCGAGGTACATTGTAAAAACGGGAAGGAAAATGTCATGGCTGATGCATTGTTCCGAATGTCCTGAATTGCACATTTGCACTGGGGGGTAAATGTCCCATTTTAGATAGGGGGGTGTTATGACCCTGTGGGTCAGTTGTTCTTGTTTTGCTTTTTCCACTGCTCTGTGCGCGTGTGTGTGAGTTGGTTTGCCGATTGAATGGATTAGGTGCAGGTGTTGCCTGTTCAGTAGCTCCTGATTGGTGTTTACTACCTGGCCTATATAAGAAGCTCGCCTCCTTTCCAGCCTTACCACCACCCAGAAATGCCAGTGCTCGTGTGTGCGGATTGCAAACTGTGGCAGCGATTCCTGCTTTGTCTAGTTTGAGAAAATACTTGTATATAGTGTAAATATTGTAAATATTGGAGCAGTGGCATAGGAGGAAGAAGCCATTTTTGTTGAACACTGTTTTCATCTGTTTATGGTTAATAGAAGTTAGTGAAATGTCTTTAATTTTCCTTTTTTCGTTTGGTTAGGTAAGGTAGGGTTTTGTCTGTTATTTGGGCAAATTTCTCCCTCTGAAGCGAATAAAGAACAACTGCTCTTGGAATACTGCTTTCGCTGGCCTTTCTGTGTGAGGGTTGGACGGGAGGGGCACCGAAGTAACATACTCTTACTTGAGTCAAGTTTTTGGCTACTCTACCCACCTCTTACTATTATCCATCAGAAAAGTTAAATTTTGTGATTTTTCAATTTATTTAACAGGATTACTTCGGCCGAGATAAGGATATATATAGTCTTCCCCCTTGAATTTCATGAGAAAATGGCGTGCTATATCAAAGTGAAAACTATGGAGTTGGAATATTAGCAAGGCAAACTACAGTCAGCAAAAGTCTGTTTATCACATATTATCAAAATTGTGATACTTGAGAGCCATCACCTTCAAAACATTTGCTTTTGTCAATAAAAAACGTCAAGGATTGTTACATTGTTACCATGCAGTGGCAAATCAGCACTCTGACATCACACTATTTACACAAGCTAACTCAATCTTTCTCACGCCCTCATATTTGAAAAACAGTTTCGCCTAAGTATCAAAGTGAACTGCAAAGACTTCTACACCACAATGTCACTTTATATTTTTGCAGAGTATCGCCATACTAATCAGGATTTATCTCAGCTATACTGAATCATACCAAACCGCATTGCCAAGGAGAAACAACAGCCAAACAGTGATGTTACACTTTTCAGGTTGTCAAGTCAGCTACTGATATTCCTATTAAACAACGCTGCATTGACGACTCGAGTTATCTAAACTGTACGTAACTGAACTTTACTGACTGGTGGAAACAAGGTGAAATATGTCAACCTAAGGCGGACAACTTATCAACCTTGATTGAAAAAGAATAAAAGCTGATATGTTAGTAGATGAGATCTTTATGTACTTGTAGAAGTCATTAACATCAGTACAGACTACAAACTACAGAGTACAACGTCATCCAGTTCATTTGAGAATGTCCATTTTAGTGCGCTAATAGATTAGCCAAAGTGCTAGTCCACACAGTCAGCAGATGCCTCCTCTTCCCGCCATTTTCTCACGCGGCTTCTCCGCTTACCTGCGGGTCAACTTGGAGGTGAGCTTGCTGAGCAAGTTGCTGGTGGCGCGTGGGGTCCTGGAACTGGGCGGGGGTCCGCCAGAGTCGTGGGACGGCGTCGGCGAGGCGGGCGCCAAGTGCAAGGGTGGCCGGCGGTCGCGGATTTGCCCGCCGTGGAAGGTGCTCCTGGCCGTGGAGCCACGGGAGAGACGCGAGGAAGGCGTTGACGTTGAAGATGAGGCTGACGCGCCGGTAATGCTGTGGGTGGAGGGAGAGGCAGGGGGAAGCCGGTGGGAAAGGGAACTGGGAGTCGGGAGGAGACAAAGGATTGAAAATGATGGAACGTACATATCAATCGGTTACGTCAAAGTACCACTATGCGTGAAATACTGACAAAGGGCCACATGTTGCGTCACCAAATCTAAAAACAAATATCCAACACATACATTTACTTTTATAAACTGTGTGCGTCTATGCATGTGGACCTGCACGTGTTTGCCCCATCAAGTACTCTGGCATGGCATCACATTGACAAAGCCTTGGAGGCAAATAGGTTGGATTGGGTGGTTGGGGCACAGTGCCAAGCCACGACTGGAATGCTTGCTCACACATTTTTATGCTCCCCTATGTCACTTTTTCTCTAATCACTTAAAAAATATTTTTTCTGGAGTCAAAGAGGGGAAGTGTGACCAAGAGAATGAGAATCGTCATCCATTTCACTTTCATCCACCCCCCCATCGTACCTGTCCTCATTAATTCATTCCATCTGCCCCAGTCAATTACCAAAAATCGAAGTGTTAAAGTATCACTTTTAAAATGTCTGTCCACCATAGTGACAACTGTCCATAAAAAGGTTACGTACACCCAAAAATTACGCTTATAAATGCTTCTCACCTGTTTTCTTTGCCATTTTGAAGCAGCGAGTGTCTGTCTGTGCTGCAAACATATGTATTTCTCCGCGTCATGCCGCTACCTGAGACATTATTCTGGTGGAGGGGGGAAAAAAAAAAAGACATCACTGACTGAAGATAAGCATGCATAAACATGTCCAATACAGCATAACTGTTATTAAGAGACATACTCTATGCATTCAGAAGTCAGACTCAAATCATCTTCAACAAATTTTTAAGGAAGGCAAGGCATATCATCACTAGTGGTTTACAAGTAAGATATCATAAAATCTTCTCCTTGGGACAACATATACTCGAGTGACAAATCTTTTTTTACGGCTCATAATACAAAATATGCATCTCATATGTAAAAAAATAAATGAAGAACAATGTAATATGTAGAAAAATAGTAGGGCTGCAATTTGCGATTATCTTAATAATCTATTAATATATTATTTTTTTGACTGACCAGTGAACCAGGTAGGGATTAATATTAAAGTTCTCTCACTTTATTAAACAAACGGCCATTATTTTGGTCCATAGCATGTCAGAAAATGGGCAAAAATGTTAATCACTGATTTTCCACAAAAAACAGATGTTTCCAAATCTTTTATTTTTAATTAAGTAAATTGCATAATCAATCGTATTCTATCAAATTGCACTGGGTGGAGTGCATTGTATTCATTAGGAGAGTAAATCACTAATTTTATGATGATACGATTTGTTTGACAATGATATATCTGACAATATTACAAAAGTCTAGCACAACTGAATACGATATATACATTTAACACAACCAGTTCCATTTTACCTAATGCGATGTAAAATATAAAGCAGTTTTGATGTTTTTGAACACTTTGTTGCTTAAACATTTCAGACATATTAACAACATTCTTTTTAACAAACATGACAATATTAATCAATGTTCTGCATTTTGATTGACCGTGATTTGATTGTGCTTCACAAATAGATACTGTATATTGATCGATTAATTGTACACTACCCTAGTATTCATCGTAATTTGAGTGAATTTTAATTTTGGGATTTGGAGCATTAAAAATTCTATTGTCATTGGGGTGAATTGTATTTTAACTATGTTAAATTGTAAAATACTGCAATTAGGGTGAATTGTATGCATGGCATGAAAAGCGGATTCTCAAGCATCTAAATACATTAAAGAGTTCATCCCAGGGTAATCTACATGCTCATTAAGTTCCCTGAAATCTAACACACTTGCTAATCCGAATACATGGCCGCACAGACTTGAATATGACTCAGAAACTCAATATTTAAATTTCTCCCGTCTGTACCGTTGTGGAGGTGGCGTCCTTGCGTCTGTCAGGAATCTCTGCTTTGTTGGGATTGTGGGCCGAGCTGACCATTGGACTGGATGGTGTCGGGATGCTGCGGGAGCCGACGGCATTGTTGCTGGCCTTGCGGATTGAGAGCCTATCCTCCTTTAGCCCGGCTGCTTCTCCAACATTGCTTGGACTTCGCTTGGGATGTGCTGATCCAGGAGCTGCTGGACCGCCTACAAGAAAAGATACGCAAGCAGATGAAGACCAATTTGAGGCCACAGGGCTGTAATACCACAGAATCGTACAAAAGTCTGAGTGTCGTCTCTGGCGCTGGTAGGTGGAGACGCTGCGTTGTGGCTTGTGAGTTGAGGACGTAGCACCAGAGGAGGAAGCGGAGTGCTTGCTGGTACCGTTAGCAATAGTGCTTGGCCTGACGCGAGCCAGGCTGAGATTGCTGCCGGAGCGGGACACGCTGCTTTCGAACTGAGGCAACAGAGTGGAACGGATGACTTTTCTGGCAGTGTTTTATTGGGAGTCAATCATATTCACAATTGGAATGAAACATTAGAGATGTAAACTCAAACCCATATGCCATACTTGCCTCGTTCTTGCGTGCCAGCAGCAAGTACGTGGCCGTCACCTCGTTGTACTTGTGACTGACTAAAGAATCTCTGATCTCCTCTCTGGTGAAGCCCATCCCAACCATAACATCTGAAATACCAATTGTCAATTGTCAATTTTGCATCATTCCGAGGGTCTTTGCGGGGGTTTTACTGACCGATGCGGGCAGTATCGTTGAAGTCCTCCTCAGGTTCTTTGTGGGGTTTCAGCTCCTCTCCTTCGTAGCTCACGTTCAACCATTTGTCTTTCATGATTTGCTGGTATAATGATACCAGAAAATAACTTATTATTTTGTCATAGCTTGTGAAGTCTACACACTACACGAAAAATAAAAAAAAATCTGAACAGTAAGGGTGTAACAAAACATTGATCTGGATCAATACATCGATCGGTAAAGCAACAATCCAATCAAATTAAGTGAGACCAAAACAATATTGTCATCTTTTTGTTCAAATATCTGAAATGTTAAGCAACAAAATTGTCTAAAACATTACATTTAGTTTGTCATTCAGGTAATATGAAAGTCAGTGTTAAATGTGTACATAATGTCGTGTTAAATCTATTGAAGGTCCTTGAATGGTATTAGTTCATGGCAGACTTCGTAGGAATTGGTATAATATCGTCAATTAATTGGTGATTTACACCCCTACTAATCCATATCCAAGGTTCTTACAGGTTTCATCAAGTGAGTTCTAAGAATTTTAATACCATTTTGAAAATAATTCAATGCAAAATCTGGGGTAATCTTCACGACCAGTCCAGCAAAAAATCAGTAACTCCTCTATGACAATGTGTGCTTCTCAGACACAACTACATGCAAAGCAGTGCAAATAAAAATTTAACCATGAAATTCAATGCTGCTTTAAAACACTTTGTCAATATTAGTACATCTAAGACTTAAAACTTTTTAAGACTCCAATGAAACCCTCAAGTCAAAAAATTGGCACCCAAGACTTTTCTATTGTAAACTTGAATATCTCTGTTCATACATTATTAATGCAAAACATGCACATCACTAGAGAAGTGCTTTGAACAACAGAACCCACAAACACACCAAAAAATAAAACCCTGTTAAGTAAAGTCAAATTAAAGGCCGAGCCCTACTACAAATGTTTCCACTCACCTCCAGCGAACATCGTTTCGTAGGGTTGAGGACTAAAAACCGGCGCAGGATGCCCTCGCAGTCTGTGGACATGTAGAAGGGCACGCGGTACTTTCCTCTGAGGACACGCTCGCGTAGCTCCTAATTGCAAAACAAGTTCAGATGAGCTTGGAACAGAGAAAATTGATGCTTGAAAGAACAAAAGAATGTGCTAACCTTCAGGTTTTGGCCATCAAAAGGCAGTGAGCCGCTCACAAGTGTGTAGAGGATGACGCCCAAGCTCCAGATGTCAACTTCGGGGCCGTCATACTTCTTGCCTTGAAAGAGTTCGGGAGCGGCATAAGGCGGAGAGCCGCAGAAGGTGTCCAGCTTGCTCCCGGCCATGAACTCATTGCTGAAGCCAAAGTCAGCAATTTTGATGTTAGAGTTGGCGTCGAGCAGCAGATTTTCTGCCTAGATAGTGGAACAAAATAGATGACGTCAGAGTGGCACATGTTGATATTTAAATGCACTTCATTAGGTTTTACATCTGAGGTAGTAAATCGATGTTGTGAGGCAGGGAAGGGCAAAATAGTGGCTGTGACATTCTTAAAAGCAAAGGTGTGTATTACTAGATATATTAGAAAAGGATGAGCAGTAAACTCGAATTACGGCATTAACTGCAAAGAATCCATTCCTGTTTAAATCCCAGTGTGGCCATGTTGATTAACAGCAGCGAGTAGTACATTCTAGGAATGTCCCTATCACATATTTTTGCATACAAGTCCGAGGCAACTGGTTTCAAGAATCTGCTGATACAATGTCCCAATAGGATATAGTTTAAGGAGCGAACAGAGCTATTCTATCATTATAGCAATATAAAAGGAGTATTATTAGTAGAGTGGTTTCAATGACACGAAAAATAAATAAATAAATAAATAAATAAATAAATAAAAACAACCACCAAATCCCTCCAATTTTTTTTTTCTTTTTTTTTCCCCAAATCAGAGGTGCCGCAAAAATGAGATTACAAATTGCATTTAAATGTTTTGCATTAAAAAAATATATATATATATTAAAAATGTTTTCAGAAATGTAAATATGAATATACTGTATGTACTGTTGGTATAAACATATTGTGTACATATTTTTTGCTATATACCTCTATACATCTTTCATTTGTTGCTTGTAGCCTACAACTCATTCACTGCTATTGACCATTATAGACTTCAAATCAATTTCAACAGGGCAGGCTAGCATTGAGTAATCATGATTCACAGCCATTGATGAAAATAGATGTCCAATATATTTTGACTGAACACTTAAGAAATAAAAATAAATATTAAATACTTTTTAAAAAACCCTGATCTCTTCTGGTGATGGTGAAGTCTAAACACTTTTTATGTATCCATTTGGTTCCAGAAAATATAGCCCTTTACAAAAACCCGAAAGGTCCACAAAGTGCTTTACAACAAGAATATAGTTCATGACAAATAAAAGGCAGGAAGTATTATACATTGGGGGGAAAAAAAAAAAAAACATTAACAAAAACAAAGAATCACAATGAAAGTCAAAATGGCAAATAAAATATAAACTCTAAAGCATTAAAACCCTTAAGAAATAGAAGCAAGCTACCCTTGTCTGGATAAAAGGAGAGTCTAAAAAAAGTGGGACTTAAACCGTGATGTTAAAAGGCCTAGATTCTTAATGGTGCGGATTTCAGGGGGTGGGCTGTTCCACAATCTGAGGGCAGCAACTGCAAAAGATCGATCACCTCACTGTTTAAGTCTCGACCTTGGAACTTGAAAAAAAGACGCTGGCCGGTAGAAGGAAGAGCCCTGCCAGAGTTACGGAGAGTTAAAATCTCCGACAAATAAGAAGGAGCCAGGCCACTAATAGTATAAAAACAAACAGTCAACGTTTGAAATCAATTCTAAAATTAACTGGAAGCCAGTAGAGCGATGACAGATTGGGGTAATATGTTCATGTCTGGGTGCACCGGTTAAAAATCGAGCAGCAGCGTTTTGAACAAGTTGCAGACAATAAATAGAGGACTTGGGAAGACCAACAAAGTGCAATGCAGTAGTCCAGTTTTGAGCTAACAAAATCATTGAACTGCTTTTTCAAGGTCGTGGCGACTAAGAGAAGGTTTCACTTTGGCCAAGAGACAGAGGTGGAAAAAACTTGCTCTTACAACAGAACTAATCTGTTTTTTCTTTTCAAAGTTAGACCTGCTATGGAATATCACTCTGAGATTTTTAACATGTCCTAAAAAGGAAGCCAGAACGCCAGAGTTGGGCTTTTAAAAAAAAAAAGGTTGTTATACTTGGGCGTGCGCTCACCTTCAAATCCCTGTGAACTATGTTTTTCTGATGGCAATAGTGCACAGCTGACACAATCTGTGGAAGAACAATAAAACTTGCTTCAAGTACAGTAGACAATATACAAACAAGAATTACACAGCCAGGGTTTGTTTTATTCGTCAGCAAACCGCAGTGGAAATGTCTGTGGCGTCTTTGCGTCACACTGAGCTAAATTACAGCTCATCTTTGCTGGTTCATGTGACAACTTAAACTTTTTAGTGTCTACGATGTAGCAAAAGCATCAATTAGTCTAATTAATCCCTAAGAAAAATGGTGTAAAGCTGGAACTGACCTGTCGGAACTTGCCGCGGGCCTCTTTCTCTTTCATGCGGCCGTGAGCCACGAGGTAGTCAAAAACCTCCCCTGCAAGTAACAAAAATATAAAATGTCAGTGATAGTTACTGCAGAGTTAAACAACAACAGGAAAGTAATATTGCAGAATCACACAATCATTAAAAAAAAAAAAAAAAGTCCTAAAAGTCGCTAATTTCTTAGCATGGTTGTTGAAATGGGGATGGTGCAAATATACTGTAGGGTGTAAAATTGTGCGAGAATGCATTTTTGTTTCCTTTGAGTGTCCAGTCTTCAGTAATACACCTAAACACATATTTGCGAGCATCAACATATCTAACAGCTTGAGTTTATGTAAATATTTATCCTTCTGGCGGAAAAGGAAAGCCAAAATCTGGTCTTAAATGTTGACTAAGCAACTGATGGTGAGTCATTTTACTCAACTTCTCACCAAAGAAAAAAACAGTCACAAGTCCACTCCAGCTTGTTATGTGTTCTTTCTTTGTCTTCTTTATGATGAGAATAGACCGTCTCTGTCTACTGCTGTCAATTCACGTGATGTTGAGTTTGTGTGTGTGACTCCCATTTTGTGTGTTTACTCCTCGTTAGGTATTGGAAGCTTTCATGTGGTGCTTCGTCTTTTTTTTTTTTTTGGTCACGAAGCATCTTCTCAGATGAACTGTTTCATCTGTTATTACACTGGTAAGATCTGGGTTACAGCCAGGGGATGTCCACATTAATTTGCATGAATTACTTTTATTATTTTCTTAACATTTTAATGTTTACTGTTTGCTAATAGGTATTTATCTGTGAAATACTTTGGTATCTTTTTGTGTTGATTATTTAGAGCTATAAATAAATTAGATTTTACTTGAATTTACTTGAAAAAAATACAAAGGAAAAGGTAAACAGAAAAAATTAAATTAGGAGTGCATAAGGAGCAAGTTATTGCATCATTTCCTGGTTAATGTTCTTGAAAAATGAGAAAATAGTTACAGATCTGGAAAACCCTCAACATGGCCTTGACAATGTTTTTGTGCTGAATTGTGAGAGTTGAAAAATCTTCAAGAACCAACATCAATGGGCCACCATTTTACACTGATATGCAAGAAAGATAGGATAAAACAGGGCACACACAATCACACATTTTTGCGATCTGTGCCAAGATTGAGCAAATGCTCCACAAGTGTACATTCTAAACCTGTTTTATAGTTGCCGTTTTTCAAGCTGTACTGCTGGGTTTCCAATGCCTTTGACCAGAATGGTAGCTTTAAAAGCCTTTTATGCTGGCACAATGCTGGGAGTTTTAAATATTCCCTCTGTAGTTATTAATGTTATGACTTCATATATATATATAAAAAAATATATATATATATATACACACCGTATTGGCCCGAATATAAGACGGCCCTGATTATAAGACGACCCCCTCTTTTCCAAGACTCAAGTTTGAAAAAAAGACTTTTTGAACACCAAATCCATTTTTATACAGAAAATAATGACAGTACATCCGAAACAAATGATTATAACAATATATTTGAGAGAAAAAGCATGTTATTTTGCCTCATTTAAATCTTAATATCTGAACATTTAAATATGTAAACTAAAGTGCAATCATTTGTAAATGAATGGCTTCTGGTTTTTGAAATGTAAATAAACCAAGCTATTGTGATAAAACAACAAAATTGCAATTACTGCCTTAACCATCAAAGTGAAGTCTACCTATAACTGTAGTCTTGAAACAAATCTGAATAAGGAAAAACATTGCAATAAAATAATGCAAACTGGTTATACTTGAGAGTAGCTGAGATTATCTGTCATGACAGAACATCACTTCAATGATATCTGGCGCCATCTAGCGTTGTGAATGGGGAGAGTAGCTGAGACCTGTCATGACAGAACATCGCTTCAATGATATCTGGCCCCATCTAGTGTCGTGAATGGGTATAATGTCTAGACTACGAATATAACACGACCCCCTATTTTTCAGTCTTATTTCAATGCAAAAAACACAGTCTTATATTCGGGCCAATACGGTATATAGAGATACAAAAATAAATGGGGATACATACTGTACATACCTCAGCAGAAGTATGTTTGAATACACACACTATATATGACAACAGGTAACTTTATAAAGTCATCTCCTTCAGCATCACTTACCTCCACTCGCATACTCCATGATCAGGTAGAGAGTCTTTTCTGTCTCTATGACCTCAAAAAGCTGGACTGTAACACACACACAAACAGAAATGGTTAGACTAAATAAAAACCGCCAATAAGGACAAAGTTAGGTCCAACTCACCGATGTTAGGATGATTGAGGGTTTTCATGATGCGTACCTCACGAAAAAGCTGGAGAAACGAGAGAACATATCGTCAATGTGACTCATATTCATAAATACACAGGAAGCCATCTATGGAGTCCTCCAATGGAGCATGACGGAGGTACAGCCTGACAGTAGGCCTCCTCCCCCGGGTGTTTGCAACCCCCCCCACTTCCTAATCTATCCATCATTGTGCTCCAGACTGCAGTCTCATCCTGCCACTTTGCCCCACCCTTCTGCTTGGTTATAATTATGCATTTCACGGAATGCTGCATTGAAAGATATGCTGACATTACAATGGTTTGATGGCAGCACAGTAAACGTGACAACAAAGCTGCTTAACTTTTGTTAGTAAATACTTCATGACGTCAACTTTACAAATCATAGTTCTAATAGGATTGGCAATTAGTGGCATAGTGAGACATACTTGAAGAGGATGTTACAAAGAACTGCAGGGGACATTATGCTGGAAGAAATCGCATCGTAACGGAAGAAATTATTTTTCCATATTTTATTGTTTCATTACACAATACTGAAAAAATGCATTCAATTAATTCATGTCAAAAATGTATGCGATTTACACGATAGCATTTTAAGAGCAACAGCAAGTTGTTGTGTGTCCAAGGGACAAAATTAATTTAATAGATTTTAGGAAAACACCGTTTAATTTTTCTTTCACACATTAGACTTCCTTATCAGACAATTATGATGGTGAACTCTATGTTCACACATTCAAAAAAAATTAAATATATTTTTTGCGTTGTTTTTTCCAGTAGTGTTACATAAATGAAATTTGGATTAGGGAACAAAATGTGGGAAAATTAAACTAGCCTGAAAACCGAATATACTGTGTTCAACATCTTTTTATCAATTTAGTGAGAAAAAAAGTCACATTGTATTTATTGGGTGAAGGAGTACATTTTGAGGGGAAAAAATTAAATTTGATCAAATTTGGAATGAGGCTGTACAAAGGCGATATAGAAGAATACTATCTGGATGTGCCAGATATGACATTGCCTTCTATATTAATTTGCCTTAGTCACATTTGGTCATGCATCAGTGAACTATGTAGTCTACTATATTTCATTTAACCATACACTACCTGATGCTACTTGTTTTTGACATTTTAAACTATTTGATGCTTCCAGCCTTTTATACAACCTCTGTTGCATTTCTGACACTAACACTGAGCGCAGGAAATTCTCCTGAACTCCGCGCAGGAAATTCTCCTGAACTCCAAACAAATAATCAATTAAAAAAATTTTTAAAAAAAAAGGGGGGGGGGAATACATTTGGTAGCTGCTGAAAAGAAGTGAACAGACAAAAAAGCCTCACTTCCTCATCTTCTAATTGCAACATTGCACTTTTCTCCATGTGCGTAAATGAGAGAGAAGACACTTGGCCTGGTTTAACAGGTCTTCCAGAGTTTCTAGATGTCAAGTGACTGCGGCGCTCCCTAAATGACGTCACAATAGCCAGAGAGCATGAGATTGTGAGATGGTGTGGATTTACTATAATTACAATCAGAAATGCATATAATTCCCTACAAAGAAATTGAAAAGAATTGGCTATATTGTGTACGGTAGCACCAATCAACCAGATTCTATAACCTTTCAAACTGTAGAATTAGAACTCCATTGTAAATCAAGGACACTTTGTACTCAATGAGATGGTGAAACAATAATAACAATAGGGGTGGGAACCTTTAGGTACCTCCCGATGCAATTTGTGATACAAGACTCACAATAAAATCTCACAATACGGCGATACAGCAAATATTGATACATGGATCAAGAAGTCAATTTACAATATTCTACGATACAACTATTAAAGAAAAAAAAACAAGCTATTTCTACGCAAATATAAACAATGTATATTTTTGCACTGTCGTGGACAATCTGTCAAAAACCTTTGTCTTCCTCACAGACTGAGAATATTTCAGTACTTATCAGTAAATACAGCGAGAGAACGAATGTTAATTCGCCCCGTCCCAGTCAAAATGAATTGGTGTTCTAGTGCCGTCAATGGCAGCCAGTGAGTTAACATAGCAACTAACATGTTACTTTATTAGACAGTGACATCTCTTAAATAAAAAAGATTTATCAATTCTTCGTGAGAGCATATCGAGAACTGTCTGAAATACAAATTACCGCGATATATCACCATATCATACTGTCAAACCCCTGATTCACAATAGCCATAAATTCACACAGCAACTGCTTGAAATTATCAATTCAATATAAACTGAAGGAGCATGTGTGCAGCCCGCATTGTGGTTGTCAACGGGATTAATACCGGCATTGTCACGGAAACCATGACACGGCATGGCCGTTGTCATGGCAGCAGGCCAAGAAGTGAAATGAAAGCTCCATAGAGGGTTCCAACAGGCTCGACCTGGTGGAAAACCTACTGTGAAATGTAGATACTCATTCATCTCAGTTTATGACTGATGGGATGTGGAAAATGTAAAGTGGAGGTGACAGGCTCATCCCCTTAATTCTTTGTAAAGTACTCGGTTGCTCCACTTAGTTAATTTGATTAAACTCGCTGCACTCTTTCCAGACTGGCATGTTGAATCGCCTATTTTGTCCATCCATTTTATAGCACTTGTCCTCATTACAAATACGCCCTGGACTAGCCCTAGCTAATACTACTTTACAGTTGAGGCAATTTGTAACTTTTTGTTACTTCTATAGACCCTACCCACCGACGTCACAAAACCACGTGCTCGCTGTATGGTTCCGCCCACTTGTCCGTCATTTTGTCTCTGTATTAGCATTGGTTTCAATTGATCGAGGAATTTAAAATGCATTTCATGGAAGACCCGGTGCTTTCTGATGCCGTAAACTCACTGGATGTGTTGCATAAAATGCGTTATGTGGAAAAGCTTCGTTCTATACAGTCGCCAGATCCATATTTGATGCCCAAATCGATGTTTTTCGACCCACTGTCTTCGCCCTGTCTGCCTGACATCTGCTACGCTGATATTTACAATTATCTTGTCCACACAAAATCAGCCTATTCTCACGAAAATTTGAAAAACTTCAAGAGCTTGGAGGCTTATAAATACTTCGTTGCTGGTTGGGTGAAACAGGTCCTTGTCCACGAAAATTCGGCAGGAATCTATCTTGTGCTTGGAAAGGTGAGTTACGAAATTTTCAATTCAAAATCTTTTGTTATTGCTAACATCCACTGTCAAGTCTAATGTATTTCATGTCGTTTGTCAATGGAGTTAAGGCTTTTAATGTTTATATGGTTTAGCGATAGCACTCTCACTACATACATACGTGTATGTTGTCGGCGATTAGCCTAGCAATGATCTTAATTGTGGTTATTTGTCAGCCCAAAACCCTCTAAGTATATCTTAAATGCATCTTACCGGATATAAAATGACTACTACATAGTCTGTGGTGATTTTTTGGTGCCCAGTTTTCACGTCGAATTGCAGCCGTCCATTTCGCTCTCCTCTTTGGATCCCTCGGAATACGGTAAAACTTAAGTCTCTCCTTCCATCTTCTCTGTTAGTGCAACCAACAGCCACACACGCCTTCACCATTTTGATTATTAATGTTAAGGAGCAGAAAAACACGCCGTAAATAGGAGGAATGTACGTAGCCGTAACAGGTTAACACTATGTTTTGACGGACAATTGGGCGGTACCATTCAGGAGAGCGGAGTTGTGACGTCACGTGGGTAGGGTCTTTTTCCTGGTACTAAAAGGTACGGCTGGGCGATCACATGATCCATATACAGAGGCAGTTTCCTCTATGCTCATTTTTTTCCACTTTGTTTTAGAAATGTGCTTATTATTTTAATAAAATGATCAAATGGCCTTTGGATTCTTTAGTTTTCAATACACATTCTTTAACTCTTGCATTTTCAGAATCAGGGTTATAGATGAGAATGGATATGAAAAAAATAATAATTGTGGTCCATTCGCAACTAGAAGGTTCTAATCAGTTATTTTCAGAGCCCAAAAAGTTTGCGGTCCTATAAATGTAAGCACTGCTACAACCACTTTTTAGGAACTAGAGTAATGGTCTACAACTGGTCCCCCGGCACAAGGCTGTGGCTCACTAATGGTCCATGAAGCATTTTTTGTGTGTGCAGACAGAAGAATTTTTTTAAAAAATTTCTTTTCATAGACAAACCACGGGTCTTACTTCAAACACTTGTTTATCACAACAGGTGACTGTCACGCAAAGCTCCAATATGCATTATATGTGACGGCAAGCAAGCAAACAAAGCTTTCAAAATTGCTTTGGCCCATGAAGACCAAGCACCTTCATTATAAATAGGTAATTAGGTGCTAACTTGATTGCTAACACTAAGATATGAACTAAAGAACGGATCCTGTGTGAATATAGGCTGTTAACTTTTTGCTGCAGTCAAAAGGTAGCACACTCACTAGGTGCATTGTGGACATCATTGAGACAATTGTTGGAGAGGATTAAAAAGTTACCATCATTCACAAATTAATCTAGCTTGATGAGTCTCGTTGCAGAAAAGCCCCCACTCATTTATTATAATCCAGAGTTATTTTTGATGTACTTAACATTTGATTTTCTGCCAGTTTTCTGATGAATATAATATCAGTCCACGGTGCAAAAAAGGTAGGGGTGGGGGTTCGCTGGTCTACACCGAGGCTATCTTTTCCACCTGACGTCAATGCTATTAGGCCTCATATATTGATTGGGCAGTTTGTCTGTGTTGTGTCCATGCTGCTTGTGGGAAATGCTGCTCACAAGATGACTGCCGTCTTGTCTAATGATTCTTCATTCTTCATCCATCACCACAACAAAGGACTCTGGGCTAGCAATTTGACACAATAGCAATGCATATAATTGCATTACATATGTAGACAAAAGAGAGCGAGGCACCCAAGTCTACATAGTGCGTCTTCTCTCTATCTTGTCTTCTGTCCTTTTCCCAAGGCCCCTCAACTCCCCACCTCAGCCTGCTGCCCTTTTGTTTTCCTGTCTGGAATTCAGCTCCAGGTTTAGGGGGCCAGCATGGAGGGACTAAAAGTGGGGGGAAATCTTCCCAGCATTGCTAGAGGACTGCTCCAATGCAGCCTCCAAACACTTAATCAGTGTCACTATCGGGCACCTTAAGGGCACATTTACATGACAACAATTCAATGAACTTGCGTCTCTGCATGTGCTAACACTACACAAATAAGATTGGTGGTTCCAGATAGGAGAAAATTTGTACATATATGGTGGTTCCAGATAGGAGAAAAACTGCACATATATGAATCTTGTGCATACTTTTACGTGACAACAACTTGCTCAAAATGTGTTTTGTTACAGTGTCATGACATTGTTTTAAAATATTCGTGTGGAAATATGCATCTCAGGTCACGATAGTGATTTTAAAGAAAGGTAAAGTGTATTTTCATTGTCACTTTGGTTAAAACCTATCCAAAAATAGAAGCATTGAAACTTGTTACCATGAAGGCCAGATGGGAACCACTACTGCACAAGGCCAGACACCGTCGATACACCGGCGTTATCAACACTTGTTAGCTAATCAGCAGACAACTCATCAATAAGCCGACTGTGTGTGCGCAATGCTATATTGATTGCGTTGTTGTTGAAATAGTGAGGGTGCTGAAATATACTAGTCAACGGCTAATTAGACAAAGGCTACGCTTGTTCACTAGACATAGTGTGATTTGCAAGCGTGTGAAAACTATCTCTAACATTTTTAAACAATTAAGCTCAAAACAGGTTTATTCATAGACATAACATGATCAATACACTGGCAAGTTGTGTTCATGTAAAAAAAAGGGGGGAAAAAAGCTGTTTAAAGATTGGCCTGTGATGCTGCGTTTGCAATCAATACGCAAAATGCTGAATCAGGACTCAATAATGGACTGTGACTTGCAGTCCTTTGGAAAAACATCCTAAGACATGAAAAGCACATAGTCAACACTATACATTGCCTCTTGTAACCTTCCATAAGGAAGTTACTATATAGTTTCCACGTGGTTGGATCATTTGTGAGCTGAGTAACACAAAAACTGAGGGACAATAGTTGATATTAAACCAGAGGTAAAGTAGAAGAGTCAGGCCATACATGCCACAAAATTGCAATTGAGGCTTTTCCAAAATTTTCCAAGATTATGACCAAACTAAAAGAAGCTCCTTTCCTAAATTCAACATGGCTACCTGAAATTTGAGACCAAAAAACATTGAAAGGTGACGTTTTCTGCTACTAATAATTATAGGACCCCCCCCCCAAAAAAAATCTGCGAGATGCACAATATAAACTCATTAGCTGGCATTGACGAGGACAGACGTCCAACCCATTTTGACTGGGAGCGCAGGCAGCAATCGAATGATCACTGCCAGCCCCTCAGTCAAAGTGAATTGGTCATCTGTCGATGTCAGTGGCAGTGAAACATGATCACTCAATGCCAACCTTCCCAAGTGAAATGGATTTCATGTCTATCACTGTCAACGGCAGTTAATGAGTTCTTTTGTTTTATAAATCATAAAAACCAAAAATCCACAATATATATATATACATAAATTAATATAAAGATTTAAAGTAAAATATAAATATACCACAAAACTTTTTTTATTTTTATTTTTTTAAATCACCCACAATGTTTAATGAATTAAATAAAATGCACTCACCTTCTGTAGGCTTGAAGGGTTGAGTTGTGTTTTGTCAATGATTTTTATTGCAACCTAAGCAACAAAAGAAAGAAACACAAGTTAATGAATACAAAAAATAGGTTTCATGAAGATACTTCCCACTTCTGAGAGAATAAACAAGAAAGAGTTGTTTTGATGCAAATAAATAATGGAAGTGAATACCACTAGCCAACCAGGGTCAAAAGTGGCCTTGTGAGTACAACACACGACAACATTCTTACGAGGTTATGTGTGTAGTGGGCAGCACTCATATGACAGGATGTTCTATCGCAAATAACTTCTTTAACAAGTCAACCAGAAGAAATGTAGGTCAAGACATTAAGTACTTTACATCATTGCTGCATGACACAGATCAAAATGTACATTTGATACATCATGTAGAAAGCTTCATTTGCTAAATTTGTGGGCACACCCATAACGAATTTCTCATTTCAAATATAAGAGGAAATAGAGAAAACGAAATATCTGCATTGCTTTGGAAATGTTATTGCACATTCAGAATACTGTAAATTCAGCCTGTGACGTCCGTGTGTTCAACTAGCGTACCTCTCTACCCGTCAAGATGTGTCGCGCCAGTTTGACCTTGGCGAAGTTGCCCTTGCCGATGGTCTTGAGCAGCCGGTAGTTTCCGATGTGTGGCTGCTCGTCCGAGCAGAGGGCAATGGAGTTGCGGCATCGGGCGCCCAGCGAGCGGCTGGACCAGCCTGAGCCTTTTTCTGAGCGGCTGGTGGACAGTGAAGTGTGCTAAGGAGAAACAAAGAGTGGAAGATCAGCATCAGAAACGATTCAGAAAGACAACCACAGACATTTGAATTTGGACAGTCAATATGAAAAGTATTTATAATGCATAGCTTATGCCATTTTTCACATTATAGCTTTATTCAAACGAGCTCAATTACCATGAAGTTAGGACATGGTGTTAAACACAAAGAAAAATAGAATACAGTGATTTGCAAATCATGTTCAAATTATGTTTAATTGAATAGCACACACCATGGTGTGCATTAAACAAACAAACAAATTAATTATAAACACCCTATTATTATGCATTTGTAGAAAAACAGTGTTGCATATAGATGGGCTATTGTTGTGTATAGATGGGCTATTTAGAGAAAAATAAAAGTAAAAATGTAAAAAATATTTTTTTATGTTTTAAATACTACATATAATATGGTAAAATTTATAGCATACACCCTAATTTTTGCACAAAAGTAAAGTCAAGTATAAAGAAACAAACAGGAATGAATTGAAAAATACAAAAAAACAAAATAACATTTTTGATAAAACACAATTTGTAAAAATACTGAAATCCGATTACTTTTTATATTACACACATGATTACATTAAAATTGAAAAACAATAATGGGGAGTCTAGATTGGGTTTTATATATTATTTATGAGTATAAAATATAAATTACGTCGATTCTATCCATCATATCCAACATACATGTTGTCCTCTTCACCTTAATTTTCCAATCCCTTCCCCCAATCATCGCTCTCCGCCACACAAAGCAATTTGCCTCCCATCACGCTTTCGCCACGCCTTTCCCAACCTCCCTTTTGTCTTGTGGTATATCTTCATTTTGGTCAGCCCCACATCAATTTGCACCACCGTCACCCTCCATCACATCGCACACCCAAACATCCCCCATTCATCCTGCCTACTACAAGACACAACTGAGGAATAGCAGAACTATACATGTGTAGTGAGGCAAAATATTCTTGTTAATGTCTTGTAACATTTTTTTATTGACCCTTATTAGGCAGGGCAATTAATCAAATTTGTTGATTACTTAAAATTAATTTTTCAGGATAATTTTGGAATTCACTTTTGCGTGCTTACTTCATTTATTGTCAGCCAAGGAATGTATTCACAGAGTATGTGCTGTGGTAGTTAGTAAAAGAAGAAAATGTACGTAAAAGCACCCATTAAACGTAGTAGACCAATCCATCTGGTCTCGGTGGGCTAGCGGTGATTGAACAATCACTGCCAAGTGCCAACCCTCCCAGTCCAAATGGAATGGACGTTTATTGCCATCCATGGCAGCCAATGAGTTAAGAATGCTAAATTACTACCTTATACGGTTGAAATTTGCTGAACTGTACAAATCTAATGATATTGCGCAAGGACGGGTTGTCTGTCACTCAGTGTGTATGTTTTACATGTGTTGGAAGGAAGTATGTTCGTAGAGTACAAGAAGTGTGACATCACTGCTCTGCTGAAGAAAAAATAATAGGCGTGACCTTGAGTTCCCCTCCCACTGTAACATCAGTTTCCTTTTCCTCTTTTGAGTTATGTGACACACACGCATTCAAGTAAAAATTCCTACGCGAGTACGCCCATTCATTTTCTCTCACACACGCAAAAACGCACACAACCGCCTGCTAACGAGTGCGTGTCTCTCAGCATGATGAAAATAGATGCAAGTGAGTCACCCTTTCACACAAGGTGTTATTTACCATGTCACGTCCATTTTGTTAATGAATTTGATTGATTGTCTCAGTGTTGTGTCACATTGTTGTGGCAAGAACAACACACGTCAACTATTACAATTCAAAACAAAAGCCAAGAGGTTTTGATGTAGTGTAACTTCACATTTTCTGGCATAGCATCTTACTGTATGCACTCAGGGCTAACAGCTAGCATAGCAGCTTTGTTTTAGGACACTGCAGCAATCCATTCTCTTTATATTAAAACAAAGTCAAAACACCCAGTTACTGTTCTTCTTTTATCTTCTTTTTCTTTTATTAGGATCTAGCATCGGACATAGCCTTCCCGGGCAATAAAGTCCTCCTTGTGATAGTTGAATACGACTAATCTGCACTAGCATAGCATCCCCTTGTTCTAGCAAACACTGGACATCCAACCTTTTAAAAACATTACTTTGTATCGGCATATAGCATCAGAGGGAGTAATAGTCATCTATAAAATCCCCAGATTTTTTTATAATGTCTGACAAAACTTCTAGCAACCTTTGTCTGGACTAGTGTAACACCCGAGAGCCATGTCATAGAAATATTTGGATATCCATTCTTTTAAAATATGTCTAATCATCCAAGGTTGGACTTTGGGGTTCTTCTGTAGTGGCAGCAATGGTCTACTCTTGAGAACAAGTTGGTATGAGCCTGAAATTAATTAGTTTTCTCATAAATGGATTGGTGATAGAGGATATGGCGATATAACAATTAAGGGTGAGTAAGGGGGCGTTTGGAGAATACAATAAACACCAAATGAACACCGATACTTACGGGAACTCAAGAATATTGTCATCATGGAACATTTTGGGTACCAACAGAGAGAAAAAAAAGTAATAGCTTATAGTTCGAAAAACACGCTAGTTAATTGAGAACTTATTGTTGCCTGGAGGTTCCAAGTTAGTCACTTGAGGGTATGTGTGCTTTGGAGAGACTGACAGACCAAATTAGATAAAAGAGTGTAATTTTAAAGAAACTGGGCAAAATGGTATGAATACACATTGAATTATTAAGCAAGAATTTAAAAAGATAACTTTCTCCTGCAGATTGGCCAAATGGTGATTTAAAAAAATGCTGGGTGAAAGAGTGCAAATATTTCTTTATCCTGTTCACCAAGTAAGTAAGTTGTCATTGCATTTTTCCTTTGCACGCACCTAAAGCAGACACGTGATTTCTCAAGGCTTTAAATGACTTTCTGGAGTATACAGGTGGAAACTTGCTTATGTTTGAGTAATTGGCCGCACCACTTAAAGCCTTTCACATGTACATACACATTAGCCTATAAAGCTGGGAAAAAATTATCATCTGAGGATATATCGTGATCCTTAATGTCACGATCCAAGTATCGCAACTTTTTTATGAGTATCGATACATTAAATACTTCTAATGTGCTGCGCAAATACAGCGCTGGCCACAAGCCAACAAACTAGAAACGTCCCGATCCGATCACTCGCCCTCCTGCTGCTTTTCTTGGTCCGCGATGCGCTCGAGATTTCTTGTTAAAGTTAAAGATGAGTGACAGCTGTTGACGCGTTGATGTTGCCAGAGAAGCCTGGGAGCACTACAACTGAAAGATGTGGCATCGTTGAGCTTGTTTAAACACTTGCAGTAGTGTGAGTGGCAATTCATTGTGTGTGTGTGTAAGTGAGCAGCGTGAGCGGATTTGAGTGGACTGATTCAATGAAGCAATTAATAAAGACAAGTATTTTTTTTTCTACGTTATCCTTGTTTAATAATTCAGTGGGACAGTAACATGTTTAAAACTTTTTAATAGACTTTTTTTTCGATATCAGATCAGGACTCGGTATAAAATGTGAAGTGTTTTATAAAGTTTTTGTTCTATTTTGTACAGGAACAGATGCTGCAACAGTTAATGCACTTTTCTATGTAAAAAAAAAAAAAAAAAAAAAAAAAAAAAAAAAAAAAAAAAGATTAAATGTCAAAAGGCATCTACTTTAAATGAAAATACACGCCTCTGTGTTTTTATACATTTTAAAAGGTAATATGTTGCCAGAGTTGAAGTATTGCCACACAGGTCTCTGGATACAGATTGGCTCATGACAAAAGCGCCCTGGCCCTCTATCATATGTTGCTTAACCTGTTGCCTATGGGCAATAATTTGTTTTTTCCCCCGCAACTCCCATAAATTAAGCTCATAACTGAAGTGTGCAGCAACCATCAGTTGGCCATCTTGGTTGGAGAAGCAAAGAACAAACAGATGGCACCTCAATTACTTCCAAGACCACGAGCTTTAAGCCGGAAACATCACCGTGACTGGCCCACTTCTCTGACCTTACCACGCGGGCCGGTTGAAAAACAAAACAGAAAAATATAGGTCACCTGAATCACCTCGTATCAAAGTTTATAGGCAAGATATACGGCTGACTGAACCTCAGTGGAGCACATGATGCAGGGCCTGAGGAGTTGTGCGAGTGCTAGCTAACAAGTTGTGACAGCAAGCCTGTGAATCAAGTTTATGAGTCCAGGAAACACAGTAAAGGAGGGCGTTCGGGAGGTGAGCCAGAATTGTCTGGGGTATATCGGACAAAATCTTTAGGATGTCTGTCTTTGAAAGACTACTGGAAATGGCAGCTTCAAACAACGGTAGTCTTCCTACACTCTTCAAGGCATTTTGTTGTACCTTTTGTTTGCCTTTTGCCTTCTCAATTTTATATCAAATGGAACTGGCTTTGAAGGGATTATTTTCATACCATTTTATAAGACATAAACACAGTCATCAAACCCTAAAATAGATGCTTTGAACAAAATTGGCAGACTTCCTGTCTTTTCAAGCATGGCTCCTTCTATCCATGATAGACCAGATGATGACCAAATATGCTGCCAAGTAAAGTTGTACCAAGGGCTGAGTTTATGAAATTAACTGAGACCTGCCACACACATGCTACCAATGTGACTGAATTTCCACACAGAATGCTGGATTCTGCAACTACTACCGAGTTGACAACCACTTGCAACAAATTTTGCTTTGAGGTGAATGCAATAGCGACGCTGTTGCACTCCAGTGTATTTTTATTATTTTTTTTTTTAAATTTTGCATATTGGAGATTGTATATACTGATCAGTCCACTCTATGCTTTAGTGTGTGTGCACTCTATGGGGCATCTTTGAATCTCATGACACTTTGCGTAATGACAATAAAGGCGTTCTCTTCTGTTCTATTCTAACTTCATAGTGGAAAAGCAACAAAACTGTGCAAGTGCACACAGGCACTATGCCACGCCTACTTTAGAGCTTCCTTTACACACCCAGATCAACCCTCACCACTTGCCTTTTAAGCAAAATATTTCAGTCCTGCAGCAAAAATAAAGATAAACAGTTTGGCCACAATTTAACACTGGATTAGATATGTTTTGTCTGAATTAGGCAGTATTAGATTAGGTTTTGAATTTTCATGGAAATTCACAAGGCTGTGAAAATGTCAGAAAAGGCAGAGAGGAACCAATACTTCAAGCCCTAATGTTGTTACCATGGTAAAGTTACCAAATAGCCAGGCTTGTGACTTTGGCCCAGTCCACACAAGAAACTTTTAAAAATACAATTTTAGAAAAGCTATCTTTCAAGAAGAGCAAGTCCAATCAGAAAATATCAATTGCTACACTTAAAACGAATCATGTTGATTTATTTAGATTCCAGTGTGCCCAGGGCTCTAGCGGAGGAACATAATGACATTGGATTTGTTTATTGTGGTTTCTTAGATAAAGGAAGCGTAGAAGAGTGGTTGGATTCACTGATGCATTTCAGCAGATGAGACATTAAAAATAACTTCTGCCTTTGAACAGATAGTGTCAAAAAAATTTAAGTGAAGGGGCAACACTTAAAATGTTTGGAGTCCTTTTCATCTCTGTTGTAGTTAGCAAATGGAATAGTTTTGTGTGCACGAAAAAAAAAACATTGAGTAATGTACATTTTAAAAGTACAATAAAGTCAATGTTACAGATAATATATTTCTTGTTGGTCGGGAATGTATGATTCATTATGGCAATAAGTTTGCGCTCTAACAGATGGTAAATTAAGACATTGAGAAATGTGGTGAAGTCTCACACGGAATGGATCATTTTGATCTTTTTAAGAATTTTGTGAGGTCTTCCCCTTTGAAAAGGATCAAATTGATTGTTAATGTTTACAACGCACATATAATGTGCAACAAGTGCAAAGTTTTAAATGACATGTTTGCACTTTGAGAGCTTCAATTTGTTATTGCCACCTATTTTTTTTAAAATCAGATATCGTGATATTACTGTTAGCTGTGGTTATTTTGGTCGTACTCATTGGCTGTGAATAATCGCTGCTAACCTTTCCTGTCAAAATGGAGAGGACGTCTAGCGTCGTCACTTAACTTATTGGACTTCCATTGTTGAATGGGTAGGGGGTCAGGTTAGGGTGGTCTTGCATCAACTGGATTAGATATTGATCGGCTTTTGGGCGTGGGTGGCGGGGCTCATAGATCAAAATGGAGATGACTGGAAAACATCACTTTCTAAGCGCCCCATCCCCTCTGCGTTAACGTATGTTTGTGTGTTGTTTACGTGCACTTACATGATCAGTGTTCCGCTCGTTTCCGGGCAGTGCGGCGCGTAATAAAGACATGCTCGTCCCTGAGTGCGATTCCGGTCAGTAGAAGGGAAATGAGCAGACGGTTGTGTATTATGTACACAGGCCAGACAACACACCCTGTGGCTGTCAATAACAGACACGGCTAATTTCAGGGGGCACAATCATACAATCTTCATGGTAAAGGTCCGTGAAGGCAGCACGGCGAAGAGTCCAGTGAGCTCCACGCAGCTCCAGCAACTCAGCATCATCGAGAAAAACAAGTAAATAGCCCAAAGCCAGGCCTGACTTTCGACACCCCCACCTCACCCCCTAATGGGGGGCACTCTCTCCCGGCCCCTCGGCTTTATCGCCGCATTCCGGTGGACAGACGGCGTCGCTAACAGGATGATCCCAGAGGTTAAGAAGCAAATGTCCCGTGGAAGGCGAATAATTAAACCGCAGCGCAGGCTAACAGACTAGCCTCTTTTGTAACTGGCTTTATACGGAAAAGGGCTAATTCCGTTTGGAATTTTCACGAAAACACATCCGGGGTGAACATTTCCACAGATGTACCGGGGGCCTTGCCACGAAGAAAGCCTCGAGAGGCTCCGCTACTCTTCTGGATGCGGCGAATGGAAAGAAACAGCCGGCGTCTTGTGGTCAAGCAGCGACAAAGAAAAAAGCTAATATCTCCTCCGCGACGTCTCCTGGAGTCTCGACAGACTCGTTCGGCACTGTACCGTTAAATTAAGAAACTAGAAAGAGGCCGGCGTACATTCACTGTGATGGCTGTTAAAGGAGAAGACAGATTCGACTCTCCCTCTTTTTTCCTCCTCCCTTCTCTGACAATGGCCGCGATGCGTTCAAAAGCGCGTGGAAAAATAAGCGACACTCCAACGGTGGCGATGCGTTCATGGACGTCTCGTAGCTAGAAGAGCACAGTCCGCTGTCACAAACGGGCGCTTGTATGTCTTCGTGAAATGCACGTACATGCGAAATATATATATATATATATATATATATATATATATATATATATATATATATATATACACACTTTTGAGGCAACGGGAGAGTAGGGAATAAGCGTGCCAAGGAGGGAGGGTAATATGAAAAACAAACAAACAAACCAAAAAAAAGAAATAGACAGGAAAAAAATGACAGGAATCAGAAAGGGAAATGAAAGGATGAAGGACACAAGGGTAGCAGTAACAGAGGAAATAAATAGAACCAAGAACAGCAAAGGGAAAATCTTAATGCAGATTTCCACTAACACATTCAAAATGACATGGGAATCCAAATTTACAACATTAACGTTTTATCAAACCTTATCCCCTCAGCTTATAATAATCATCGGAAAATGTTAACCGTTTAGAAATTACTTGAAACTACCTTAAAATTCGATTACCTGAAACACTGAATTGGCGAGATTAATTTGTGTTTAACAGATCTAACAGTAAAAAACACGTACAAATGTTTTAAATGCAAAGTTTTACCCTTTTAATGACAATCACACATTGTTTTATTGATTTTCACAGGCAATTTTTCATTTGATTATTGTACTGTTTTTGTCTGGCTGCCAGCAAGTGTTTTCCCCTGAATTTAACAACTGTTTTTGGCGTGCCCCCCCCCCCCAAACACACACAAATAAACAAAACAAAAAATTTATGACTACCATTAATTTGTTGCGATACTCAATCTACACCAGATGACACAGCCTGGAAATTTCATTTAGACTAGTTAAATGAGTTCTAAAGGCACCTGAAAATATCGTAACCCTTAAATAGAGCCACACATTTTAATATTTAAGAACAGTATTGCTAATCAGATTTTACAACACCATGTCTTACCTGGACTGATCTGGACCTCATTGACCGAATCCAAGGCCTCATCCTCAGCCTCTTGGTTATGACTCCTTAAGATGAAATAAAAAAAAAAAGAAAATGTAAAGAAAGTCAAATAATCAGAGTCCAAAGCAGCACCGTCATCCCTCATTGAAGCTTACAAAGTGGATAGCAAAAATCTCCCTGCGCTGACTGTGGGGATCAATACTGGAAAGAACATCCATATTTCCATGCAGCAACTGTAGCATCCGGTCAGCTGTGGCTAAAGCAATTAGAGGGCAAAAGAAAAAAAAAAGAAAATTGCTGTGTATGTGGAATCATCAATACATCCAGCAGGATGTGGCAGGCATATGGGGAGCTCCAGAGTGACTTGCTGTAAGATGCAGTCACAAATATCATGAAAAAGATGTTATCAAAGTCTTTTAGTATTTAAAGACTGAATATTCATCTTGAGCCACAATTCCCATTATTCACATGCTCGTATATTCCGCTACAAGCAAATGTAAATTGTGATCTACAAAGTTGTGTGCTAAAATCATGACAGGTACTCAATTTCAAGAGTTAAATAATTTCAGTAAACCATTATTTTAGTTCTCTGGTACAATTTTTTTCTAGTTTAAAATGCTAAAATCTTTATGATTTAATCATTAAAATGTCAGAACTTTATTTATACATTCAAATACACTGGTGAGGCTCCAAATTGCCAGCCTCACCTTAGATTGCGTAATCAGACACAAAATGTGTGTGTTGGGATGGGGTGGGGGGGTACAGCACAACAGCATCATCTATTGTCAAAATGTACGTACTATAATGTGTCTTGTAATACCAGTCAGATTATACAGTCGGTATTTAATATTTTAGCGTTGCATATTTCACAAATCACACAAACCCACAGATAAAGATGTGGGGTAATGCAAACCCAATCTACCTCTACAGTGTACAAAAACTGTGGGGGAATCAATTCAAAAGTACAGGGCGGGTTTGGACCGGAATTGATCTTGTCTCGCCTAGAGGTGCTTCAAACCTCACTACACATCATTGGATCATTCCTGAGATACACGCTCCCTTAGAGGTCATTTAACACAAACCGTTTGTTTCTTTTATCACTTAAGGGGGTTTGTAGCAGGAAGCGGCAAAAGCTGCGTGATGTGAAAGTTTCAATTTGAAACAGTAGGTCACTTGTATTTGGATACAATGCTAAAGATCAAACAGGAGGCATACACATGTACTTTGTAGTCATTACATTTCCTGTAAAACCTGCTTCACAATTCACATTCTATAAAAATGCAAAGACGGCCATTTGTATCCCACTAAGAATCCCCTAACACTACAGAATATACAAAAGCATATTTTGCAAAAATGGTTTAATCTGATGAAAAGAACCAGAGTAGACTGAATAAAATTTATCATTCAAAACCATCAGAAGCTTGGAGGCTGAAACATCAGGCTTCAATGCATCATTAGTTCTTACAAACAGAATAAGCCATGACATTCAAGATGTAAATCCATGCATTAATTGAAACAACTTTATCAATATTACAGGTCTCTCTAATATTTTTAAGTGGGAGAACTTGCACAATTCGTGGTTGACTAAATACGTATTTGCCCCACTGTATATACTAATCCGTAGAGGTAGGTAGTAGACATGTACTCTGTTACATTTACTACGTTACATTTACTTGAGTAACTTTGAGAAAAATGTACTTCTAAGTAGTTTTATTAAGCCATACTTTTTACTTGAGTAGATTTCTGAAGAAAAAACACTACTCTTACTCCGCTACTTTGGGCTGCACAAGAGTAGTTACATTTTTCCTCTTTATTCCACATATTAGGTTTATTTTTTTGCCAGTGATGCGAAGAGTAGCTCTACAAATTTCACCAATGACACGTCGCAACAATATCACATGACTCCATTATACCAATCAGACGTAAGCTTGCCGTTCTATGATCACGCCAGCCTGTTTATTCAACGTGGCCTATGTAAAGCCCCGTAAAAAATGAAGTATTTGATATAGAGCGCCGCCCTCAACATGACTTGAAAGAGCAGATTTTAACCTCCCTCCCAATTTTTATTTGGCACCGACTGAACACAGAAAACTTGTGATATGATACTTTTAATGTCCTATAAGAACTATGAAGGAACTATTCACTATTCAAACTAGGAACTATTTTCTTCACTAGAGGGCACTCATGCTCTTTGGACAAATAATGCTTAATTTCTATCTTTTTGTCTTTCGCCAGAATTCAAAATTGTTTTTGTATTTCTTTGGCTTAATGTGGTTATGTAATAGGTTATTGTATAGTATCATTATAACAACAGCTGAGAAGAAAAATACCATTGTTAAAAAAAAAAAAAAAAAAAGCAGTTACTCACAATGTTACTCTTACTTGAGTATTCTTTTCACCAAGTATTTTTTTTTACTTGTACTTGAGTACATTTTTTGGATGACAACTTTTACTTTTATTTGAGTAATATTATTTTGAAGTAACGCTACTCTTGAGTAATTTTTTTGGCTTTACCCACCTATTTATCGGAAATATTTATTTCGTGGTGTGTGAATATTAAAATACCATGCTTGCGCGCAAGAATTGAGAAATTTAGAACTACACTGCATTTTTTGCCCAACACTGTCATCTGCTGTTAGGCTCTAGGAATATATGCTTTCCGAAGCAGCGTTCATGGGTGAAAATTACTTTTTTAAATTAAAAAGTTAAATTGCAGCTATAATAAGACTAGGAAGTCGTATTGTAAATGAAATTTTAAAACTTAAGTTTTTGGTAATATTGCCCTTTTATTCTGGAAAATATACCTCCATCCTCTCATAATTTACTTAAATGCCTTTTTTTTGTAGCAAAAACAGTACTTTTATTTCTGCAACAACAAAAATAATATAACTTTTGCACTTTTTGCATATTATTTCACAGCCCTCCAAGCTACAACTCACAAAGACCCTGATTGTGAGCAACAAAGCAATCAAGCATTTTGGTTTGAAATCTTGAATGCAGAGTTTTTCAGCAATATGAGGAAGCATCACAGTTTTTCATCAAAGAACAAGTAAACAACTTTGTCCTTCTGTGCAAGCTGCCATTAGACTGTCATGTTCAGATCAACCATTTGGGCAGTCAATAGGAGAAGCATTTGTGGTTGTAAAGGTTCCTCCTATAGCCAAAACTCTTGCCACAACGGTCACACATGAACTTCTTCTGGCCCGTGTGGACCTGCTGGTGGGCCTTGAGGCTGTTGCTCTGGTTGAAGCTGCGGCCGCACAACTCGCAAATGTACGGCTTCTCGCCTGTGTGGACGCGACGGTGTCGTATCATGTTGCCCAGGTTGCCGAAGCGCTTTTCGCAAATAGTGCAGGGGAACGGCTTCTCACCCGTGTGTACCGTCTGGACAGCAAATGAAAATAAAAAATAAGCAGAGATTTACTTGTCGTTTTTACAGAGTTTGTAAACCACAAATCCAGAAATAGCTTGTAAATATCAAAATTGGTTTAATAAATTGAAATCTTTGCGTTTGATAAATACTCCCAAAAAAAAAAAAAAAAAAAAACGAATGGGGCAAATACTTTTTCACGGTAATATGAACTGCAAAATATTTAATTTTAGAATATTTAGGATGTCTGACAAACGCTATTTCAGACCTTTTCGAACAATTAATTATTATTAAGTACCTGGTGCGTCTTCAGGCTGCTCTGCTGCGAGAAGCCACGGAGGCAGATGTCACAGGAAAAAGGCTTGATTCCGCTGTGTACCTTGACGTGGATCTTCAAGTAGCTGGCCGACTTGAATTTTTTCCCGCAAACGGTGCAGCCATGTCCTCCCTCTATCGCACGGTGTTGCTGCTGGTGTGATAGCAACTCAGCCGCCGTGGCCAGCCAATGGCCACACAGCGAGCAGGCGCATGGCAAGGTGTTGTCATGCATTTGCAGGTGAGTGCGCATCGCCTCTGTGCAGGCCGCCGTGGCGCCACACACCACACACGGCAGCGGGGTGTCGGCGGCGTGAGCCTCAAGCGTTCTCTTATGCATGAAGGACTTCCCGCAGGTGACGCAGCTGAACGGGCGCTCCCCCGTGTGCATCCTGATGTGGCTCTTGAGTGTGTCGGCTTGGGTGAAGCACTTTCCACAGGTGTCGCAGCTATAAGGCTTTTCGCCTGTGTGGATGCGCAGGTGGCGCCGCAGGTTGCTTTGTAGACTGAAGGTCTTCTCACAGACGTTGCAGGGGTGCACACCGGTACGCATGCGGCGGACGGCGTGCAAGCGCTGATGCAACTTCAGGCCGTTGGCTCGGTAGAAGCTTTTGTCGCACTGCGTGCACTTGAAGGGACGCTCGTCCTTGTGCAGGCGCTGGTGGTCCAGTAGTATCTCTTTGTGCGTGAAGCCCTTACAGCACACATCACATGTGTAAGCGCGCTCAGCTGGAAAACACCAACAGGAATATGTCAAACAGAGGATTTGTTCTGAAACATTCACTCATCGCCTACATCCTAATAGACAAAGATAACAAATGGAATTTGGGGCATTTCATATCATGAGAAAGATATGCCACAATTTTTCATTATTTGCTGAAACAAACGTAATAAATAATGAAGTGCTTGCCTTTCTTTGCGGCAAATCCCTCCCCTCCCAATTGCAGTTGTGATGCGTGTTCCCATTCCCTTCCATTAAATGACAAAAAAGCCCAGTAGCACTGAAACATGATCATTCACATCCAGCAAGTCATGGTGAAGATTATGCTGGTCTCGTTGTTCATTGTATTTCACGCCCCTTCCCACTTCAACTGGATTGGACGTCTATCATCATCAATGGCAGCCAATAACGAGTTAAATAATTTACCATACTGTGCTGTGCAGCGTTTTATCACAATTTGGTTTGCTGTTGAAGGGACATATAGTAGCTGTTCTGCATCATTGATTTAACAAATATCAAATATGTAGAGTACAGTGTAATTTATATTATACTACTAAGATTTGAATGTAGTGACCAAAGATGATGATACATATTTACTAGGGATGCACTGTCATGGCCACAGCCCCTGCTGCGGCATTGCCTAATTGCCTTCAATTATCCCCACCTATCCTCAGTTCACCTTCTCACAGCCCAGCCAATAGCACTGCTTCATTCAGCAATCAACCTGTGTATTTAAAGCCTTGATTTTCACTTCCACTCTGTCAGACCGTCTGTGAAGCCAGCCTGTTACCCGCCTGCCTAGCTCTCTGAATCCGACTCTAGTTGCCGAATCTGAACCTGCCCGACTGCTGCCTTCTCTCTTGCCCTGGTAACTCGACTTTCCTTTTGCTTTTGGATACCTGACTTCTGCTTAGCCCTTGTCTGTACTGCTGCCATCTTTTCACCTGCCCTGCTAGTCCTGTCAATAAATTGTTGAAAATGTGACGCATTTGTGGTCCTCCTCTGTCTGGTCCGTGACATGCACTAAAATGAAAAATGTTTTTACGATCATTTTGGTGATATTCTGTATGACTTAAGACCACAAAAGAAATCTGATTCAAGACTCCTTTTTATCGCAATTATACATCCTTTTCTTTTAGAGGAAAGGACTGACCTGTGTGCTGCCGCATGTGCGCATTGAGACTGCGCTGGCGGGTGAAGGTGCATCCGCATAGTGAACATGAAAAGTTCCTGTCGCCTCGACATGCTATTCGGGGGGCTCGTCGCTGAAGTGGTTTGCTGGAGTTAATGCCACACTTCTTCGCAACTCGGACGCAATTTGTGGTCAGGCCTGTTTGCCATGTGTCACTAGGGTCTTCCAGCTCCTGCACAGTCAATGAAAGTTCACAACAATGTAAAGATTGCTTCTCTCTTTGATTTTGGTATTCGTTCCGCAAGTCTTTCATAATGTTTACGGTTTGTCAAAAGGCATTGGTTTGTAAAGCCCTGTGGCATCTTTTTTTTACCCCAAATGTTTTATGGCTGTAGATAAATTTGACTTTAGTTTTTTTGTTCCATTATTCACATTGTAAATGTTACCAAATGCAACTCTAATTTTGAAACACATTAAGCTGTATTAAAATATAAGCTACATCACTGACAGGAGTAATATACTAGATGTGCATCCTGACCTGAGTGTTTGGATCATTGTCATCATTTGGGTCCAAGTTGCCCTTCAGGTCAGTGGACACACATGTGTCCAAGGCTGGTTGGTCGTTTTGCTTACAAACATGCATAATAGACAAACACATTATGACAGATTATCATTTTTGGCCAATCATTTCACATTGCTCAATCAAGGGTTGCTGTAAGTTAAAACGCTTCTGAGTGCAGAAAACAGAGCAAGTGGAAAGTCAACAAGAGCGAAGCGGTCTGTGGTACCTTGTAAGCTAGGTAAATGATTGTCGACTTCTTGGTATCCCCAGAGACTGTAAATACAATTTAAAGTCAGTAACGAGACTTTTTGGGCTTTGACAACCATTTTGCACAGCGCTTTTTTACACTGCACCACCTGAGTTACTGTTGTTGCTTGAGGGTTCCTCCCCTTCTGATGCCTCGACTACAATATTTACTTCCTGCTTTTGCACCACTTCTCCCACAGTATGAGAGTCCGTCACCAGTATACTCAGCGCTGCTTCAGCCACATTCAGCCTCCTCTTCAGGTCCTCCATCTGTGCATCCCCTTGCATCACCTGCACACAAGTAATCTTTTTCACGGTCAAATTCTTAACACTACAATGGAATCTGAATGTGAGCGGACATGAAGTAAAATGAAGGCTTTTATCGCTACTTAGTCCATGTACTTTATTCTACATCATTTACTTAGAGCTTAAAACTAAGCAAAAAGGTATAATTCTCAGTTTATGAATCCTTTTAGTAACAATACATGAACGATGGTGTATCCCATCGATAGCGTTATGAAATCCTTCGTGACGTACTTGTGAGCGCAGTAAAGATGAACATTCATGGAAAAGGGAGCAGATGCTGTCAGCTGCCTCTTGAGCCAGCAGCGTCATGAAGGAGTTGACTTGATGGGTCACCTGATGGGCACAATCAATAGACTAAAAGAAGGTGAACACTATGATGACATATACCTTTAATTGCGGTCATATTTTCTTTCCCGATTTCTTTCCTTTGCCCCTGTCTTTTCATCAGGACCCTTTTAACACAACTTATCTAATTTCAGACAATTTAGAAGACCTTAATAATAATTGGAAAAAAAAAGACCACCAAAAAAACCCAGCAACTTATAATTATGGTTTGAAGATATTTTTAATGATGCCCACCCTTCATTTCGTATAATACAATACAATATATGGTACAGTGTTATCAGTCATCACTGCCATTGGCGAATATACTAGAGCTGTCCCGACTACTCGACGTCATCGATGACGTTAATGCGTCTATGAGCACACCATTCCGTCGACGGTTAATAAAGGTTTGAAAAAATATATGCGTGGAAAGTTGAGAATGGCGGATGCTCGGGATTCAAGCAGGGAAAGCGGAACAAGGCCAAAAAAGTGCACCAGTGTGACCAAAGCATGGGCTTATTTCAACGAAACAAAGGAGGGTACACTGTGTGGTCTCTGTAATGCCAAGCTTGCATACCATGGGAGCACGTCGGCTGTGAATGAACACCTGAAGCGCTGTCACCCAGGTATAGTTTTGGAAAACGACAGGAGACAACAAACTGGCGGATCGTAAGTCCATATAACGGCATTTTTTATTTAACTGACCTTTATGTGGGTTGTATGACAGAGTATTACGGGCTAATGTAGCTGAATAAGGAGCTACGTAGCCGCCTACGTTAAAATCAATATTAAAAGCATCTTGTGTTTTAGAACTGATTTTACAAGTAAGGAAATCCCTATTATTTAGCTTTATCTACATCAAATTATAATCAACAGAATTCATACTAATGCTTCGTCGTAGCTCCCAGCGAAGGTGCATGTATGTAAAGTGCGTAGCGGCTCACAGCTACATTACCCCTACGTGATAATGCAACTTTGTTTCTCGTAGTAATATTACGAGCTACGATTTTAATCTCGTTCTTTTTTATTATTATTATTTATTGGCCTTAATATGCCATCGTAGTGTCGTATGAATGTGCATTATTTTTTTTCACGTACTTCACTCCAGTGATACGTGACATTTATTTATTTATTTATTTTTGTTTATTATTTGGAGTTTTTCCTTGCCGACATGGAGGGTCAAAGGATAGGGGATGTCCAGGACTTGACCTTTATTTATTTCATCTCTATTTATTTCATCTGCTGTTTCTAACTGTGTATCATATTGCCTCTGCAAAGCCCTTTGAGACAACCTTGTTATGATATAGGGCTATACAAATAAAATTGAATTTATCTACACTGCTGGTGCTCACTCTAGTGCTGAGAACAATATAGATATACCACAAAAAGATTAAGAACTTTTGAATCCTGTTGGAAAAGTGAAGTCACGGTGTACTGAATCTGTTTACATCCGATTCTTTTGCACTAGTTAATGCCATCAGCATTTGACCTCATTGTTGATTTGTGATTTATTATTGTTATTTATGTGTTTATTTGTACTTTAATAAAAAGTATTCCAAATTTTTTTTTGTGAATTAATAATCTAATAATTGTCAATAAAAACTTAATTGCAAGATTAGTTTAAAACAACAAAAAAAGTTCATAAAAATATTAGACTAGTCAACTATTGGGAGAAAAATAATCGTTTGGGACAGCCCTGGAATACATATATCAAAATGCCTTTTAGCTGGGAGGGATCGACCATTACATTATGACACAAAATTAAAAGGGTAACTTCAGCCAAAAGAATTTGGAAGCGTTAGTTTTAGCGAAGTTTTTTTAAGTGCCTGCCTTAGAAATCTTTATAAGGTGAGATTCTATTTAGTTTTTAAAGAATAGTTGAGTCCGCACGTTGTGAAATCTTGGTTGATGCAGTTATGCAAATAATCATCTTACGTGCGTCTGACGTACATATTTGTAGACGACATACAACAAGATTAGCTCGTGTTTTTACAGACGCAAAATAGCCACCACCCATTGTTTCTTGACCCCAGGAATTCAATTTTAGAAGAGCAAATGTATACATTTTGACTTATTACAGTTTAGTAAATTCGAACGTTTCGTGATTTGACACAGTGACGAACCTAGCTACTATTCTCTCTATGCTCACCCAAGCCGATGGTGGGGGGTACATGCAAATATACACAACAACAAATTAAGTACGTTAAAAAAAGAAGAAAAATAACAAGTAATAAAGCGTACTTTATCCGCCACTGAAACTGTAGTGTCCTCGACCGGAGACATTTCTTGCTTCGTGTTGAAAACAACTCTGCTCATTTCGATCACAGCCAAGTTAGCCATTTGCTCCAAAATGGATGTCACTCGTACCTCAAAATCCCCCATTCAGCAATGTCCGAAATTTACAAAAACCTTGCGCTGACAGCAACACTAGGCATTAGTGCAGTACAAATACTCAGTGTAATCATCCGACGAGTAAGGTTTTGCATGACATATGCATGATACGTAACTTCCGCCAGATTTGAAGCGGCAGTTATCGACTGCGACCGCAGTTATCGACTGCGTCATCTTAACTTCACTTCCCATTTTTGAAACTGCTGAAGTAAAAGAAGTACACCTTAAGATATTGCACAGCAATGTACATTTTGCAAGGTTGCTCAGGAAACTTAACTCGTCTTTTTTGTTTTTAGGTGATTGCACCTTCAGTGTCAAGTTTTGGGTAGATGTTGAGAAAAAGACATGATTTCCAATTTAAAAAATGATCAAATATTACGTAAAAAAAATACAGAAATTAAGAAAATCAGTGAACTTTTTTATACTGCTAGACGAATTTCACATCAACAAAGCTAAATTGTGTAAAGTAAGTGTTTTCTTTAAGATTTTTGTGAATCTCTTATGCTTGTTAAAAATCAGGAAACATTTGGGGGGAAATTTACATGCATTTTTTGCTTTGTTCTATTTGTATTCATGTCCATTCATCATTCAAATTCAATTTAAAAACATAAAACATTAATTTCTTAAAAAAGGAATTTAACTGAGGTTTTTATAGACAACAACGTAAGCCCCAGGAGATCGTTTATATTAAAAATGCCTCTCTGGTGAAATACTTTTGTCTTTAGGACGACTTTCTTTAGGAAGACCATGGAAGAGAAGAAAGTTGACGTCGACACAAAAATAAAACAACTTGACAACAAGACAGGAAAAGTTGTCATTACGAGAGAATAATACAATGGAATAATATGTTCATTGTAAAACACACTTTTATTTAAAATGGCTAGACATTTAACGCTAAACTAGGTAACTTTTCAGTTTTGGTCGATTTTAGCGATGCCGGTGGACAAAAGTGGTAGTATTTTGCCTTAAGGAAGACTGCTTTTCCCATGAGGACCAGCACACACCAGTACGGTGTCGTGAAATCGTGATCGCCCGGTCGCCTGCAGATGGATTAATATGGAGGTTGTGTCTTTTTTATTCAATCAAAAAAAAGTATCTTCAATCAAAATCTATATTTTCAATTTAAAAAAAAAAGGCCACTTCAATCCAAAAAAAAATGTGTTTGAATGCAAAAATAAATTTGAAACTCAAAGAAATGCACTGCAAAAAAGTGACATTTAAATTTAAAAATATATATATTTAAAATAAAAAAAAACATTTTCAAAAAAAAAAAAAAAATATATATATATATATATATATATATATATATATATATATACTGCACATATATTTTTAGGGGAGGGTAATTTTGTTTTTGTAAAGGATTTTTTTCTTTGGATGAAATAGTTTTTTTTGATTGAAGCAACTTTTTCTGGGATTGAATGATTTAGACAAATGTCCTAGCCAAAATATGCCCCAAACGCAAAACTACATTACTTCAAAAAAAGAGTCAATTAAATTCAGTTTCAAATTCATTTTTGCTTTGCATTCAAAACACTTTTATTGAAGTGACTTTTTTTATTGAAAATATAGATTTTGATTGAAGCAACTTTTTGTTTGATTGAATAATAAAGACACAAATCTACCTCCATAGATTAAACGACATTTCTGTTTCTAGCGGCTGTGTAAAGGTAGAATAGTAATAAAGTAATGAATCCAGTTGTGGCTAAACCATAGCATATGATGATTAGCAGCCGTGTGGCTTTCTGTGGCTAACCCCCCCACCACACCCAAACTTGTCAACGCTGACGAATTCAGTAAGGGGGCGGAGCGTCACGCCATCGAGTGAAAGCCGGGCCAATGTTTATTCTTGAGTATCCTTTTATCCCTGTTAGCCTCCCTTTTTTGTCCTGTGACAAAAATACAAAAATGTCTTTTTTGTTGCTCTGCCATCTTTGCAGAATTTACGCGAAAGTGTTCGCATCGACTTCAGTCTTTATAATGAAAGGGGGAAGTGACATATGCAGTTAAGCAGTCAGCAAATTTGTACTTTTTTGTGTGGCAGGGTTCCTGCCACCTTCCTTTGTTGTGTGGCAGGGTACCAGTCACCCTCCTCAAAGTAAATTAGTGATGGTGAAAGCAGTACAGACCTCAAGATATAAATGAGGTGTCATTCAACTAGTTGTCAGTCAACATATCACAAATATTATAAAAAGATTTTATAAAAGTTGAAAAGTTACCTCGTGTTGCTTTAAGACAAAACCCGAAGCTTTCGTCAAATATTTCATCAAGTAAATGTCAATGGCGCACCACAGGGCTGTGTCCCAGGACCACCACCTCCCCTTAAAAATATGCTTCCTTGCAGTCAGTTTGAAAACAAAAACTGCTTGATGTGTAGAAATATGAATTTAAACTTTCTCTTAAACAGTATCTCAAGCGTTGGAAAAATAGAATGCAGAGAACAGCAGATTGTTAGCATTTTGTTGACCTGCTGCAACACTTGTCATTATAAAAGATTTACATATTCTTCAACAGTCGCCACGATTGGTCACGCCCCGTTTTGACTGTATATGTCATTATCGACCAGTTACTAGATTATCAGCAATGACACAGGGAATAATTCAATTTAATGTATAGGAAATCCGTCTGGTTGTCAAGTCATTAAAGGCATTGCATCTTTGTTCCTCTATCGATGCCAGCAATGTATAGTGCCAAGCGAAACAGTTGTTTTTCCAAATAGATGACATCAAAGAATAGCAATTGTTTAACTAACAGCAGCTTATTTCAGAGTCCATACCTCATGAGTAAATTGAGACAATGTTTTTGTGAGTTCAGGATACATATTTTAATGTTCGTTTGGTCGTGTTCCAAGAGATTTTTCTGATGTTAATTTTCCTCTGCTCGTAAAGAATGGGTTACATCGGTGTAAATGACCTTGCTGCGTCCTTTGAACACTACTGCCACCTGTGGATCACATAAAGTGGTGTATTTGTAGTGACATGAAATGTGAAGAAAAGACTTTTCAATATAATATGCAGGGTTAGGTCTCAGATTTCAACTCTACTCATTCAGTAGTATCAATACACATTAAAAAGTTTGTGCATTATTTTAGCTTGAAAAAATAAACCCAGAGAAGAATGCTTCTCTTCTGTGCAAACTGTCATTTAGCCAATGAGTTTAGCTTATCCATTCAGGCAGTCAAATAATAGCTGCATTTGTGGCTTTTGAGGTTTCTCTTGTCACTGAAGCCTTTGTTGCAGCTCCCGCAGATGAACCTCTTGAGGCCTGTGTGGGTCAGCTGGTGGGCTTTGAGGCTGTTGCTCTGGTTGAAGCTGCGGCCGCACACTTTGCAGACGTACGGCTTCTCGCCGGTGTGGATTCGACGGTGGCGGATCAAGTTGGGGGCATGCTTGAAGTGTTTGTTGCATATTTCGCAAGTGTACACTTTCTCGTCCATGACCGTTCCCTGGAAAGCAAATTTCATATTTTTTAGGACCTTAAGAGGAAATGCGTTAGAACGCATTAGAAGTCCAATTCATTTTAACTGGTAAGGGCCAATCAAAACTGAATGAATGTCCATTACCCTTGAAAGGCAATGAAGGAGTTAAATGGACCTAAATTCAAATTTTGAGGTGAACAACCATTTTTAAGATGTTCAATTAACTTCACATTTTAATTTATTTTTTACCTTCTCAGCATTGATGTTGCACCTGTGGCGCGTCAAGAGGCTCACATCGCTATAAGACTTGCCGCACTTATCGCAAGAGTAAGGCTTTTCACCTATGTGTATTTCCTACAAAGGAAAAAAAAAAAAATTAAACATGCATTGTGGGCGACAAATGAAGTGTAACCCACGAGATCTGCTTATTTTCCTCTCATAGCCAGTTTTAGCAAATACAGGGTATCCCCCAAATTCTTGCATTATTTCATAGGTCAGTCAGTTGGCCAATTCTTGTTGAAATAACTTTTTTTTTTTTTTTTTTTTAAAAGACAAAATGTGAAAATCTGACATTTTATATCAAACATTTCATATCGTTCTCGTTTTGGGGCTGGAGATGCCATTTACTTTCATACAAAAGTCCAAAAAATGCTCGAACGCAGTTGCCCAACGTCATGCAGCACGCCTTCAATGCAAAGTTCACCAACTAGAAAACAAATTTGGACCGAGTACCAAAATTTTAAACGAGAAATCAGAGTATCTGGCAAGTATTTGACTACCGACTTGATGTGTGCAGTGTCACAGGCGATGCACACATTGAACACTTGCGAAATTGGTCACATAATGGTTATTATGATTTGCAATTTTGTGTGCGAGGAGACAATTTCTCCAAAAATTGCGGTGTGTAGTTTACATTAGGGGTAGGAACCTCTGTGTAGCTCACGATACGATACAAGGTTAACGATAACAATGATGTCACAATTTGGCAATATAACAGTTACCAATACATGGGTCAGGAAATCATTCTAGGGTATCCTACAAAACTGAACAGAAAAATAAGCTATTTTCATCCTTCAGCTGTGAATTGGAAAGTTTGTCACTGGTAGACTTCATATCCATTTGAAGGAGGGTGGCAGACAGGTAGTGAATGTACATTCGTTAATTCCTTCCATCCCTCCCACTTCAAACGGATTGGATGTCTATAGCTGTCAGTGGCAGCATATTCCAGGCATCAGGTCAAATTTGGGGCATTTACAGGCCACTTCCTGTTGATTTTGGGTTACTGAACAGGATGAAACTTGAGAATGTCCCCAAACGAATAGGAAGTGACTAAAATTCAAAAGGAAGTAACCTTTAAATACCCTAAAATGAACAGGAAGTGACCTGTAAATGCCCATAAAGGACTGACTGTGAATGATCCAGTTTCAGTGCCACTGACGGTGTTAGACGTCTAGTCCAATCAAAAAGAATTGGATGTCTAACGCTGTCAAATGCAGCCAGTGAACTAACGTACACTATTCTAATGGTAGATTTTGATAGCAACCTGTTGTTTCCTTTTTTAAATGCCCGTGATATTTGTTTGATGTAAACATGACAATGTAAATATTTTTGAGACACCCAGTAAATCTAAGACTTGATAATTCAAAAACAAAAAACAAAAACAAAAAAAAAACCTGGTGCAACTTGAGGCTGCTGAGCTGTGAAAATGTGCGAAGACAAACGTTGCAGGAGAAGGGCTTTTTGACTCCAGTGTGCAGGCGGAGGTGTATCTTCAAGTAACTCGCCGACATGAATCTTTTCCCGCACATGGTGCAGCCGTGTGCCCGAGTCGCCGTTTGGTGCTCCTGCTGGTGCGAGCGCAACTCTGCCACCGTGGTCAGCCAGTGGCCACACAGCATGCAGGCGCACTGCACGCCGTCAGCATGAGTCTGAATGTGGATGCGCATTGCATCGGCGCAAGCCGCCACAGCGCCGCATGCCACACAAGCAGGTGAGGCGGCGTCGGTGTGTGCCTTGAGGGTCCCCTTTTGGATGAAAGTCTTTCCGCAGGTCTCGCATATGAACGGCCGCTCCCCAGTGTGGATCCGCTGGTGAATCTTCAGCGTGTCGGCTTGGTTGAAACTCTTCCCGCACGTGTCGCAGCAGTAAGGTTTTTCACCCGTGTGGATGCGCATGTGGCGCCGTAGGTTGCTTTGGAGACTGAACTTCTTCTCACAGACGTGGCAGCGGTGCTCGCCGGTGCGTACGCACCGAATGGCGTGCAAGCGTTTGTGCATCTTCAGGCCGTTCACTCGGTAGAAGCTCTTGTCGCACTGCGTGCACTTGTAAGGTCGATCATCGTTGTGCAATCGTTGGTGGTCCAGCAGGATCTGCCTGAGTGTGAAGCCCTTACCACACGTGTTGCATGTGTGAGCACGCTTGCCTGGAAAACACCAGAAATAGTCTCAAGAGTCACACAAACTAGTGAGTCTGTGGATGTTAGGAAGCACAATTCTATGGGTTCTTAGTAAATTTTGATCAAAATTAACACCTTGGCCACACAGTTAACCAGGTAACAGACAGGAGAATTTCTATGGAGTGAAACTTGCCCCTTTGGTTTGAAAACACAATTGCTGATGAATAAAAATGTATATGCATTGTTTTTTGTTGTTGTTGTTTTTTTGTTTTTTAAAAATAAATTCAAACAACTTTCCTTTTATTTTGCTTTTTGTCAACATAGAAACACAAAAAGGAAAACTGAATGGTTATTCTTGATCAGGGGTGGCCAACCCTGGTCCTCGAGAGCCGCAATCCAGCTTGTTTTCCATGTCTCCCTCCTTTAACACACCTGAATCAAATGATCAGCTCATCAGCAAGCTCAGCAGTTGCCTGATAACAATTCTGATAATTTGATTCAGGTGTGTTGGAGGAGGGAGATATGGAAAACAAGCTGGATTGCGGCTCTCGAGGACCAGGATTGGCCACCGCTGTTCTAGATCTTCAGATCATTCTGTGCAAATCCATACTTTTTAAATAGCAATTTGATCAAATGTACAGATTTTTTTTTAACGAACTAAAGAAACTTTGATCCTTAATTTAAGGACCTTAACGTTCACCATTACCTATACTTTAAAGATTTTTCAGGACATTTTGATCAATTTTAAAATCTGTGACCTATTCAAGGCAGCATTATTAAAACATAAAAATGTGTTTTTTGCTTCAATTTTGATTAGATTTGCCCTTCCTAACGCCTGGCATCCACATAGTACATGGTCATAACATTTTGGTGTGCTAAGTCACAGTGCAGTGATGATCTGTCATCCCCAGATCAAAGTAGTAACTACATGAGGCACCATACTTGCAACACTGGCTTGTTAAAAGTCAGCAATGTTGCTTGTCACAATTTTGCAAATATAGTGCTTAAGGGGTTAGATTGGAAAAGCTTTATTTTTAAGAAACCTAACTTTATACACTGTCCTTTTGCATTTACACAGTGACAAATGATATAAGACCAAATTTTCATCCTTCCTAAGTGAAGTGACTATTTTTTGTAATGTAGAAAAACAACATCAAGATCTGGCGTCCACACACGTCGAACTTACACTTTGAGTCATGTAGGCAAATATATAACATTTTGGTGTAAGCCAAAAAGTTATGTTCACATACTGTATATGGACGCCAGGTCTCACTTATATTACAATTTAAAAAAAAAAAAAAATACTTTTATATAATTCTCATGAATAAATACATACTATATATAAATTAATCAGCAGTCATTTGCTGATACTCTCCCTTAGTCAAAATGGATTGGACATCTAGTGCTCTCAATAGCCACGTTTACATGCTGACTTTTATTCATACCGATTCAAATCATTCCGAATGGAAATTTCACATCAGCTGTTTACATGTCACTTCATCTATTCCGATCCAGCGTTTACATGTGACTGCCTTTATTCCGAAAGGACGTTTGACAACTGCCGTCTGACATGCGCAGATTAATCAAAACAAAGCGTCACGTTGCAAAACATGGAGATCGATCGTCAGATCAGCTGCTGTTTTAACTTTTCGAGTGGAAACAAAACTTCAGAATGATACGCCGTTCATTTAAAAAGTTGTGTGGGTGCGCTGTGCGTGTGCTTGGAAGCCATGTTGCAAGTGACGTTACTTACGTCACCGAGTGACGTCACCACGTCAGTACGGAGCATGCGCAGAAAGAACGCAACCAGACACCATTCCGCTTCCCTGTTTACATGATATAATTTTACTTCTAATCGGTTTGGGAAAAGGAATATTCCACCCCTGTGAATCGGAATGAAATTCCATTCGGTTTGGGCCTGTTCATTCTGAATGAGGTGTTTATATGGAACACATTTATTCGGTTTGAACAAATATTCCGATTGTAATTGGAATATTTGGCTCCATGTAAATGTGGCAAGTGACAACCGATGAGGTAAATAAGTGCCCAATTAGGGGTTCAGGTCTTTTTGTGATTGTTAGAACCATTGTGCATACAGTTAACATTTACACTTACCTAGGTAGTCACTAGATAAAGTTGTCTTGTCAGCCTTTCCTTTAAACACTGCCAAGTGGCCCCCATGTGATCTATGTATTCTATTCTGTGTTCAATGTTGCTTTCCTGCCTGCCCATCCCATCCTTTTGTTTTCCCCTGAATAAAGAGGGTTGCCATTACAGCAACTGGGGAAGCAGCTACCAAGCTCCACAAAGCCTACGTCGACCCCCTGCTTGTTCTTTTTAGCCAAGCTAGGTGTGCACAAACTTACTGTAGCTTCAAGTCTAGCATTGAAGAGAAATGTAATAATTAAATTCTTGGACATTGTTCAAAAAAGCTTGATGTGATCTAAGAGTTAAGTAAAATATCTGCAACATAGGAATAAACGCACTGACCTGTGTGCTGACCCTGACCTGTGTGCTGCCGCATGTGCGCGTTGAGGCTACGCTGGAGGGGGAAGCTGCATCCGCACAGTGAGCACATGAACTTCTTTTCAAGTCGGGGCCGCACCTGAAGAGTATTGAGCTGATGGCCGTCTGGTTCTTTGCTTTTAGTTTGGCTCGTTTGGTCGGCATCGGTGGCATATTCCAGTCTCTGCCAAGAGACATAACATTAGAAATATCAGCATAGAATAACATTGAATTGGCAGAGAGAAACTAAAATACATAGATGCAAATATAATAATTTGCCAGGAGTGGTGGGGAATCACTAGCCACGTTTACATGCTGACTTTTATTCATACCGATTCAAATCATTCCAAATGGAAATTTCAGATCAGCTGTTTACATGTCACTTCATCTATTCCGATCCAGCGTTTACATGTGACTGCCTTTATTCCGAAAGGACGTTTGACAACTGCCGTCTGACATGCGCAGATTAATCAAAACAAAGCGTCACGTTGCAAAACATGGAGATCGATCGTCGGAGTGCTGCTGTTTTAACTTTAACCCACTTGTTGTGTTTGTGGGGTCGTATCCGCTTCTGCTGTTTTGCTCTTTTGCCTTGTAGTAGCCGGTTCTCCACCGGTTTCTAATCTGGTCAACGCTCCAGTCTATTCCGGCTTCGTGTAACCGCTCGTAAACTTTTTTAAATAGTTCACTGTTCCTCGTTTTACGCCAGTCTAAGCGAGCAATTATATTCAATTCTTTTAAAGTTTAAATTAAATACGATCTTTCCGCCGGACTCCAATTAAGTGCGCTGTGCTTGGAAGCCATGTTGCAAGTGACGTTACTTACATCACAAAGTGACGTCAGTACGGAGCATGTGCAGAAAGAACGCAACCAGACACCATTCCGCTTCCCTGTTTACATGATATAATTTTACTCCTAATCGGTTTGGGAAAAGGAATATTCCACCCCTGTGAATCGGAATGAAATTCCATTCGGTTTGGGCCTGTTCATTCCGAATGAGGTGTTTATATGGAACACATTTATTCGGTTTGAACAAATATTCCGATTGTAATTGGAATATTTGGCTCCATGTAAACGTGGCAACTGTCCTAGCTGTTTCGATATGAGAATAAAATTGATTTCTTAATGACTTAATTAGAATTTCATTGTACTTGTTGCGATGACAAAGTTCTAATCTATTCAAATAGGAAGATAATCAATAGAATGATCTGACACTACTACAAACCTCAAAGTCTACGTCAACGTGGTGGTCATCTGGGGCAGATTTAGTTTCCTGCTGGTCAGAACCTAAGGGCATCTCGTCAACAATGATGATCTGTGTTGGTTCTAATAGCATGTCCTGATAAACACATAATGAAGTAAAAATATTTCATAGAAATATTTTATAGAAATATTTTTCAGACTAAATTTAAAAGTTAATAGGTAAAAAAATATTTCCAAATATAGGGCTTTAATAGACCTTTTGGATAATAACAGGTGTCAGAGCTCTACTCTACTGAGTAACTTTTCATTTAACTTAGAAATGGAGGAATTATTAACTTGAACGGATGCTTTTAAGATAAAACTACTCAAAGATTGGTCAGTTATCTAGCAATGAAAACACACTGGTGCTGTAGGGAAGTTTGGAGTACCTCATATGGTGTTACATCAAGGATGGCCGACTTTTCGACTTCTCCGGGCATGGCTGCAAATGAAAATCATGTAAAAGAGTCACTGTCTCACCACGGGGGAGAAAAAACATGTACAGTGAGAGTAAGTTCGTCATGAAATTGGCGAAAAATACGGTGAGGAGCAGAAGTATTTGCATCCCTTGTGATTTTGTAAGTTTACCCACTTAGAAAATAGATACAGGTCTGAAATTTCATAGATAGATCCATTTCCACTTATAGAGACATAATCTAAAAAAAAAAATCTGGAAATCACATTGTATGATTGCTCGATACATTTGTAATTTACTGGGGTATATAAGTATTTGTACCACTGAGAATCAGCAAAAATAAAGACACTCAAACAGTTGTCCGTCTACCTTAAAAAGTACACCTTTACCCCATGAGTAACCACCTGCCCACCACTCGTTTGAGGTCTTTATTGTCACCTGTGCATCCCACAGTCAGTCATAATCCAACCATGTCCAAGACCAGAGAGCTCCACAAAGCTGGAAAAGGCTTTGGGACAATTGGAAAGCAGCTTGGTGGGAATAAATCAACAGTTGCAGCAATTGTTGGAAAATGGGAAAAGGTTAAACATGACTGATAATCTACCACGGACTTGGGCTCAATGTAAAATCTCTCCTCGTGTTGGATCACTCATGATGAGAAAAGTGAGGACTCAGCCTAGAACTACACGGCAGGAGCTGGTAAATGACCTGAAGAAAGCTGGATGCACAATTTCATCATCATTGTCCATCATGACAATGATCCAAAGCACACAGCCAAGCTGATCAAGGAGTGGCTGCGTAAAAAGCATATCAAGGTTCTGGAGTGGCCGAGCCAGTCTGCAGACTTCAATCCAAGAGAAAATCTTTGGATGGAGCAGAAACTTTGTGTTTCTCAACTACAGCCCGGAAACCTGACAGATCTAGAGAAGCTTGTGTGGGGGAATGGGCCAAAATCCCTGTTTCCATATGTGAAAACCCGGTGAAGAACTACAGAAAGCGTCTGACCTCTGCAATTCCAAACAAAGGCTTCTACACTAAATATTAGCACTGATTTTCTCAGGGGTACAAATACTTATGAACCCCAATAAAACAAATAAATTATTGAAAAATCATACAATGTGAGTTCCGGATTTTTTTTTATAGATTATGTCTCTGTAAGTGGGAATGCATCTATGATTGAAATTTAAGACCTCTACCTATTTCTAAGTGGGTGAACTTGCAAAATCACGAGGGGTGCAAATACTTCTGCTCCTCACTTTATATGGAAACACTTTATGTTAAGACACCTAACATGACCAATATCAAATAAATTTATACTTGGTCGCGACGTCACAATCCGGGGAAGAACAAAAAAGTAGTAGCCAGTAGCCACTACTTTCCTGACTAAAATATTTTCACTGTTTGAATGACATTTTTGATTTTATGTTTATGTATAGTCAAACAGGGGCTCACTGTACATAACAACACATCACTACATCTGGATGAAAAGTCAAATTATATCAACAATGAAGAACTGGTGGTCACCTGTGCTTTGTGTCTCTAATTGCAATATTTCCGCCACTCCTCCACCCTCTTGTGCCTCCGTATCCACTACGACAGCACAAGCATTTTCCAAGATCATACTCAGCGACTTTTCTGCCACATCCAACCTATTCTTCAGTTCCTCCACCTGCGCCTCCCCCTGTGCATCACATGCACACAGGACGTAATGCTGTTTAGATTTTGTTAAATGTAGAATTGTAATATGTAATATGACCACGCAGACAGTGTGCTTTGAATCTTACGCCATCTCAGAAGCCAAATAAAAATACAATTTTAGAAAGGAAATATTCAACTAAAATCTTATTTTGTGAAATATAAATTCAAAAACTAAACACAGCCTACCTGATAACCTATACTTTTAATCACACACAATGCAGCTTGTAAATCCTTGAATGAATGGCCAAAATATGAAATATCAACATGACTTACTTGCGAGCGCAGCAAAGAGGAACATTCGCAGAAAAGCTGGCAGATGTCATTGGCAGCCTCTTGAACCAGCAATGTCATGAATGCTTCAATATGATGGATCAACTGATGAGTAACAAAAGGACTTTATTGACACCTCAAGGTAATTGACTGATTAGAGCGCCAAACACTATTGTGAAAACATGTATCAAAATAATACGGGAGATTGTGTTTTAACGATTTTAGCGACGCCAGGGGACATAACGGTGTTTTGCCTTAAGGAAGACTACGTTTCCCATGAGGACCACCGCAAACTCGTATAACAAGGGTGTCAAACCAATTCCACAAAGGGCCAAGAGGTGCTTGTTTCAGCAGAAAATTCATTGGTTAATCTGTTTGCGCAGTCTTGGTTGAAATGAAATCCAGGACCCTCCCTTGAGTCGGCCGAAGTCGGTCGCAGTTATTCTCAAACAGATGCAGCGATCCAACGCCGGATTTAGGTTGAAAAATACGAAAGCCACACCACATACAAACAGGAAGGATTGTCTCAGGAGTGATTTGTTCGAGGATTCAAGGTAATTATTATATTTTTGTACCACGCATGCATTTTGAAACGTTGCGAAAAAAATCAATGGGAGAAATTAACTGCTCCGGCATTGGCATCATTATTCGCAATATTTATGTAAAATAAATGCTAACTGCCCGTTTTTTTTTTTGCTTGTAACCAAGAATCAAGACGTTTTACGTTCATATTTATAAAGAATTCAGGGATTTTTTTTTTTGCTTGTAACCAAGAATCAAGACGTTTTACGTTCATATTTATAAAGAATTCAGGGATTTAAGCATTTATTCACAAGAATTTACAACGTGAAAAGCTCTCTGTGGTGATAAGGCGACGCCACAGTGGCTTCATGACTAGCTGCACATTCGACATGTTTACGTAAAATAAATACGAACTGCCTGGTTCTTTGCTCTTTTACAAAGAATCGAGACTGTTTTACATCCATATCTATAAAGAATTGAGGGAGTTACGCATTTATTTACATGAATTTTCACCGTAAAAAGCTCTTTGTGGTGATATGGTGCCGCCGCAATGGCTTAAAGACTAACAACACAGTTGGCATATTTACGTAAAATGAATGCTAACTGCCTAGTTTTTTTTCCCCTTTTAACCAAGACTCGAGACTGTATTACGTCCATATCTATAAAAAATTCAGGGACTTCAGCATTTATTCACAAGAATTTTCAACGTAAACAGCTCTTTGTGTTTCCACTCGTTCAGCTTTGACTGAGATAGGCCCCCAATTAATCGGCCCGGCTAATATATTATGAAGTCTATGGTATGCGGTAAAGCAGTGAGCACATTTGTAGGTTTTTTTTCTGTGGCAGGGTTCCAGCCAACCCCCTAAGTTAGTTAGTGCAGGTGAAAGCGATACAGACCCGATCCAGAGGTGTCATTGAACTAGTTGTCGGTCGACATATTATCACAAGTGTTATGACGATATTTTTTAAAGGTTGAAAAGTTACCTAGTGTTGCTTTAAAGGTCTATATAATGCGCAAACTGCCGGTTTATCCAAGATTAGTAACAATGGGATCATATATTTGTTAAGTGTTTGTCAGAGGACGGAGTTGACTGTGACACATGCCAGTGGCGGGCGGAAGGTTTTTATTGGGGTGATTTAAGTTACGGCTGTTAAATATTTTTTTCTGTAGAATTCAGATGAAAGATCACGCTGAAACAAAAGATAACAATAAACCAGGTGTGGGAGCATTTGCTCAGTCATACCTGCTAGCGCCGTGATTACCTTTCAGAGATTTCGTGTAGTAACTTCTCAATTGGTTAATAACGTGGCTAACGTTCTTGTATGAAATTAGTCCGCGTTCAGCTTTAGTTTTTTTTTGTTTCTACCAGACATTTACAACGTAATCTGACGGATTTCATCTATGAAATACTTATAGAGCGTCCATTCGTAAGTTAAACTTGGATGCTACATCTAACATTAGCTAGGCGAGATAGCTCCTCTGTGTCAAATGTCCACGATAAAAAAAAAAAAAAACTACAAAAAACTTAATAGAACTTACCAAATCCTGCGATGAAATTAGAGTGTTTCCTTCGTCGAAAGTAAAAAATTCTTGCTGAATGTTGGAGGAAATGACAATGTTCTTAATTTCAACGGCAACCTTGTTCGCCATTTGCTCCAGAATGGAGGTAGCTTGTTCCGCAAAGCCCCCCATTTGGCAATGTCCGAACTGATTAAAGATGCAGTCTATGAAGAACTATATGCATTTTGATACACGAGAAACAAACCACCCAAAAAGAAAAGAACCTGGTTAACTTCCTTTGTAAAGAAACACGCGTTCTTCCAAACCGGAAGAGAAGTTTTTTCTCTGTCGCATTTCAAAATAAGAACACATATTTCGATTGAAAATTTAAACAGGAAATATAGACATAACTTTTTTTTTTTTTTTTTAACCATAGCTTAAATATAGATATAATTAGTACTTAAGCCTTGTATTTGGGTAAAAATTGACGTGTTTTAAAATTTGGAAATGGAAAATTCAATGGTACATTTTACATTCCCAAACTTGAAAATGGGTAAGTCTTGACCTGAAAATAACATACTGGACTGCAAAGGTTTTGTATTCTCAGGCTGAGTTCTGTTCATTTCACATCATTGCACATAATTATTCTTTGTTCTCATAAATGGGTGTTTATCTACCGTACCGCTTTCGTTCAAAGAATTTTTCTTCTATTGTTTTGTCTAGGTATGGGCCGGAACTAGGTTGCCGCCTGGGATTTTCCACCGTTTGTTATGGCAAATATCAACGCTATGATTTTCAAGGTCGAGGCATTTCTGCTCGAGACGTCTCGGTGGAATGTCCTGGCTAGCCAGTGTTTTTCTTATCTTTCCTTAAAAATGTATATATCTTAGGTGATTTTTGCTTTCTTTTTGTTTCTGAATTGTGTGTTATTGGCTGTTCGTTAAGAGAATAAAAGAGCCTGTAAAAAGAAAACAAACTTTTTTCCCCTTCACTACCAAAAATGTGGGCAGATTTCTTACTACACAATAAAAATGTTCTCATTTACTGCCATTGACGGTAATTGACAAAATCTATTTGAACTGAAATTGTTGGCATTGGATGATCATGTCTCCTTGCGATCGCTTGCTTTCAGCTCTTCCCAGTGCTAATGGTTGCCGTCAACAGCAGCCAGTTTTTTTTTTTTTTTTTTTTAAACGCCACTAAAACAATCGGATTATTTTTAGAGCAACTCTGGTTCTTCTATCGCCATCAATGGAAGCCAAATACTTGTCATTTTGAGTGACATTCCTAATGGCGTACCGCACGCATGCTATTTTTAGACCGTGACGTCGCATCGTAAAGCGGAAGTAAAACCGAAGTGGGACATTGTAGACCCGCCCTCGCATAGAAACAACGTAATTTGTGCTACTTTTTGCCGGTAATCTTTCAAAAACGAACATGGCGATCACGCATTGCTTTTTTGGAACTTGTAGAAACGACTCTAGACATTACGACACATGAAGGACGTTTTCTTCATACGTTTCCGGAAACCAAAAACTCGGGAGGAAAAAATGTGAAGACCGAAGCAACTTGCGCGGACTTAACACCAGCTCGGTGAATCCATTCACATTTCATATGAAGTAAACATTTTGTTGGGTTGGCAAGGTCTTTCAGAGGACAAAGAGGTAAGCAATTTTTATATTTTTAACATATTTTTTTAGCGTAACATTGTGCCATACTGCTTCTGTCTGACAATGAATGACCTGAAAAGAATTACAATGGTATCTGATTGTTACCATTTCTGTTTACACACACACATATATACATACATATATGTATATATATTAGGGCTGTCAAAATTATCGCGTTAACGGGCGTTAATTTTTTTTAATTAATCACATTAAAATATTTGACGCAATTAACGACGGATTTAAATGTCAGTCCAGTGAAAGGCCAACTTGTTAAGTGTTTTATGGAGTTTTTCCGCCCTCTGCTGGCGCTTAGGTGTGACTTGCATATGTTATGTGGCGTAATGTCGCCCTCTGCTGGCGATTCAGTGAAGCTGATTATTTGGGTTTCGGCGCTAGTGACGGGATCTGTCGTTCACTTGAGTAAACGAATCCATTCCGGTTCGTTCAGTAAAACGATTCGTTCAAACGAATCGTTCAACGAATCGTTCGCCCCCCTCATCTCCCTCCCCACCCAAATGAATCGTTCGGTTAGTGAACGGGAAGTGACGTTGCCGAACGAATCACCAAAGACCGCTTCGCAGTATAACTGAACGGGAAGTGACATTGCTTGGTCCCTCCCTCTCTTGCACATTGACCACTCGTCGTAGTTTCAGAAATGAGTGACAGGCGATATCATTCTGCTCTCAGAGACAGCCTCGTCTCCCTCCCGCTGCTGCAAAAGCGAGGGAGAACTTCCGCGTCGTCTGTCCTAGTTCTATGGGCTCAAAGTCATGGCTCGTGCTTGCATTTCGAATTAGGACACGGTTAAACATTTTCCTTTTGAGGGGGAAGTCGGGGTTTGGGGTCGGGGGCGCACGGACTTTCTTTAGCATGATCTTGCTCACATATACAATGCTGCTGCTAACAGCCAACGCGGCATGCCTGCTGTCACGAAAATAAAAATAAATCGAAAGTTTAATTTCTAATTATGGAACGGCCAACACATCATATTAACCTCTCGTTCTGTTGTATTTTTGTTTTTTATTATTAAGATGATCGTTTGAATTTTTGCACTGGTATTAATAAATAAAATAATCCGGTCAGCTCCCCTGTCGTCCCCGCATCTCAGATCGTCAAATGCTGACGAGAAATAATTGTTTGCTTTATGATTTCGCCTTTCTACTCTCATTAGTCTGTTAAGAAAAATGTAGACATATTGCGACATCTCCCGTGTCCGCGCGCTTTGTTTTTGGGGCGCTTGAGTAGCACATGATGGACGGATTGACATAATTTGTCAAACCAACCGACACCCTCTGACACGAAAAAAAAAAAAAAAAAAAAACACTCGGAAAAAATTGGCATGTATATACAGTTTCATTGCAAATCAGTATTATGGTGATCATACTAAATATTATTTTTTTTCTGTGCACATATGAGGTACATATCGCTGCCATGAAGCCTCCATATAGTGACAGTTCTCTGCCCGCTTCACTGCCGTCACGCGACCGCAGCTCAGGTTTTGCTTGCCTCGTAGCTACGCGTGTTTTAAATTACTGTAAATTTGATAGTACTGTATATCGTCATAGGCACAGTCCCGAGTCTGTTGAGAAAAGTAGAACACTAAACCATGCTCGCTAGATTTGTGTGGTGTTTTTGTCTTTTTGAGCAGCATTTGATAGGCTCCACGTTAACAAATATGTGACAAAGTCGTTTCCTTTCATTTTATGACTCGTTCACCGCATAGTCATTACTGGAAAGTCAAGTTAGCAGCAAGCTAGGTCAGGAACCGGAGGACCGAATCACTGAACGGGAAGTGACAAAACTCAGTCTTTCCCCCCTGCCTGCACGCTGGCTGCTTATTGGCCACACGTGGAAATGAGTGACATACGCCATGATTCTGTTTCCGCTCCCTCCCCTGCCCGCGATGAGGCTGGCGTCTGATTGGTCGTGTGCGATGTCAGAAGACGCTGCCGCTTGCTCAACGCCCTCCCACGCAGCGAACAAGCGCCACCAACTTCATAGAACGAATCAGTGCAGATGGTGATTAGTTCGGTCTCGTTCACCCAAACAATTCGTTCAAAAAGAACGAATCGTTCGCGACCGATACAACACTATTCGGCGCGCTTTTCTGACGTGATTATATGTCGAGGCGAACTCACACTAATAGACAGTGCTATTCAGACCAGCTAACGTCCGCATCCAGTATTCAGTGGCAGTTCTCATAGCCCCATCACACTGTTTGTGTCTAATACATGCATCGCTTGTGAGTTATATTCCTCCTTTGTTTATATTCATGAGCATTAGATAGTTATTGATGATGTGTATTTGAATTTGTTCACATATATGGTGAAATGCAGTTACATTGTTAGATGCTTGTGAGCTAATTGGCTAGTGCTACTGCTCAAATGGACACGTGTGTGTACATTTTATGTTATTTTGTGATTTATGCAAGTTATTTACACATTGTCTTGTTATTTTCAGTTTTACAAAAATACAAGAAACGTGCTCCTGTCAAAAAGAGATGACTTCAGTAAAGCCCATGCAACTTTGCCACACCGTCTGATTTCTTTTTGGAACTTATGTTCGCGATCTGTCAATTTGTGTACTCACACACATTGAGGACAGAATAGGGCTACTAGTTTATTTTTTGATTGAAAATTTTACAAATTTTATTAAAACGAAAACATTAAGAGGCGTTTTAATATAACATTTCTATAACTTGTACTAATATTCATCTTTTAAGAACTACAAGTCTTTCTATCCGTGGATCACTTTAACACAATGTTAATAATGTTAATGCCATCTTGTTGATTTATTGTTATAATAAACAAATACAGTCCCTATGTACCGTATGTTGAATGTATATATCCATCTTGTCTTATCTTTCCATTCCAACAATAATTTACAGAAAAATATGGCATATTTTATAGATGGTTTGAATTGCGATTAATTGCGATTAATTACGATTAATTAATTTTTAAGCTGTAATTAACTCTAAAAAATTTTAATCGTTTGACAGCCCTAATATATATATATATATATAAACAACTTTAGTAAGGGGGAAGTGTAAATAAATTATAGAATTAAGATTTGTTATCAATGAAAAAATTAACAGTGTTTGTTGGCTGTCACTGAGTAGCATTTGCGATTGCTACACAAAGCTAACTAAATTACCCCCAAGAACGGTCAGAGACGTAGGAAAACCAGAGGATATATAAGACAGGGCTGATGGTAAAGGATAGCTTGTTGAAACAGGAGAATGTCATTGTCAGTCGCGTCGATAAAAAAAGCTAAGGCTATGCTCAGGTCGGCTCGTTTTTTTCGTATTTTTCAGCCTTCGACACTCAAGCCATCTCTTTAACTGAACGTTTATATGTTCTTCCACATCTTTGCCAGTCAATTTGGCAGCAGGCACATCATTTTCAGAGAGAATTGTTAGGTTTAGCTCTGTAAACATCTCCAGCTTACACGATTTCCATTCATTTCCTATTAGGGACAAACGGTGGCTTGTCCCTACTTAGCAACAGTAGCTAATGTCATGAATATTAATGAGCGGAAGTTACGTGTTGCTTGCGGTACGCCATTACTGTATCTTTCAAAATAAGAATGCATGTTCTGCCATGTGATGAGTTAAAACTAATTTTAATTTATTGAAATGAACAGAAATGCTCTTGGTCTATCCTAGCCCCCCCTTCCAACCCGCCAAAATAACACAAATATTTGTAAGGCATTTTAATAGAAGAAAAAAATACTCTAATAATGCTTTCCAAATAAAAAAAGCACAGTAATGACAATGAAAAACATTTTTTGCCATTGGTCTGCCTGCAATTCAACACCCGTTGTGATGCTCCTGCTCATCTGCATGCCTTGGCCAAGCGGGAGCAGTATAACACAAAAATCCTCATATACAGGACAGCTAAAATATATGGAGATAGTCACAAGTTACTTCCCTGTAAACCACTGGGATATTGAAAGCTTTTTAGCAGAGGATAAATATGCCAGTGTGCATATTTATATTTTTGTGTTGATGTGTGGCAAGGCAAGCAGTACCTATTCACTGCCAGACTAAGTTAAAATTGATTTGACACATACTGCCATCAATGGGAGTGAGTAAAAGAGACAGACAACACCTTAGTAATCTGCATCCCAGAAATTGTTTAAAAAAAACCCACCCCAATAGAATTATTGAATCACATTTTTAAAATGTGTAGTAGTGGAGAAAAACAGTAAAGTCAGGATTTTGCCACCCGTTGTGCAGGCAGGCATTTTATGCCGCTACTATTTTAACCAATCAAATGCAAGTATCCTAGATTTCCCGTTCTTCCTCGTGACAGCACGAATACCCATTATTAAATGCTCCTATGCTAAGTTGATCAGTGTGTATGTGCATGATTAGACTGACATCACAAAACGGCTGCGCTTGCACTTGTTTTTATTCTAAAATTGTGTTCTCTATTACGTCTCAGAAATTTGTGACTTGCTAACTTAAATACTTTGTAAATAAATACTTCTTTCACATTACAGTCATTTATAGTAGGCATTGTCTGTCCCTTTAATCATTTACTATCTGCCAAACTCCTGAATGTGCTCTTTTTCATGCGCAGAGATCATCAAGACTTGTATGTCAAGCTATTAGCAACGTCACCAGGTTGGAGCGGTGCAAGCATGTCTCTTCAGCTGTTTGGCGTTGGAAAAGCTGAATCCACACGTGCCACAGGTGTACAGTTGCTCGCCCGTGTGCACCTTCATGTGGTACTTGACGTGTCCAAGCTGACGGAATCGGACACCGCACACCTCGCACTGATAAGGCTTCTCACCTGTGTGGATCCTGAGGTGTAACCGGTAGTTGGCATAGACCCGGAAAGCCTTGCCGCAATGCTCGCAGGTGTGCGGCTTCTCGCCCGTGTGCTGCAGCCGATGCGTCTCCAGCACTTGGCGGACAATGAAGGTCTTGCCGCACACGTCGCAGGCGTACGGACGCTCACCGCTGTGCGTGCGAAGGTGGTAGTTGAAGGTGGCCTTGTAGAGGAAAGCCTTGCCGCAAATTTCGCAGGTGAACGGGGCACTGCCCGTGTGGATCAGCTCGTGTTTTTTGAGGCCCGCCTCGGTGTTGAACTTGCGATTGCACGTCTGGCAGGTAAACTTTGTCATGTCCACAATGCTCCTGTTGGTAAAATTAGGTAAATGAGTCAATATCAAGACAGGTGTCCAAACTTGTAACTCACAAAGTCTAAGGATGCAAAGACTGATAACAACATTTTATCAAACATCCGAAATGTTAAGAAATATGTTTCAGTGCCACTTATGACGGGGGGAGCTGGCAGCAAACAATCAATATTGGTCAGTCCCTCCCAGTTAAAATGGATTGGACGTCTACTTCCGAGAATAGCACCCCATGTGTGAAGGGGGGAGGCCAAATAAGTAATGTTAGAAGCGTGAGTCAAGTTGGCTTAATGACTTGGATCAATACTATAGGTGTAAATGATAATACACATATTTATTGAATAACTATACAATATTTGATACGTTAAGTCTGCCACAATTCTATTTCGATTCAAGTAACTCGGATCGATTTATTACACTATGTACACATTTGACACAATAACACATTTCAACTAAAGCAATAAAAATACAAATAATTTTGAGAATTTTTCAGTTTAGTTGCTAAAACATGACCAATATTTTGATGAAAATGATTCTTTGTATCAAAATGGAATTTCTAAGAGATTACTATATTGATGAGTGTTTGGCGTTTCCATCGATTTGATTGGATCATGGCTTGACTGATCGATGTACTAATCCTTTAATCCGTGTAAATCACCAAAATTAATGACAATAACATATCAATTATATGGCCAATGGTAGAATATTGGCCCATATTACAAAGTCTGCCACAATTCGATTGGATTCGATCGATGTATCGGTCCAAATCAAAGTATCGTTACACCTCTTGTCATTAGTATTATTTTAAAAAATGTAAAAAATTATATTTACACAAATGGACAAAAAAATATATGCTTGTATGCATTCCAGTTTTGAAAACCATTCTGTTGAATTAAACGTTCATGCTGATTAAAATTGGCATGCTGAGCTCAAAACAAGTGTCATTTTTTTCTCCTATCATGTTGTTTTATTTCTCTCCACAGTTGACTGTTCTTACAGTTGACAGTTCTTACTATGCTGGTGGTAGTTGCACACAATTATGATTACTGTGTTAATGTTCTTTGTAACACATACGTTTTAAACGTTGCAGTCATGCCTATTCCTTTCACATTTCAATGTATGTCAATATTTGAATTTTTTTCATACAGTAAGCTTGTATTTTAATGTTATAGTATATTTCATATTTTGACGCTAACAGTAATCCTGCAGTTAAAAACCTGACATGATAAATAAAAACTGATATCAGCTTTAGACCCCGGCCCCCAAATTGTGAACCTGAGTGTTATCCTTCACCTGTCACGTTTGACGATGACATCGCGATTCTGCAGTCCCCGTGGACGGCTGCGGCGCCTCCTAGTCAAGGTGCCGCCATCTGCGCCATTCTGGTGTGCCACCTTTTGGTGCTTCTTTAACTGCCAGTTGTACAGGAAGGTTTTGCTGCACACGTCGCACATGAAGGGCTTTTTGGCACCATGGACAAGCATGTGAGCTTTCAGCCTGTCCTGTCTGAAGCTGGCGCCGCACACGTGGCACTTGTAAGGCCGTTCGCCCGTGTGGATGCGGATGTGACGCTTGAGGTTGTGCCGATGTGCAAAGCCGACGCCGCACGTCTCACACATGAAGGTCTTACCTGACAAAATCTGGTCTTTAAAATAACAAGAGGAAACAAGTGATGAAATTAGGAATACATTGAGAACTTGCCCCAGAAGCTTAACTGAAAACTCTCTTACGCCCCCTTTGTCTAACTGCATTGTCTGGAACAACTGTAGACATTTTGAAAACAATTTTTTAAATTAAATGTAACTCTTGAGGCTTTTGGACAAACTAATAAAATGTCATGTTTGGGGAAACAAATGTGCTTTAAGCAATCTTTAAACATTTTAAACCTACTGAGGACTCTTTAGAGATTTGGATCAAACCAAGAATTTTTGGATACATTTTAGACGCTTCCAAGAGTCTTGAGACTTTGGTAAACCAATTGGAGAATCTGTACACACTTGGTGGAAAAACTAGAGAGGTTTTAAAGACTTTTTATAGGAACTAAAGATTCAGTGGAGCCATTTAAGATTGCAGGTGAGCAACAATAAAGTGACTATTACTCGACCAGATATTTCAACCAAAGGTCAAATATTCGAAACTCATTGTGACTATTGTAATTAACCTAGATTAGATTTGAGATTTTGCAGCGTACCCAAGGAAAGGTCATGAATCATTTCGTGTGTCTTGAGCCGCTGTTTGCAGTTGAAGGTCTTCTCGCAGTGCTGACACGCAAAGGTCCGAGGTTTCTTTCCCTCATGACGCAGCTTGTGACGCTCCAATGAAGCACTGCTACGGAAGGTTTTGGGACACTGGGTGCATTTCAGGGGCTCCTTGTGGGTGTACGAGTGCTTTCTGAGCTGGTCCCTATAGCTGAAGGTTTTCTTGCATACTTGACATTCAAATGGCTTATTTTGAAGATTTGCTGGTATAAGTTTCTTTGTGTCTATTGATGGCGCCATGTTGTCAGGCTGTGCAATGTCTGCGGGATAAAGTTGAACAAGTTACTTTACATTAGTCTATTCCACGCCGGTCGTTAAAGCCAGAGCTCTCTTTTCTGTTTTACATAATATAATGATATGACAAGAGTGCTATCTGCTCCTGTCCTGACTCGTATAAAAACGTCCCATGACCTTACCTTGTGTACTGGTTGATGGTGACTCATCTCCACAGGTTACTTCCTCAATCGTATACACTTCTATATGGATCATTTTAAGTGGTTAGTCTTCTTATTCAGACAATATTTTTTACAGTACATTTGTTAACAAACCGTGACTGTCTCCGTCAACATCTGCTGTTGTGGACTCAGCTTCTTCCTTCTCCATCACATCATTGAATTCCACCAATTTTCCATAAGGCTTCAGAGTCATGATCCACCCAGTCTCCTCATTTAGCACGGGGCAGCCATTCATCACGCTTTCCTTCCATACTTTGTACTTGTCCAAGTCTTCCGTCGCAACTTTTAGCTGGCCCTCCAGCGCAATCACTTTGTCACGTAGTGTCAGCGTTTCCTTATTTACAGAGTCACACAGCTGCAGGAAAACGCTGTTGATCTCTGTGCTTGCCTCTTGGGCTAGCATCGCCACAATTTTGACAAATTCTGTCTGTTAGGAACACAAAAATACATGAAGAGGTTTTTTTATGCATATGTTTTGGCAAACCGTTTTGTTCAGCTATAACAGTTCTTCACTGGTTCACATCTTATTTACTTGACAGGGATTTCTTTGTGTCAATTGGAAACAACCAGTCAGAACGAACCAAATTCACATGTGGAGTTCCTCAAGGGTCTATTCTTGGACCACTTTTATTTAACATCTATATGCCTCCTCTGGCTCAGATCAATATGCCTCCTCTGGCTCAGATCATGGAACAGTATGAAATCTCCTATCACACTTATGCAGATGACGCACAACTCTACATTTCTCCGCGTGATTATACTCCCTTAGTCTCCCTGAGTAAAGGCATTCATGAAGCATCTAGACCCCTAAGGTCGTCTGGAACCGGTCTTCCGGTATGTTCCAAGAACAAGAACAAAGCAGGGTGAGGCAGCATTTAGTTACTATGCTCCTCATCTCCGGAACATGTTACCGGAAGGTCTGAAGTGTACTCAAACTGTTAGCTCCTTTAAATCAGGGCTAAAACCGCATTTGTTTACCACAGAATATCCATAACCTGGGGTGGGAACCTCTTAGTACCTCATGATACAATAAGATTTGCGATACAAAGCTCACGATAACGATGATCTCATGATATGGCGACACAACGATTATCGATACATTGGTCAGGAAATCATTCTAAGATATTCAACAAAACAAGTATTACACAGAAAAACAAGCTATTTTCATCGTTCTGCTTTACATCTATCACTAGAGCTGGGAATCTTTGGGCACCTAACGATTTGATTACGATTCAGAGGCTCCGATTCGATTATAAAACAATTTTTGATGCACCCCCCTCCTTTTTTTATTTATTTATTATTTTTTAAAAATGTTTTGTACATTAGTTCCAAAATTGTTCAAAAATACTCTCAGGCTAAACCAAACTACTATTTCAGTATCAAGTTAACATATAGCAGTAAACAAATATACAAAAATAACAGTAAATAAAAAAACTCCAGTCCCTATTCTGTATCAGTAGCTTTAACCTACATTCAATTAATTTAATGTTGTGAATCAACCGTTAAAGTTGTTAAAATTGCTCCCGTTATTCCGTAATTTCCCTTTTGTCTACTTTCGACATGTGAAAGTTTTAAAACTATTTTAAAGCTAGATTCAAGTCAATATTTTACCGATTTAGGAGTATTTTAGATAAAAAGTTAATTAGGTTTGTTTGGAAGGTTCGCTACAACAGCCTTGCAGGGAAGAGTACTGCTTTAAGATGGCGGCCGTTTACTAACGCCCGCATCTAGCTTTTTGAAGGTGTGCTGCTAACGCTATTGAATCATTTTTGCATCTAGTCCTACATAAATGATATCTACCGTAACATTATGTGGATGTACTTTGTAGCAGCTTTTCGGCAGCAGTCAGGTATGTTGTTGTGTTTTTTTATCTCGCGGCATGAGTTGAGTTAGAGCTGTAGTTGAGCATTGGCATTACCCGAGGGGCCGGGTAATGATAAGCATGATGCTTAGCTACTCTCGCGCCGTTCTTCATTGACCGCGCGGCGCGCTGAATGTGTTGTACTTCCGCTTTACTTGGCATATTTCAATAATCGGAATTTGGATGTTTGTGAATCGTTCTCGAATCTTCCACGGCCGAATCGCGAATAACCTAAAAATCGGAAATTTTGCACACCTCTATCTATCACTAGTAGACATCCAATCCATTTGAACTGGGAGGGTGGCAGCGAATAAACACCTCCCACTTCAGACGGGCCCCTCCCACTTCTATGGCCGTCAGTGGCAGCCAATGCCTTTAAACGATAAGGGTGCAACAATATTCGGTTTTATACTGAACCGTTTGATACGCCCTCTTTTATTCCATTCGCAAAAACATTCGCTACAAATGAAAAGCTCCCAAAATGAATTTTCCGAACTTTTTTTATCCTGCACGAAGGCCAAGCTGTCCACCTTTCCTTGAAAAAAAGAAAGAGCTCCTCCCTGCTAGCAGCCCCCCTCCCCTCCTCCCCTTAACTGGGCGAGAGCTGCAATTGTTTATGGCACACGAGGATCATTGCTAGCGAGGAAAGACAAAAGCTTAACCCCCGAAACACACAAAGTCCGCCGCGCTACGCTCAGCTCCGTTCCGAATGAAGCAGCAAATACGACGCACTTCACCTGCGATGCCCAATTCCGACAGCATACGACTCTCATGTGATCCGTACACCCGCGGACGGACCGGAGGAGACTACGTGATCACATCAACACAGAGTTTATTATTGTGACAGTATTTTCTTGGGGAAAAATAAGCCAACAATGCACAAAGGCCAATAGTACAGTTTACCTACAGTTAAATTCAGTTTAACACACAAAAAAGCACACAATAACCCGCGGATGCAACCCC